>NC_135694.1:28612292-28921459 GCF_964276395.1 Gasterosteus aculeatus | reverse complement strand
GAAATATCCCAACAGCTCTGCAGAGTAATAGTTCTAAAAGCAGTTTCACACGATCAGCTTACCAGGGTCTGCTGAGGTGGACGCTGAATCATCGTCAGGGTAGTCGAGGGCCGCTCGCCTCCTCTTGTTTTGCTCCCTTTCCTTTTGGTCTCTGAGTTTCTTCATTGCTCGAGTCATGATGACACTCTGCCCGGAGTTTTCGGCTCTTTCGTATCGGGCGAGCAACGCCGCTCTGACGAGAGGGTCAAATCTCTGTCTGCGGCGGACCCTCTTCTTTGGGACGCGCACTTCGGACGAGGATGTTCTGTCCGAAGAGCTTGATTCGTCATCTACACATGAGGAAAAACAGAAGGGAACATACATTTTGTAGTGAACTAAAGCCACCAACTGCATTAAACGGTCTTATTTTATCCTTTCACAGCTCAGACTCCAAAGAAACAGTAGGAAAAGGGTCCCAACAGCGGGAATCAGAGGTTTATCTTGAGGTACCCACTTCTCCCCCTGACAAGTCCAATAAACCATCATCACCAGTTAATTCAGACGTCTGTCTGGATTCTCCACTTACCTTGGGTCCTTTGAGGGAGCACAGAGCGTGTCATTGTGGCCTTTCTCAATCTTTGGGCACTGCAAACGTGTGTGCAGTACAAAGGCTTTTAACTGACTGAGGACTTATACTGTGAAGAATGGAACATGGAACATGGAAGTCGGAACACGGAAGGTGGAATATGGAAGGTAGAACGTGGAAGGTGGAACGTGGGGAGTCAGTGTGGGGTTCCGGAATATGCGAATGACATCGTTCATCGCATCATTTAGAGTGAATGTGTGTTTGTAGGCTCATTGCAGCCATAAATACTGATAAAAAGGGAGATTTTGTCAGTATTGAGAAAATTCAACATTTTGTTGGGGCATGAACATCTTTTTTTACTGTCCAAATCCGAGGCCAACAGAGTACATTAAAAAAATGAACCAAAAGTCACAGCTGCTGTCATTAATAAATAGCTGCTATGAATTTTTACAACTAACAAGTAATTAGGTTTACGTGTTTGTTGTATTTATATTTAATACTAATAATCTAGGGTTTTAAAGAAAAATAAAAAATCTATTTCTGAGAGAAAACGTTTGAACATTATCATTATTATTATCATATTATTCAGTTTTTCTTTCAATTTCCAACATTTTGTCACCATTTCATTTGAATATGTATATTAAAAATAATACTTTAAGGGTAATAAAACAATAAAAGTCCTTCTATCAAAACTTCTAAAGCTCACTAATTATCTTCTAAAAAAATCAAAATCTAAACTAAGCTAACCTGCTGTACCTCCACATTTACCAGACGTGTAATAAATCTTCTCAAACAATTCTTGAGTATTAAATGAAGTGTAAAATTCATACAGTAAAACTGGGATAAAACATTAAGAATTCAATTCGTATTTAAAATAATGTATGTCCCCTACATGCAAAGGTTCACCTGAGCTAGGATGAATGACAAGTCCGTTTTATTTTTTTTTTATAATAAGGTGCTGTTTATTTAATCATTTTGTTATTCACATGTCTCGGTAGACTCTGCTAAAGCCGAGCAGTATTTACCACGTGTAATACTGACCTCAGCTTCGTTTTCTGGGCTTCCTGCAGAAGAGAGAGCCAGTCACAAACGTGAGCGGAGCTCCAAGCCGACTCCTATCGGCACCTTCGCCCCAGTGTGCGATCGGTGGCGGTAAATGGGTGATGGATTATAGCAATATGCTATTTTCTTCATTTATTTTTACCCAAGGACAGAGACCTTTTGAGTTGGCTGACTGGTTCATCCCTGCAAACGAGGAAGTGCTCATCTGGCTCTTTATACACACTGAATGACCGGATTAAGTGTCTGATCACTTTGTCTGTGAGCTGCAGAGGGCTGAGGCGGCACAAACCAGCCGGCTCGCTCAGAGCTGAAGGGGTTCAGGTGGTCGGGTGTGTGACGGGGAATTAAAACTGGACTGCGGGTCTTTTTTCGAAGATCCAAAAGTTCCTCCGCTTTTCCCGTCAGCGGGTCGTTTGGTCTCACGCGAGCAGCGAGTGTTGTAGTAGACAGACCATTAACATAATTAACAGCCTCACCTGGACAGAAAGGAAACTCCCTCGAGCTAAAAACACTTACAACCCACTTGAAATGTTCTGTTTCTTTGTACAACATTAAGGAGGGAAGTTCCGTTTCATTTAACAAGGTCTCACTCTTGAATGAACGGCCGCCTGCCTGCACAAGAATGGATTGTATTTTTAAATAGGGGACGGGGAGCCTGGAAGTCTCCTAGTGTCCATCAGGCCGGATCCACTGAAACCAAAAGTCAACATGAGTCATCCCGCTGTGCTGTGCTAGGCCATGTAGATGAAAGTGTTTAAATCAGTCTCATCCCGCTTTATGTACTTGTGATCTATCAGCCACTCAATCTGCTCCTTGATCATCTTCTTCTGTGGTAAAAACATGTTCTTCAGGATCTCCACCAGCTCCGTCTGCAGCTGGGCGTTGTTGATCCGCTTCCTCATCTTCATGATCTGGATTATGGCCTCCTGGAGAAGAGGAACACAGCGGCGTGATGAATTAGAGAAAAAAAACACATGGTAACAAAGTGTACTGAGGGACAGGTGGGTAAATAATGTAGTTAATACAAACACAGGTGTCTGCTGAAACTCCACGATGGGAAACCGGGGGGAAACCGTGTGTTCTCCCCAGGTGGTGTTACATAATAAAAGGGACCTGCGGTATCTTCAGCAGTACGCTGGGAGCTCATGTCCGTACCTGTGTTCTTAGTATCCTGAGCTGGACGATGCCCTCGTTCTCCTCCTCCCTCATTCGCTCCGTGGTGAGCTGCAGGCGGCCAATCAGGTTGATCTTCCCCCTTTTCTGAACCTTGGAGTTTTTTCTGTAGCGTTGAATTAAAAAACACAAACAAATCAAGATGCAGTACGGGTTTACAGTCAACGGTTCAGGAAACTTGATTTATTTGTTTGCAGGTATGCATGAGCAGACAACACCGCCTTTTCTCTTTGATGCAATGATCAAAGGTAACAGAGGAATCCCACGGGCACACAATGTATTTATTTTGCAATATGAGCAAGCTAAAGTGATTTGCAGATCAAGTAGCTCATGCTTACATACCCTTAGGGACATTAATGCATGAAGTAAATCACAACTGGCACGGCGCAAATTTGGTGGAAGGGGTCCCGCAACCGATTAATACGACGCTGAACTTCACAAGGTCAATATTACTTACATGAGAGAAAACTCCTGGTTGACGTAGAATAGTGTTCCTTCTGCAAAGTCTTTGGGCGAAGTCACCACCGGGTCGTACGACAACACCTGTCGCTTGAGTTTGGGAAACGCCACCAGAGACTGGGCGGGCGAGAGAGAGAGAGAAGTGGTGAAAACAAATAATCCAATTAATACAACGTATTAAAAATCAAGCTACATACAGCCCTGTATCTGAAGATCAGGATGGAACCAAAATGACCAGGTTCAGGCGGACTATTTATTTGTTTGACATCAGCTATCCGTTTACCCAGAGAGTGCGCCGCAGCTCGGCGTCCGGCAGCTCAGTGGCCAGCTTGAGGTTTTCAAAGCTGATCCTCTCTCTGGGCCTCTGGTTCCAGGCAAACAGCACAGCCAGCTGGAAGGTGGTGACCTCCAGGTCGTACTGGCCCACCTCATTCTTAAAGGTTATCTGGAGGAATTACATTTGGTTCAGTCCCTTTCCCGGCTTCTTCCAGTGCGTTCCACTGCTGTTGTACTCACAATGCCGTTGGACATGAGGTGATGCCAGTGCAGCTTCCTGCCGCTGTGGTTCTTCTTGTAAAAGTCTTCTACCTCAGGTATCAAATCTTCCAGCTCTGTAGGTAGAGAGACAAAAACCTTCTCGCTGCTCCTTGACCACGCTCCAGCATTCAGGATCTTTATGTTGACCGAGTCGGCTGCAAGGGGAATAGACAAGTTCGTTACAGCTTGCCTTTAATATGTGAAAAACTTGTCCTGAGACTCCAGAGGGGGACATACTTCGTCAACATTTAAGTTCGGATTTGTCATTAACGTCAACGTGGGAGTATTTTGTACTAGTATTTTGGAGAGACAAATTAACTTCCCCGAGAGTTAGATGAGAGGAACCAAACAATCTCAACTCTCCCCACTAAGCTAAGCCCTCTGAACTCAACCCACGTAAGAGAAAAAGAACCTTCCATTCTCTATTTCCTGAATGGGGGACTTGAGGTTGATCTGCATATTTGATAATGTACTTGCATGATTACTACCCACATGGTTAAATGCCCTTACTGTCAGCGGCTTTGTATATAGCAGTGGCTAAATAAAAAAAATGTAATTTAATGTGGATGTGCTGGATTAATGATATCGCTAATGATATATAAATGATATCGTGCATCGGGAATATTGAAGGGATCGTCTGGGTGTTTTGAATCAGGTATCCAAACTATCCCTAGTAAGCACGAGTAAGACGCTCGTCTCTCTCTCTCTCTCACCTGGTAAAGCAAGCCTGTTGTGTTTATGCATTTCTTTGAAAGATTGGTTGAGGTCCTCTGACACCTTGATGTCTTGAAACATCCGGGCGAGCTTGTTGACATAGTCAGCCGGCATTCCTACTTCCTGTTAGGATACGTGACACCACATTTTTTCAGATTAGTACAAGGCAGTAAACACACACACACACACATCCATGGGGGTCTTACCCTGAGCCACTCCACCATGTTCTCCTCGATCTCGCTGTCTGCTGAAATGTCCAGGATGAGTCGACGGGTCAGGTGGGCTTTGTGGTAGCGCATGAACACGTCTTTGTTCTGCACATATTTCAGCACTAACAGCTGCAAAGAAAGAGGACACGGATGTTCACTGATCAACGATCGACCGCAGTGAACGCAATTACGAGAAATATCATGAAATGGTAACAAATTATAGCAGCCGCTCATAACAACAGGAAGGTTCCCCCGAGACGTACCACTTCCTTGAGCTTGGCCTCGATCTCTTCAGACGTGAGCTTTTTGCTCAGTGGGGTCTTCCTCAACAGCATGTCACAGTAGTTGGCCAGCAACTCCGGACACTTGGACTCCGGTTGAGTTTTCAGACCGACCCTGTAAACACGGGATAGAGAAACTCATGCAGTGAGACACACAACGCCTCCGACAAAAAAACGGAACGGAAAGAGGAGCATCTCTTACCCTTTCTGTTTCATGGGAAGTTCTAATTTAAATATAGTGGCGTCATTCACGACGGCTTTGTATGCCTGCGAAAGGAGGTTGAATGACAGATCAATTCAAGCATCTTCTGAACGGTCGGTCCTACAATTGGCACCACGGGAGTAAAACTTCAGCTCACTTTGTCTCGGGCTGTGAGGAAGCGCGGGTCGTCCTGAAAGGCCTCTTTCACCAGCTGACTGAAGCGGTTGAACAAGGTGAGCAGCTGCTCCACATACTTCTCAGAGTCCTGCAACGAGCCCGAAAGTCCATCATCATCACCATGACGCTAAAACGTTTTCTAGGACGAACGAGCTTCTTTCCCTTTACTTCTCTTTTCCTCCCTGTGTGTTTGTGTGTAAACAAGGACAAAAGTGAATTATGCCCGAGACAAGATAGTAAGGAGGATGAGAAGCGCGAGATGTTAATACTACTGGCGTCCTCCTCACCTGAGCTGTAACATTAGTTAGCGTAATGGAGCTACCCGAGCTGGCAGTATTGAGTACAGACTAGGGCTGCAACTAACCATTATTTTGATAATTGGTCAATTCTTTTTTCGATTAATCGGATAAAACAACAACATTAAAAAGCTTTAATTTCAACCCTTTATTCTAAAACAGAACTGCAAATTCACATTGCAAAAATACTTGCAGAAAGTGCTGAGATGAATTTAAAAAGGCAATAAAAAGTACAAATATCAAAAATAACCAATATGGGACAATGCACAAAATATGTAAACGACAACAGATCAGAAACAGCCGAGGTGGTGTGTTGTTACCATGTTACGTTGACTTTGCATATTTTGCTAATGACACATTATTTATTTAGTGTGAAATGCTCGCACACCTTGGACGACTTGGGTCGAACAGACTTCTCTGCCTGCGCCATGTGACTCACTCTTACGTCGGCTCGCATCTTTTTTTTGCTCCGCGTGCAACTCATTGAGTGACGTAATAATCGTGCGACACAACGAATCGCTAATGAAATTCGTTGCCAACACTTTTAACAATCAATTATTATAGATTCCATCGATTCGTTGTTGCAGCCCTAGCACAGACGCCTGCTTTCTTCTGCACGGCGATATGGTCGGAGGGTTAAATCAGAAATCTGTGCATTTGACACTCACAGAGGTGATCGTCTCCGCTGTGGCCACCATATCGGCCAGGCCGGCGCTCATGATGTGCTCCTCCAGGTTCTTCAGCATGGGCTCGATGCCGCTGGGCACTTTGTCCATCAGAGAGAACATCAGATGCAGCTCTGTGAAGGAAGGGAAAAGCAACGTTATCACACGAAGAAGGGAAAGCAGTGTTTTTTGGCAAATCGGCACCCTTAAAAGCGGAATAAGCTAATAACAGTTCCTGTTTGCAATGAACTCATGTATGTACAAACAGCTAACACTGGATTATTCAAATAAATTGTCGTCTTTGTTTTTCCGACTAGTTTGAAGCTTTGTGCTTTTTAGCCATTCGCGGGGCTTGTCTCTGTGGTCAGGGCTATTTCCTGGTGCAAACCTGAGCTGGCTGTGCCTTTGGTGGGAGCAGTCCGTCCGTACTCACTCTCTGTCTCATTTCGTTTGATCATGCCGGGACATTCGGCTAAGATGGTCTCCTTGAATGATGTAACCAGTGCATTGACGCAACACTCCATCAACTGGGAAGACAAACAGAGCGGGAAACAATGCGGTGGGAAAACAAGAGAGGTGTTTGCAGTGCATAAAATGTCACATATGGGGCAAAAGATTTCTGTCAAACTCGTGGCTGTTCATGTGCTGGAACTTCTCCTTCATGGAACAACAGTTTATCTGTCCACTCTCCTGTTGTTGCCAGATAAGAGCGTGAGCAGAGGTTTTGTTTTTTGACTGAACACAAAGACGTGAGACTTCTAATCTCACAGTCGGAAAACAAAGGAAATAACGTTATACATTTTTCTCTTGACTGTTACTTCAATAAATAATACAAGTACAATATGTGCAAGTTGCTATCTATGTATCAAAGCTATGTGTAAATGCATCATCATGAGATTAGACCTAGTGAAAAAATAATAATAAGTCCCACTGTGGACGTCATTCCATATCTCGCTGTAATTCACCAAGATAACTCACTGCTTGTACAGAGTTACAGTCACGTCTCGTCTCCAGGTATCGCAGTGCACGTTTCTCCTCTTCCCTCAGCTTGGAATCGGCCTGGTGGGAATACAAACCAGTGCACGCAAATTCATGAATCACATTACATTCTATGCCAACAAGTCTCCTAAAAAAAAAAAGTCATGAAAAATATTATATAATCGGGTTACTTGAAAACTTCTCCAGCAAAAACCCTTTGGGGAAGAAAAGATGATCCAAGTAACTGTGTTGGACTCACACAGACTTACACGTAGTATTACCCCTTGAGCAAACTCTGTATTTGTGGCCCATGCTGTGCTTTAAGAGACACAATGCCTCCGGTTTGTTTGAGTAACAGAGATAACGCCGAGAAGACAAGCATGAGATGAGGCGCGGCGGCGGATCGCGCTGTTTTCTGTTTTCATTCATCCGACTGGCTTATTGCCACGGTCATCAAAACAGGGAACGGGGAGACTCAAGTTTCCGCTCTATGTTGTAAAATGTAACGGATATCCTCTTTGTTTTCTTTCAGCATGCCCGCAGAGAAAGAATAGAATATAATAGAAGTGAATAAGTTGGGATGCTTGTTTGTTTTCCTTCTGATGGCCTCACATGGTGGACCAGGAAGATGCCATTCCACGGTTTAGCTATGACGGCACTTTGGCTTCAAAGCTCGCCCTTCTTTTTGGGGTCTCGCTTAAAGTTTCTCCATGACTTAAATAGTCACATTTAAACATTGCAATGTTCAACATTAACACTCACATATTTCATGTAGTTTTGGACCCCGTTTTGCTGCAGGTAGGCGGGCGCCTGTGTCCTGTAGAACCTCTCAGTAGAATCCATGTACGCCTTCTCAAAGTTATCCCTGTAGATCTGCAGCTTGTCGTCAGGGTTGGAGCAGAGGTTCACTGCTCGGGAAAAAACAAAAACAATGTGTGTCAGATATGTAGATATGTGCACTTTTAGACATCACAAGCGCCTGAGGGAGGTGAGACAACTTGATGCGAACGTCTTGATGGATTTCCTATTTTTCCACGTTGTATCTTGGAATTAAAAGAGATTTGTTATGGAATGGACGTACGCAAAATAGCTGAAAAGTGGAAGTGAAAAACTTTTCAAAGTTTCTAAAATATAAAGGCATTTGTGCAGCTTCAAAAATTGAATCAGACATATAGATATGCTTTTCAAACGGCAGGACTTGCAGTTGAAGTCAAAATATGAATCACATGGTGAGGAGCAGAAAATCTGATTAATACTTTCTCACGAGGTATTTGAGCTGTATTTATAGTGACGGCGGAGAAAGAGATCGTGGGGACGAGAGCCGTGTTGAGATCAAAGAAGTTTTACAACGAAGGACATAAATTATGAAGTAAATCTTAAAACTGAAGTAAAGTGCAATAAAACTGAACGAGTTGAATATCCACACATTCCAGCTGATAAACACCAACAATAATTAAGTATTTAGAAGTTATAAATTAAATTGTATGGTGAAGGAAAAGGAACCATCTGCCAAGACAAATTCCTTGTATGTTTGACATATTTTGGCAATAAGTGTTTCCTGATTCCTGATAAACATAAACATATCTTATAACCATATCATAACCGCGCTGTAGTATGTTGGTAATCATAAGCTACTCTAAACTATTTATTGTACAAAGCAGGTCACCGTAGGACTCTCTCACTCCGATGACCAGCTGGGAGTCGAAGGCCTCTCCCAGCCGCTCGGCGTGCACGAGCTTCATGGCGCTGTCTTGTAGCCGGTTTTTGATGTTGGAGAAAATGGACTCGTTCCACGTGTCCAGCATCAGCTGAAGAGACGGAGACACGCGGTCAGACTTACGAGGACACGCGCGACATGCCGGTTGTGGTTTTTACCCGCCCCTCCTCACTTTGCGGACGATGCTGTCCTCCACGTTGGACTTCTTGTTGCTTCCCTGCTTGCCCATCAGAGTGATCTCCAGCTGACAGAAAGGCTTGGGCAAGATGTCGCACTGTGTGAAGAACTTCCTCCACTCCACGATGTAGGCCTTCAGCAACGCCGTGTCATCCTGGTGACTCAACACCCGCTTAGAAAACGGTGAGAAGCACAAGGCGGGCCCGGTTAGAACCTAAAGAATCTAATTGACAGACATTAAGCAAGAACCACAGTTTATGATCGGGGTGGTTAGAAAGACACACTCGGTTTGCTGTGTAAAAACAGGGATACATTTCGGTAAAAGCGGGCCGTCTTACTGCTTGTGCTTGTTTGATGAAATCTAGGATGTCCTCTTTGAGGGCCTGGTGGATCTTAGCGGGACCTTTGTCGTCCCACAGGCACACAGCGTGCACGTCTCTGTGAAACAACGAGGAAGGACCTTTCTTAACAAATTCGCCTGCGCCCCGCTCGCTTCAACGTCAGCGACGCCGAAGCCGGGAAGCAGACGCATTAGGGTGAACTCACGAGAACAAGTCGAACCACTGCTGTTTGGTGACGGACTCCTGCCGCAGCAGCTTCAGTACTATGGGACGCATCAGCTCCCATTTGTCCTCAAATTGAAGGGAGCCTTTGTTCTGAAAACAGACAGGAGGGAAGTGAACTACTTGGTTCAAGCTGTCCGTGAGATTTAGGAAAATCGGTAGGAAAATGGGAACAAAACAAAAAACTTTAGGGTAAGATACCGTTCAACTGCACCGGAAGAACAAAAGTAACAGGAAAACCTTGGGTTGTTCCCTGTAGTCTGACTCCATCAAGCGTAATCATTTATTGTATAAAACAGTATAATAAAAGGTTTAGATGAGATTATACTTCATTTCATTGCCCTTTGCAGACAGTAAGAATGAGGACAGTAAAATTAAGCTGAAAATCTAACTAAAAGGTAAACACAGTAGCAAAATTGCAAATAAAATAAACAATGGGAAGTTATCAGGGGGGTATTCTCAAACCAAACTAAAGTAAGATTTGAATTCCTTAGCTGGGTATCAGGCTGTGGTGTGAAGTGTATATTATAGGTCTAAAACCTAAGCTTGTTAAATGATGTTCTCCCAGCTGTGAGCAACATGAACATGTGTGAGTCTATGAATGTCATCATGCTTTTGAAGTAGAGCTCGGCCCATTTTACTTAAATAAAAGTACCAGCGCTACAGTGCAGAAACACTCAGTCCAGTAAAGCCAGTGATGCATTGAAACTCTCGCTGAAGCTACAGGCTTGCAGAAACACCTACGAAAAAGTGCATCCAGAATGGCTCATCTCAGAGGAACCCTTCCCCGGATTATAATCATAGATGAACTAATGTGTTCATCTGATGAATGTGGAAAATAAAAATCATGGTTTATTCAATTACAATGTGTATTATACATATATTTTCCTTTGATTTGTAGCGGGTTGGAGGAATAAAATGACAGAGTGAAAAGGCTTTAGTTAAGTAAGTATCACCCTTTAGTCCCGCTCATCGCTCACGAATACTTTAAGCGCAATGCGCGTTTTATAGCGACGTTTATTCCTCATTTGCAGTGAAGCGCTTTAAACGTTCTCGTGTCAAGGTTCCCGTCCGCATACAGCGTGACACCGAGATTAATTTCTAATGCAAAGGTCTCCTGCTTTTACTGCAGTATCATCTTTCTCCCCGCGGCGACGCTCCTCGGCTCCGACAGGCTGCTGCTCCCGCAGCGGTGTCGCCTCCCCGCGGCGCTCTGGTTTGAGAACACAATAACTGTCATTTTAATTCATTAAACGGTTCCCGTCGAGCTAAAACTTAAGTTAGCACGGCGGCAACTGCGGATTGGCGTTCACACGAGTGCAGAGGGAGACAGTTGCGACCTGGCAGCCTCCTCGTTGGGGGGGGGGGGGTACGGGGGGCGGAGGGGGGTCCTGTCTTTGGAGTGACAGATGATATATGAAGCTAGCTTTTTAACAGTTATACCCGAATAGCACTGACGTGTCAGGGCAGGCTAAGCCGACGCTCCCGTCCCCGGTTGGTAGCCTCCCGTTTTCAGCCGCTCCCCCGGTGCCTTCTCGTTTCACGTTAGTTAGCTTTGGTGCGGCTATTATATTTAGCTAAAAAATAATCAGTGATAAGTAGCTAGCTGATGTTAGCCTGGATGTAACTTGGGTTTAACTGCTGCCGAGCTCAAGTCGGCTTGGTCCCGGTCGAAGGCGCCGCGTCGTGTTTCTCGAGTCGCGAGCTAAACGGCCACATTGCACCGCGCAAGTGACACGCGCTTTAGCGAGCGTTACACACAAACATGATTGAATTGGACCGGGGTCCTACCTTTAGCAAATTAGACGTCGCCATGTTCGCCCCAACTTATCCTCTCGTGAAATCTCGCGAGAACTGCGTGAAGAATAACACAATCACATCGTCGACTTCTTCTAAAAATAGATGCAAATGGTCTTTCACCGGTTAAAACCTTTGTGTGGATTTGATCATTTCATGTGTGTCCGTTTTGCAGTTATAATTTTGATCGGCAAAGACGATTCAACGTTGGTGGAAAAAGTGTTTCTATCCATCACTCAAGTAAAAGCACCGGTGGAGAAATACATGTATTCCAAAAGGTCACTGGGGCAAAAATGTGTAAACTATATAAAAAGTAAATGTACTCAATATGCAAAATGTCCAAATTTCAAAAAAAAGTTTTTGTATTATTAGATTAAAATTATCGACACATTATTATTGGAAGCTTCACAAATCTTGTGGCTTGACCAACTTGAACTACTTTACATACTTGTTTTTTTTTGTGATGAAACGTCTCTATATTTATTCAACATTTTGTATTCAGCACTTTAACTTGTTATCGAGTACTATGTTGCTGCTGTTCCTTTAATCCCATTGAGTTCATTCTCTGTACAATTTGTGTATTGTGTCTGCATTGTGTGTTTTCTGGGGTAAAGAAACATTTACACAAATTCAAGGACAATTAGACTGTTTCTTACAATCAGTATAATGTTTGTTATCATTCTTTCTCTGTCTGGCCGTCTTGGTCAAAGGTTTTGTTGTACAAAGACAGAACAAGGAAAGATTTGGTATGAAGATAAAGTTAAAAATGTAGTTGAAAAGATAAAATGCTCACGATTCCGAAAGGTCTCTTGCCGTATTTTCTTGGTGCTGGAGAAACTACTTAGATGCATTAATGGTATCAATATCCTAATTTATTTCTGGCTGAGCAATCTGAACTATAGCAATGGGTAACTTCTCGCTTGAATTATACGTGCAATTTATTTTGATTAAGTTGATTTCATCTCAATGCCTGTGTGAATAAGCAAAATAATCACTACATTAGTATGTGTGTGTGTCTATATACCATGTGACATATATAACATGGCCCCAACTCAATGCATTTAGGCATGCAGAAGACAGAGATAGAAGATTAGAAAAATTGGTCTGGTCTGATGAGTCTATTTCAGATTTCATATGAAACATTCAAATGGTAGAGTCAGAATTTGGTGTAAACATAAAAGCATGGATCCGTCCTGCCATGTATCAATGGCTCATGCTGCTGGTGGTGCTGTAATGATGTGGGGGATCCTTACTTGGCACACTTTGGGCCCCTTAGTACCAACTGAGCATCGCTTAAATGCCACAGCCTACCCGTATATTATTGCTGACCATATGCATCCCTCACAGAACTCATATCATCTCAAACTGGTTTACACCAATGGCCTCAGTCACATATTATACTGTTTATTCTCCTCAGCACCCGACCGATTTCAACCTCGCTGTGCGGACATCATTTAGTTTTTTATCTCAACCAATCAGGGCACAGGAGGCGGGGCTAAAAAAGCACGATGCTAGGTTGACTCATTAATGGTGAGGTGAGGTACAAACGTGGATTATAAGCATCATGACTTTTTTTTCTTTATCAACTGGAGATTCCTCACACTTGCCATGACTGAAGAGGAAGCAGAAAACGTACGTACTCTTAACATTACTCGGTAATGGTCAGAATAGAGCGTGTACTCGTGTCACGGTCGTATTTCTTTATTTGTAGTTTCCTGAAAGCCCGGCGAATGACGCTGTCCCCGGCGCGTAGAATACGAAACGCCAAACTGCTGCGGAGAAGTGTGTCAGTGTGACGTCGCTGTGGTCATAACCCTGATCCGATGCCTGCTTCAACGCATTTAACAACATATTACACATGATAATGGCCTCTTTTCAGATTCGGCTTACGTAAAATGTGTGACTTATCTTCGTTAAACGTGCGTAAAATGTGGCCACATGTTCGCTGATAGCGCCACCGCCTCCATTGTAAGCCGTGCCGTGCCGTAACGTGCTGTGCTGTAGCCTGTGCCAAATTAAACTGCGGTCAACTCCGCAGACACTCGGATTCGCGTGGTCGACTCCGCAGACACTTGAATTGTAGTGCACGTATATGCTGACATTTACGGTAGTAAACACTAACCAGAATAAATACTTTTTAAATAGCAAATTCCGGACAATGATATAAGTATGTGTGTACATGACCTCTCTGACTACTCTTGTACAATAAATGAATTGTCCTTACTGTACACATTTCTACACTTTCTACACAAATTTCTCTGAATAAATATCCAGATCTGTACAGTAAAAACACTTCATATTCAGCATGCTGGTAGTCAGAGAGGTGCTTAACACACATGCATTGGTCTTTGCCTGCAACTATTGAGGGATTTCGTTTTTATTGCAGTTCAAACTTTGAGAAATGGTCCTTTTGAAATGTAGGATAATTATATAACTTTGCACAGTAAAGGTATTCACTTTTTTGTACAACAGTAGTCAGAATGGTCTTGAACACACATACTTCAGTCATTGTCTATATAGAATATTTGATTAAATTGCTTTTATTCCGGTTGCTTGTTAAATACCGTAAATATTAGCGTACACATGCACTAAGATTCAAGCGTCTGCAGCGTTGACCGCAGTCAAATTTAACCCGAGTCAAAGCAACTCACATGTGTGTTTTGCACTCCGGATTTGTCCCATTTTTCTCGCGGACCATGATGTTAGTGGGAATCTTACTGTAAGCTTCATCAGTCACATGAGCCACGTCACATTCCTGTATAGATTTGGTGTTCTTCCTGGAATCACATTCTTCTGAGAAGAGACAGTAAGCCGTAAAGACATAAATCCATGAAGACTGTCATCTCTCATATTTTTCTCCGCTCCTAGATTTAGCTATCAAAGACATGGAGGTGCACGGCGAGGAGAGACTGTGTGGGAAATGGAAGTTTGCCTGTGGTTTGTACAGTTACAACTTGAGGGATGTGTTCACATGGTGAGTGCATATCTAATAAGGTATTGCATGATTTAGCTTATTTAAACTATTTAAAAAAAAAAAACTTAACTTAATCTATAACATTGTCTTAATGTATGTAGTCAACTGAGATGTATCGATTACCAAAATGCCCTATTCTGTCGTAGTGTCTCCCCTTAATATCGCCAACTCTTTATTATACCGACGTCTAGGGGTTTAACTTGTGGTGTAACCGACACATGGTGCTCTCCCTGACCCACCAGGCGTCTGCTGAAGACCATCTTCATGGGGCAGGTCCTGTCCCTGCTGATCTGTGGGACGGCAGTGAGCTGTCAGTACCTGGTCACTGCTGGGGTGGAGACGCCCATGCTGCAGAGCTTCTTCAACTACGCCCTGCTGCTCCTCGTCTACACGACCACCCTCTGCACCCGCAAAGGTCAGCATGTCTGGGTTGCATCGTTTAAACCTGCAATGAATGATTCTCTGGCTACACGGGAGCATCGGCAGCAGCAGAGAGGCAGGAAACTGTAGAAATACAATTAAAACAGCTTCACTTTGTGGGGAATTTATCATTAAATAAGACCAAAAGTTGTTTAATTTAATGAAGAAGCTGCTACAAATTCTGCTATTTTGGCCTTAATTGACATCAAAACAGATGTGCACAAATGGGTTTCAAACTTGTTGATGTCATTATGCTTCAACATTTAGTCTCTTTGTGTACAAACTCCTGTAAACAGACACTTTGGGCATTTTCTCAGCTACACTTTCACCACCCTAACGCTCAAGTCAACCTTCTTCTTCAGGCGAGAGGAACATCTTGCAGGTTTTAAAAACCAAGTGGTGGAAGTATCTGCTGATGGGTGTGGCAGATGTCGAGGCAAACTATGCGGTGGTGAAGGCCTACCAGTTCACCACCCTGACAAGTATACAGGTGAGGTGCTTTTACATAAACAGGACTGCCGACGTCTGTTATTTAGTGCGTGTATCGTTGAAGTCAAAGTATTAACAAAAATGTAACTGCACATTTTAAGATTTCAAAAAGGTAGTAGCAGATTAATCAATTTCAAGCAACTCTTGGTTGAACCCAACTTCACCTCGGATGTTATTTAATTGTGAAGGCCTGCTGCGTCGTTTAACATGTGATGTCACTTAGATTTTATTACCTTCCTGTCCTCCGTCAACACCTCCATGTGGGTAACGCCAGTTAGCCGTCGTGCTCGACTGTGTGTTGCAGCTGCTGGACTGCTTTGTGATCCCCGTGCTGATGGTGCTTTCCTGGTTCCTGCTGAAGACTCGCTACAGGCTGGTGCACTTTGTCGCCGTGGCGGTGTGCTTGTTGGGGGTGGGCGCCATGGTGGGAGCCGACATCGTTGCAGAAAGACACCAGGGATCCAGTAAGGACACTTAGAGGGGGGAAAAATAAAAAATAAAGAGCGGTCATTTATATCGGTAAGAAAAATATAGAAAGTGAATTATTGATGAAGATGTCCTCCATCCACGGCCATTGCTCAGACAGGAAAATCAGTCTTGCACCTAAAGGTTATATACCATTTTTTTGGGGGGGGGGGGGTTTGCAGCTAGAAAGCTGCGATAGTCTGATTGTCTGTCTGATGAATAAAGTAAAGTCAAAGCCTGAAATATACAAGAGGACTGTTAAAGGTCTCTATTGTTATTAAAGGCCATATTTCTAAATAAACAACTATCTTGCTTATTTCTGTAATCACTAAATCTTTAATATAATAAGATATTAAGTTTCTTGCTGATGTAGTTATAATGTTAGGCGTCACATTCCATTAGTTATGGTAACAATGGACAAAGCGCTTTATGCAGATAGAAAATTGAATAAGATACCAAAGTGAAGGATAAATCTCTCTCTGTGCAGCCAGTGACGTGGTGCTGGGAGACGGCCTGGTCCTGCTCAGCGCCGTCCTCTATGCCGTGTCCAACGTGGGCCAAGAGTACACGGTGAAGAACTTGAGCCGGGTCGAGTTCCTGGGCATGATGGGCCTTTTCGGGACCCTCATCAGCGGCATACAGCTGTGGGTTATTGTTCAAATCCCTCTTTTATTCCAATGCGTACTAAAAACTTGAGGCTACAGCTCCTTTTTATTAGATTTTTCGTTGCTATGTTTCCTGTTGGGGTGTAAGAGACGGGCTTCCCTGACCATGATAAACGTGCCGTTACAGAGCCGCCTTGGAAACGCGCGCAGTGGCGGCCATAAAATGGGACCTTTGCATCTGTAAGTTTGACGTCCTTGCCCCGTTAAATGCGAGTGCTTTGGAGCGCGCGCTGGCGCCTCGCTAACGTCCGTCCGGTTGTGTCCTGCAGCCGTGCTGTTTGCGGTCTACGCTCTGTGCATGTACGCGCTGTACAGCTTCATGCCCGTGGTGGTGAAGATGACCAGCGCCACGGCGGTCAACCTCTCCCTGCTCACCGCCGACCTCTTCAGCCTCTTCTGTGGCCTCTACTTCTTCCACTACACGGTGAGTGCGGGCGGGGACACGCTCATCGCGTCTAATGGGATTTATGGCCTTTTTGCTGCCTTGAAACCTGTTTTTAAAATCCCACTTTAATCCCGTGTGCATTTTTTTTTCTTTTATTTATATGATTGCTCTGCTTTTCCTTGACCTTCAGGAAGTGATATACATTACTAAAAAGGATTCTGTAGCAATAAATCCAAAGTTTATAGTATAATATGTTAAACGTGCTGTAAAATGATGCATCAGCTAAAATATTAAGTAGATAAAGGTTATAATAGATAGAGGTCATGAACATGTTGTAAAACACTCTGACATTTATACGGTATATTGCGACGGACGAGGTGCCGATGTGTAATGCACGTCCTTCTCCGGGTGTTTTTTCTTCGTCCTCAGTTTTCCACGCTGTACATCGTCTCGTTTCTCGTCATCACCGTGGGTTTCGTCATGTTCAACGCCGCTCCCACCTACTCCGCTCTGGCGGAGTCCGGCTCCGGCTCCGACGAGGACGACGGCGGCGCCGACCTGACGGCCGAGAGCTCCTCGGACCGCCGAATGTCCGCAGGCGGAGACACTCCGGGCGCCGAGACGCTGCCGGCTGCGCTGTGACAAGTGTCCAAGGTGTAGTGTACCGGTTGGACAAGAGACGCCAGTGTACAAGTACACGTTTTCACATCAGCTGCCACTTTACGTCATTTTAAGGAATTTGAAAGCGATCACAAAGTTGTATTCTTGTTGCCTATGGTGCCGTTACAATTTTTATTTGGTAAGTTACCAGACAAACTGTAGATCGCAAGGTTGTTGTTTTTTTGGGGATGGAGAAAAGCATGTTGACGTGCAGAGGTTTCCCTTTTTTACAATTAAATAGATTTTCATATTAAACTGGGTTTTCATTCTTTTCCAATGACTTGACCCATGTGTCTGTTTGGTTGTTGTGATAATTACCTGTAATGTGTGTGTTTTTTATGCCTCTGGTCAAAGTTCTGTTCTTGTTCTTGTTTTCTTAAACACTACTTCTCAGGAACGTCTCGAGGGAATTTCTTCATATTCCGTGCAAACATCCTCTAATAATCAAAGATGAACTGAGACCTCACAAAAAAAATCTTTGGGCCATAAATGAATGATTTGAAGACATTTTGGACTAAAAAAAATGAGTTCCCCCCCATAATATGTTGACCTTTCATTGTCACTTATTTATTTCAAAGAGAAATATTCTGGACCCTCATCACAACAATTCTCCCTGCCTCTAGTTTTATATGTTGAGCTAATCTGAAATCAGAGCTGAAATTATTACTGAACTAATCGATTTGTTAATTGACTAAACGGGACATAAGGTCAAATTGGTCTCCGGGAACCTGTGATTGACATTTATTTTATGGACAGAGCCATTAACAATGGAATTCATATCTGGCTGAGTTTGGTATGATGCAGTGGTACCAGTTGAAGAAAAGTTAATGGTTCTCGGAAACGTAAACATCTATTTAAAAAAAAAAAACACTTTAATAATTATTTTTAAAGCTTGTTGCACTGCCCCCAAGTGGCCATAGACGGTTGTTGCAATTTGCTTTTAGACGTGAAACCTCCTCCGCTGGTGGGTCATCATCATCATCATCATCATGGAGGGACAGCAGAGGACTGCAGCCCAGTGAAGAGGACCGAAGCGCCGCATTCCGCCTCTCACGTCTCGCCCGCTGTATCACCATCATTATTATTATTATTATTTTCAATCGGTAGGTGGGAAACGTCCTCTTTTATTGCATGCGTGTTGTCTGTCACGCGGATTATCCAACGCGCTCCGTGGTTCGGTTTGCAGTTCAGACCGTAGACCATCGAGCATTAATTAGCTGGTTTTACCGGATTACGACTCTGCGACGGGCGAAATAATCCGTGCGTCTTTCGTTTCATTGCATGGATTGACGACATTGAGCAGAAACGCTGCAATAACCGTTGGTGGGGAGGTTTTTTTTGGGGGGGGGGCGCATCGGGTTAGAAAGAGACGACGAAGCAGCCTGCAGATCGCTGCATGCTTTTCATCCTTCAGCACCGCGGACAGCTCCCGCCGGCCTCATCCCGGGACGTCTAACCCACCGTGGGCTCCTCTGTTTTCCGTCCGCAGGTGGATTAGCAACCCCCACCAAGGAACCTCCCCCGTCCCCCTTCACCTCCACCCCGTCTCCGAGCGGTGACCGCGGCCGAGATGAAGCATTTTCTGAGGTAAAGAGACTCCATTGATAGCAAACGATGCCGGAGCTACACTTGTGTTTTAATTTATGTCAAAACGTGAAGGGATTCAACCGAACTGGCCTGACTTCCCGTCTTCAGTCCCCCATCTACTGGGATGGCCTCGTTCATACCAAATTCCCAGTCCTCCCATGTAAACTCACTCGATTACTGTGTGGCCAGTAAGTGGCTGGTGGGCTGTAAACTGGTTTGAGTGGGTTGCTGATGGAGGAGGCCTCTTAATTACCAGCATAAACTAAGTGGCGGTTCTGTTAATAGAGCTGTTGATTTATCCATATTGATATATATATATATATATATATATATATATTGAGATACAGTATTTTCAAAAAAGAAAATCAAAAGATTGCAGTGTAACGTTAAACAGAAAGGCCAAATGTTCAATCTTGTAGATTTGTATAAGTGACATTACT
This sequence comes from Gasterosteus aculeatus, assembly GCF_964276395.1. NCBI lineage: Eukaryota > Metazoa > Chordata > Actinopteri > Perciformes > Gasterosteidae > Gasterosteus > Gasterosteus aculeatus. Next base: position 28,901,802 of record NC_135694.1, on the reverse strand, counting down.
GATTTTCTAAGGTGTTTCAGGCACACTGTCAGAACTGTGTATAAAGTAAGATAATGCGAATGAAAGTAAATCATTTATCTGATTGTCTGGGCACCACAGGCCAATAAAACAACAGATAAAAAGGAGTTTTCTCTCACTAGAGCTTCCAATTCAGATTGGATTTCGCATACGTCCCGTCGTGTCCTGCCCCCTAAGATAATAAAACGTTTTACTCCTTCTGCTATTTAGCCCGAATTAGCTTTAATGTGCAGTGGAGCCCCGCTGAGGCTGCCAAGTGGGCTTTACTGATGTCTTTGACAGTTTTGTTTTTTACAGTAATTATACTAATGTGCTAGAACTGTGGTAATAGTTTACTGATGGTAACATGATTCACAGTCCAGCTTTTAATGGTTTTGGCTGAGCCGAGTACCGGGGAGGATTTAAAAGGTTGTTCCAGTGATTTAGTGAAGCACTTCAGTTGAGGATCTTGGTGAAGATACACTGACTTTTCAAACTGAAACTAACGGCTTCTTTACGTTAAAGAATGTATTGTACACGTTCCTGTCTTTGCAGCATTAGTAATCTTCAGGCCCAAACTCACAACTTCTAATCCCTCTGACACCCACAGAAGACCATAGTTTCCTTATGATCTCCATCGTTCCCCTCCTCATCTAAACTGTAAGGCTGTCCAATCAAAAGGAGAGGATTTGATTCAAATCCCTCTTGTAACTCACACAGGTGGGTAAGATTTAGTAAAGATTGCAACCAACTACTAAGAATAAATTGCACCAAGACCTACCAAATGACAGGTATAAATCACTAGCAATTACAGGGCGTATCAATACCTTTGTCCTTGTTAATTGATTAATTAATAAGATACACTACAACAAAGTGTATAGTAAAATTAAGTTCAGTGTCACATTGTCTTCGAGTCAGTCCTCCACCGTCTCTCTCCCGCTCTCATTGGTCGCTTCATCGAAGGCAAAGAAGATCACAGCGTCCTCACGAGCTGTTTAACATGACGGTCTCGTCCACACGACCAGCAGGAGGAATTAATCCTTCTGCACCGTGTATTTACTGCTTTTGATGTCGACATGGCGGATGGTGTTATGCTGCGCTCAGTCAGCATCAGGAGGATTTATTTCTGCCTGAAAAGGTTGTAGACTCGGGAGAACGGGAGAAAGGGGAGAGTGAGGCCTGCCCGTGTGGCCCACAGAGGGGGGATTGTAGGTTCGGCCTCATTTTTTTTGCCAATTATTGGCCTGAAAATAAATGGAAAAAGCGCTCAGAGAATCAGGAAATCAGATGTGATAATGACGCAACAACAAGTCCAATCGTTTCTTTTGTCTGAAAGGTGCACTGCGGAGTGAAGGCCAAGTCTTGAAAACATTTAGCCAGTTTACAGTTTAATGGTTCGTTTGGAATTTCCCGAGACACACGCCTCCATTTGCATTCTCGCCTGTGAAATACTCTACGGTTCTACCCATCAAGGGCCCTCTCGTCTTCTCCCCTCCAGAGTGGTGACACAGTTCTTCGTGTTCCTCTACTGTAAATGTCTGTGGCGCGGCCTCAAGTTCGTCGCCAGGAAGTTCACGGGCCGCTGCGAGCTGCAGCGAATCTGCTACAACAAGAAGCCCGGAGCTCGCAGGACCCACAAGATAGGTCTGACGTTTCTAAAGTTCATCTCTGCAGAAAACTGCTTCACACAATCATTGCTATCATAGTAATACTGCTAATGTATGCAGTCATCTTACACTTTGTAACCACTCCTTGCAGAATCTTCCCTGAGGTACTCCAAGAATGAGGTACGGGGGTCTCTAAATCTATGAATTTTCCCACAATGTTCTCTCTTCAGGCTGTTTACGACTCACTTTCTCCTCCTCCGCCATATTTCTGTTCTTTCCTGCCCTCGTCCTCTCCAGCTGCTGCAGTCCGCCCTCAGCGTCCACCCCGACAAAGTGGAGAAAACCATCGACGACATCATGGCGCTGAAGAAGATCAATCTTGACACCAACCCCCAGTGAGACGCCGCATCACATCAACACATTTCTGTGACTAAATCCTCAGGCTGGCTGTTTAACAAAGTACTGCATTGTTACAAGATCCGAAACCCCTCACACAAACAGCCCCCCTCCCCTCCCCTTTGCGGCCCCCCCAGGTTGAGCATCTCTCTCCAGGCCAGCCTGCTGCAGATCGTGGGCTACAGGAGTCTGGTGGCGGAGGTGGAGAAGCTGCGCAGGGAGCCGTACGACTGCGAGAACCCCGAGCACGAGGACATGCTGATGAAGGTATGCGGCTGTTTCTATGCATGCTGGAATGAACTCCAGTGACCCCGCGACCTTTGACAGTATGATCTTGGTTATTCCCAAACCTTTTGGTCATTCTGACCCCCAAGTAGCCCTTCGCGTACACTGCCATCACATTACTTTTATCAAACTGTTTTAGTGAACTTTTAGTCCAAGTTCATTATATTTTATTTTGAAACCCAATGAAATGTGTTTCTATCGCTCACAGCCATCAGCAGAACGTATAAAATCTTCAACTGAACTGAAAATATGCTCACGCTTGCACAAGAAATGGTTTAACTGCTCTGTTGTGTCAGTATTTTAATGGCCCCGTACTCATGAGATTATGAGGTATAATGTTAGGATTGGAGGTTATTGTAACATCCTGGCCGAACCATAGTTCACAAAAGTACTAAGCTCTGTGTGTGTGTGTGTGTGTGTGTGTGTGTGTGTGTGTGTGTGTGCTGCAGCTGTGGAAGGAGCTGCGCCCGGACAGCCCTCTCGCCGGTCGCATCTCTAAGCAGTGGTGTGAAATCGGTTTCCAAGGCAGCGACCCTAAGACGGACTTCAGAGGCATGGGCCTGCTGGGCCTGCACAACCTGCTGTGAGTTCACTCAGATATTAATGCAATGATTAACCCAGGGAGGAGATATATATTATATTTGGACTTTTACAGAATTAATTGATGAAAACCAATCAAGCTCTTGAATAAATGTCCTTAATAATACATAATATCGCCTCCTGTTTCCCTGCAGGTATTTCGCAGAACACGATAAAGCCACTGCCCTGCAGATGCTCCACGACTCCCTGCAACCCAAGCAAAAGTACGGCAGACAACCTTTTTTTCTTTTTCTTTACCCAACGCATATTAAAAATGAAAGGAATGCACCGAGTGATTGGGTTAGAAAGACTCTCTGGTCGGCTGTGGTGTTCTGATGTAAACGGGTCCTCATGGTTCTTTGCAGAGGCGAAGCCACACTGTCCTTATCGAGTGTGTTCAGCTTCTTATGCTTCCCTATGTTGGCCAAAATAAATGAAAGAATGTTCCATCACAATCTTTCTACCTGTCACGTGGTGCATCCCTGTACTCGGTCATCTATAGCTCTGCATCCACCGCGTTCTGCTCGGCTCGATCCATCGTTTTCAGCTGAATGCCGTTCACTCTCTTAACGCGCTGCTGCTTGTATTGTTTGTCATCGGCATCTCAGTGAGCTGTCTCATTTCACAAATGAAGATCCTTCTTCTTTTCTCTCCTCCTCCTCCACCTCCACCTTTATGCCCATGCCTCCCTCTCTGACTCGCACACGCACTGTTGTAGGAGCACACACAGAAAACCAAGGTACTTGATTTCACTTTCATTCTTTTCACTGCATTCATAGCTTTCTACTTTGGGCTGATGTTTCATGCATTTAAAGCTGCATGTTGTTTGTACTCCGTCATCTCATCACACTGACAGATGCTTTAAAAATGTATTTCTATGACGCAATGGATAATAAATTGATGAATATAGAAGAAAATAGCTACAATAATGTGCAAATACAAAAGGCATAGTACAGTACATTCACAATGCGGTGAAATAGACGCACTGAATAAGTTGAGCATGCAGTTATTGTTATAAATAAAATGAAACTAAATTTTGATTAAATATTTATGAACATTTCAACATTTTGACCTGACCTCAGGTTTCAAACCTCAACTTAGAGTCCCTGTTTGAGGACTACAACAACAATGCTTAACTGCACCAACAGACAAATAAAGACCATCGCATTTCTTTCTAGATATTTTCTAGGTCTGTTGCCGTCTTTTTCACAAGAAATGGGTCATTCTGAGCTCATTAAAATGTTCCATAATTGTAATTTAAATATTTCTCAGAAGGTTCTGTGGTGCACTCACCGTTGTTTCACATGTACACAGTAAGTGTTGTGTCCTTCACAGTGAGATTAACAAGCCGGAATGGGAACAGAAGAACATCGACAAAGCCATTGGGTAAGCGTCTGTGTGTGTGTGTGTGTGTGTGTGTGTGTGTGTGTGTGTGTGTGTGTGTGTGTGTGTGTGTGTGTGTGTGGAGGAGGCAAAACTGGGCTGCTGCTGGAGCCGTGAGCGTTTTGGCCTCAATGCAGCGCTGTTTCAGCAGCAGAGAGCTTCTCTGATGCGGCCACGTGAGTGTGTGTGTGTGTGTGTACACGGGAAGTGTTTTGCTGCTGTGCGTCCTCCTGCGCCGCATTCGGCCTCCAGTCTGCCTCGTCACTGATAAGCAGCGAGGGCTGCCTCTAAAAACACACCAGCTGCTCTGTGAGGAGCCTCCAGCAGAGCTGCAGGCTCCTTTCACTGGGCCGGTGTGCAGTTTGTGGTGCCAACAGCCTATGAAGGCAGGGATGTAAATGATGACTGAGATTTAACAAGAAAGGGACCAGAAAAAAAAACAGCGTTTGACTTTTTAATGCAAAACGACACCTAAAACATTTCTGACCGGAGCTTCTAAAGAAGCCTAAAAACTAACGGCGCTCTCCTCCCTCCAGGTACTCGTTTGCCATCGTGGGCATCAACATCACGGACCTGGCCTACTCACTGCTGGTGAGCGGAGCTCTGAAGACCCACCTGTACAACGTGGCCCCCGAGATGCCGAGCCTGCAGCACGTCCAGCAGACCTTCTGTGAGTCCCCCTTTGATTGTCAACTTTCGGTAATAAATCAGCCTCCCCCCCCCCCCCCCCTCGATGCTCTCGTGTTGCGTTTTCATCTCGGCCCTTTCATGGCAGGTTACCTGATGCAGGAGTTTCACCGTTTCTGGATCGAGGAGGATCCCAGCGACATCATGGAGTTCAACCGGGTCCGCTCCAAGTTCCACCGGAGGATCCTGCGACAGCTGAAGAACCCGGACATGGCTCTGTGCCCCCACTTCTCCGCCTCCAACCTCCACCTGGTCAACCTCTAAGCCCCCACCCACCCCCTCCACCCTCCATCGCACCGCCCTCACTGTATCCCTCACCCCCCCCCCCACCAAAAAAAACCCTTTTCCCCTCACATAGATGGTCCCTCAAACCGCTGGAAACATCTGGGGAGACTCTCAGCCCACCTCGTCCAAGCTAGCGTCGCGTCGCGTCACTGCCAAAAGCTCACTCAGCCGCTGCGCACACACACACGCGCGCACACACACACACACACACACACACACACACATATATATATATGTACACGTGTACACACACACTGCCTCTACTCCCTCACAGCAGCGTTACACCACCAGCATCAGATGACCGTAGCGATTGTAGCTGCGCCACACAACTCATCATTCTTGCTTTAATCGGTAGTGACGATTGTATCACAGCCATTATGGACCCGTGTGCTTATTATTATAACAAACCAAATTTACTTTCATAAGCCCCCCCCACCCCCCCCCTGTTAGATATTAGATATAGATTAAACGACGTGCTCATCGGTTCAGAATATTCTGGCAACGTTGGGTTTTCAGACACACAAATCTAAATGTGAAAATTCAAAATGAAGATCTATGGATATTTAATAATACGTTTTAATAGCGTAAAACAAATGTTGCTGGCCCTTATTCAATCAAAAGCTATCTAACAATATGGACAGTTTCATCTTTTAGCGTAGTAATCGATATACAGATTGTACTGTACTTTTTGTCAATGAAACAAAAAAGACTTCTTGCCAAATTCTGAATGTGGAGAATTTACAGTCAGAGCCGAAACTTTTGTTTCGGTTTGTTTCGTGAACCTTTAAACCTGCGATGTTCAGAATGACTTGAAAACCTGTCACACACATCGATGAAGAGGAATCGAGCAGCACAGTTCCCAGTTTGGATCAAACAAAGAGCTTCTTCTTCTTCATCTCGTAACCATTTTCTTTAACATCCGGGAAAATGATCTCAAATTTCGTTGTACAGGTTTTCAGCCTGTACATTTGCCTTTGCTTTAAGCCCGTGCAGAATTTCTGTTTTGAATGTTCCTCGCGCGATCACACTCACGATTGTTTCACTCTATTTCAGTTCATTGAATGTGACACTGTGTCCACTGTTGTATCAGCCAAAGCAATAATTCACTTTTATTTTCAAACGTAGATTGATTTGCGACATGCGTGCCTAAGTGTTTCATTTTAAAATGAGTTCGTAGCTGCTTCACAGAACCTTCTTATGGAGAATCGTAACGTTCTAGACTATGAATGTGGTCACAGCATCAAGTATTAACTCGGCAACACTCGAGAGCTGACAGTGAAAATGTTAAAAATGCTGAAAATAGAAGCGTTGACCGGCCAGTCATCGCAGGAAGAAGGATGTTTCGGTAACGTGGTATTCTTAGATTCACTGACAGCTTTCTGCAGCTGACTGCCATCACGTGTTCAACACTCTTATTCCTTTTCACCATTAATCTCCTCCTCCATTTGAAGTACACGTTTCAGACTAACGGCACGCGGAAGTTAAAAGCGGATGGAAAAATGCATCACAATTACTGTAATACCAAAAATAAGATGTCAATACACCTCAATAAAAATAACTTCTACAAACCTGTCAATCACAAGGTGGCCACGTCCAAAACGGAACACTTGAAACCAGTCGTTTGGACCGTAGACTAGACAACGGACGCCGATGGCCTTCAGGAAGAATTCAAGTTCAAATGAACGAAAAACACCCAACGTTGACGCTCCGCGGAGCATTAGTCCGACTGACGCCTCATCATCTGACGCGCGTTGTTTCTTCAGCGGGCCGCTGTGCTTCACATGAACGAGCACTTTGTGTACGACCTCGTTTCACTGCCGTGATTGTGTTTTATTGGTGTAGAGCGTCTCCTCCCCACTGAGGTTGGACGCCGATGCTTCTCGGTAGTGTCATGCTGGCTTCATCTCCTGCTTGCTTCTTGCTTTGCACTAATTGTCAGAATATAAATGCAGTTTCCTTTATGATAACAGACCAGTAATTTGTGGTGTTAGGAGCATACGGTGCTGTAGTTAAGTTAGGTATTGCATATGCTTTTAAAACCGCCTTTAAGACCACAGTCTGCATGATGGTATTTTCACGGCATTGTGTATTCAAACCCTAATGTAAGAGTAATTATTGTAAACGTGTGCTTCATTTGTCCGTGCTGTATTTTTTGAGACCACAGTAAAGAATAAATAATATCATTGTTATCCGATCTGCAACTTCACTTCAAGTGAACGTCAATCATTGTGTGGACTGCTAGATGAGGGTCATGTTCTTTACCTCCTATTACATTGGAGACAAACGCGCACACACACACACAAAAACACTTTGCTACTTATCTATCACCTCTTTGTGTTGACTTCACGCATGAACAGCAGAGGGCAGTAAGCTCACACATGATATGAGTAAGCTGGAAGTGTAGGTGATGCCAGCGGAAGAGGATTGGATTTAAATGTCACTTTTTTAGTGATGCGTCTTGTCTCACTGCAACAGCAGAATTATACAATAGAAAAGAACAAAAACACTGTGGCCTTTCTAAGGTTAAGGTATCCAGTAGCTGGTGGTAGAACAGTAAGAACCTTAGTGGTACAATGTGCAATAGCGGAATCCATTAAAACACCTAAAACGAAAAAAGGTCAAAAAGTCAGAAAAGGCCAAACAAATGTAATTAATAAAGAAAGTCTTCAGGCGACTGCTCATCGATCCCATCTATTCCCACTCAAGATGGTTTGGAGTCATGATGATCTGTTTAACAGGAGATGAAACTAACTGAGCGACGGTGCATTTGATCAAAATTCCCACACATCCGTAAATTTGAATTGTAACAGATGTTTAGACATCAGATCAAGAGGCGGCTGCATTGCTGATTAGGACGCGTCGACATTCTAACTGCATCTGTCGGACGAATTTGGCTTAAAGAAAAGCAGAATCGGCGATAAGTCTTTCTTTGGCGTTAATATATTAATAAACATTCATTCTGCCACGTCCGTAAAGCTTTAGACTCTTTTGAAATGGAAATGCTCAGACTCACTTGTCTGGGGAGGTTCTGGCGAGTTTGGAGGCGTCTGCAGTTTGTTTCCTAACATCAGAGAGCACGTGGAGCCAAACGCACATGCAAACGACACAAGCAGAGACACGTGGACGCGTCACATGAGGCGGATTAGTGCGGATCAGCTGCAGACTCACTCAGTGGTGATGAGAGCGAAAGTCAAGAACTGCGAGGCAACCCGAGTCAGCGTTGGCAATCCTCAGTTGAGTCAGCACTTTTTAAGCCTTCTGCTCGCACAAACCGTAACAATGTGTTGGCAGAGGGGAAAGCTCTAACATTATAAACATCATAAAGCAATAACTGTATTTATACAGCGCCCTCTGGAAACTGTTGCAAAGTGCTGCTTTTCTGAAGGACTTCTCAAACTTTTCCCCGATTGGACTTGAGTTAAACTTACTTTAGTCTACTAAATCCTTTTTTTCCATTACGTTTTTTTACCTAATTTTTAAAACTTTAAAACTTTGTATTAAAACCAAACATGTAACATTTTTCAACCTACAATTTTTTGCCTTTTTTATGCAATATTTTTCAACCAAATATTTTTGGACGCCGATTTTTCATAAATCACTGCAATACATAAAACTGCAGTAAAACGACGAAACTTTATCAGAACGTTTTCCATCACTTTTTCAACCAGTATAATAAATAATTTGTATTTGTAGTGCAAGTATTTATTTATTGACATTTTCTACTAAATATTTCTTTATCCTTTATATTCTTATCCTGTTACAAACGTGCCATCATATTCACACTTTTTTTTCTCTGATCTTTGTCGGATAAACTCATAATATTGACAGCTTAAGACCTGACAAAATGACCTGGCTTCTCTGCCGGAACACACAGCAAATACTGTCTAAACTTCTGGTGCTCGCAAAAAGCACAGCGCCGTCGCGCTGGTAACGCCTGGGCTCGCTGCTCAGGCGTGGTCTCCAGACTCTTATGCATTGGATCAAAGTTCTCAGTAGTAGTATATTAGTAAGTCGCTTTGGATAAAAGCGTCTGCTAAATGAACTGAAATGTAATGTAATGTATATGACCCTGAGATTAACAGAGGTTCAAAGTCTATTATAATGTGGGAATTTGGAGAGAGACTGATGACAGCTCATCACAATCTCTGTAGTTTGACTTTTTATTCTACACCGAATGCCTGAAACCAAAAGTGCATTTGACCTTTAAAAATCCTTCAACTAAGTAGCAGACGGACAAATAGCCAGCAGCGCATTTTACCACCAGGAGACTGTCAGCACCGCAGTTAAACAGTGCTTTAAAGCGTCCATGTGAAGGTGCTAGAGTGCAGCATAACTTTGTTCCTGAATCCCGCTGCACATGCAGTACATCCACATAAGTGCCAGAGATATGAGTCTGCCCTCCAACAGTTTGACTTAACTCTGTTATATTTCTATCAATATTCAACCCGACGCATTTGCACTCATGAAAATGGTAATCTTCTTGTTTTAAAACCGCCTCTTCAGAATGCACAGAAGTGCCCCGTTCTCCACAAAGTGCCTTGCTTTTGCCAAGAAAATCGATTCTCTTGTTTTCCCCGAGAAGACCAATTTAATGCCGAGCGGCAGGGAAATGCCGCCACGGATTTCATATTTGCAGCTCTAATTATGCTAAATTCATCAACGCTGCCTTATTGATTAAGCACAGGCGGCAGGCAGCCTTTCCAAGCGCTCCGGGTCTCTCACGCAGATATAATGTTATACAGCAGCACCATGCAGCAAATTCATGAATCAAGCCGCGTGTGCATCAACGAGGCACCAGCACAGCGGCCTGATTCATACATACTGGTCCGGGATTTTACAAATGCAGACGTCACCTACAAAACATTGTTTTCATTGTAAATCATGCAAAGCCACCAGTGAAGTCCTGTGATTAAATATAGCTTTAATTTGCAGGTACCTTTTGATCAGGTGTACTCATGTTAGGACTCCTTCCAAAATCAGATTTAAATTGTTTGTGGCACTAAGTACTAAAACACTGGGCACAAGAGTTTGTGCGTGCGTGTTAATACATTAAACTAAAAATACTCCAATGATTTAATTATGTTCATGTCATGCTGTGTCCAATAGCTGGACGTTTGGGAACTGAGATATTAATAAATCCACCGTGCCGCATACAGCTTATGGACTCATTGTAAGATAATAAAGTGAATGGACAACAGCCAATATATCCATTATAGAGCGTCGCAAGAATGAATCCTAAAACCTGAAGTGAGTTAGCTGCAGAAGAGTTGTAGTTTAGACAAGCAAGAGAGATGATGTATTACTACTTACTGTAGTTTCTCTGACTTCAGAGACTGGGTGCCTCAGCTTGCTCTCCTAAAGCACCTTTAGGCCAAAACATGCAGCAAACTGGAACCAGATCTCATCAGCATCTGTGATTCACGGTTAATCATTTCCTCTGTAAAGGTCACATTCGTTTCAGACACCCCAATTCAACAACAAGGTCCTGCAGTGTCTCGGATTAACGGAGATGCTGGACAACAACCCAAACGGATGCAGCCTAATAACAAGAGTCCCGCTGTCTGATTCAGACGGGAAGGTGGAACGAAGAATCAGTATTCTGTGAGTTCTGTGCGTTGAGAACAACTTCCCCACATCGGGGGCCAACATGCAGACGGCACGAGCGGCGTCTGTATTGATCCGCCCCTTAAGGCCGGGCAGGGGTTCTGATGTGGTCACGCTCTCAGGTGTGGTGGCTCGTCGGGAAAGGGGATCCGTGTTCGCAGCATTCCAGTTCAGCCCGTAACAATTCTCTTTGATCCTCGTTGCGTTGCACTCGCTCTCCCTCGCCCCTTCAAAAAAGGCACCACTCCGATCCCCCACTTCTGCGTCTCTTATTCTCGTCAGCCCTCCCACCCTCCTTCCTCACCTCCTTCCCTTCCCCTCTTTTCTCATTCGGCCCCCATCATGCTTCTTTTTTTTCTTCTTCTCCACCCTCCATCCTCTCCATCCTCTCCCCCCTCTGTCTCCTGATTAAACTTGCTGGTGCATTAATAAAGTGCAGCTCCCGCCCTCCTCCAGTGGGATTAGGCAGAGCACTAATTCCATCTCCGGTCGTGGAAGCTTTGAAGTCGACTGGCAGGGAAAACGCCAGCTTCTTCAATTTTACCATTTGCATAATCCCACCACTGCACTCACACATGTTCATCAGAGTGGAGGTTGAGCTAATATGCTGCACAGAGCTGCGTATTGGCATTATTATAATCCAGTCTTTCCAAGCGGCATTACTTTCTTCATCAATACACTCGTCCGGGATCAATGGATCACTGTTGTTATCGCCGTCAGGGCGTCATCATTGTAAAAACCAGCTTCCACGTCGCTCTTGGTTAATTTTGCGGTCCTTATCGTAATTAGTAATCAGCATGCGCAAACGGTATTTCTCATCAGCGCCAGCGGCTGATTGTATTTGTGTTGCATTATCTGCCCGAGCAGCATTGAATCGGTAATTCCCACATCTGTGTGGAGGCACTGCATTGATCCGGGAGACTACGAGAATGCATAAAAACAAATTATAAGAGGCAATAAGGGTTTTTTGTCCCCCTCCCTCCTTCAGGTGTTATTGTGAAAACGACTAAATCAAGTTTTGATGTCTTTGCTGATAATTCCCAAAGCCTCAGCTTCATCCAAACGGAATATATAACTTCATGGTCTTCACGTGGTGGGGGTCCTAGCAGTCTGCCCTGTGGGATTCCACCGTGACGGTCAAGGACGTGGGAGGGAGTCTCCCCGTGTGCACATTTAGTCCCCCTGCAGCACTAAGTCACACAGAGATGTAGCCTCTTACTTTTTTTTGCAGTACTCGCAAAAAAGAATAAAAACACAAGAATAATGCAGTTCATTTTAAAATGAACAAAATCTTTCTCCAGGGGAGCATCCGACCCGCCACAGACTCACAAATTCCTGCAAAGACTCTTACGCCCACCCAAGGCTTGATTCGCCTCGCCTGACTTCAAAATTCCTCCTGGCAACTCTTTGAAAACAGAGCGGATGTACATGTGTGGCTCCTCATTTTGGGAGCCGGCACCTTAAAGGAAAAAAAAAGATGGGGAAAGAACCACGACAGCAACTTTGGGACAGAAAGCTCGTCCTTTCAGTTTTTCAAACTGAACAGGAAGCCCTGCTCATCTAATGTGGAGCTAATGGGATTAGTAATCCCGCCAGAGGTTATCAGTGAAAAAAATGAAATATTAATGTTCAATACTGTGTATCAACGGCACGCAAAACATGCATGGTAAGTTCCAGGGTTTGCATGATGTAATGATTGTCTCTTTGCCTCTTACATGCTCCCTGCTTCATAAAGATACTATTTATATCTGGTAAGGAAATGAGTGGAATTAACACCCTCCTGTGTCAGGCGGGTTTAGCAGACCTCTGTTGCTACGCTGCAGCTAACATGCAAAGTAAGTACAAGTTTCTGAGATCAATGGAGACCGCTGAAGGAGAAGACAAGAAAGTGATCGATAAACTCCTCGTCTTCAGTGGTGTGGGACATATTATGAAAGATCAACATATCCGTCTAATAAATCCTTAGCTGGGCTATAAATCACTTCCTGGGCTGGAGGTATCTGTTTGTCAGGAGACACCGGCATTAATCCCCCTAAATTAAGCAGCAATGGAATTTATTAATGAGAGCTCTGATAGGATTTTGGGCGCATCTATTAAGGAGCTGAGCTCAGGGGTCGTTCTTCAATCAGAGGATCGGCAGTTCGATCCCAGGCCCACTAGTTCACGTCAATGTGTCCTTGGGCGAGACCCAAAGTGCTCCCAAAGATCCCGCAGGCTGTTCCCCAAGTGCACAATCGGGTGAGAATGATTGGGTGGGTGGCACTCTGCATGGCAGCCCCCGCCATTAGTGTTTGGCTGAGTGACGACACGTAACGTCAAAGCACTTTGAGCGGTCAGGAGACTAGTGAAGTGCTTTAACGGCACTTTGCGTTTAGCGTGGTAGCAAACGCGCTGAGCTTAACTTTCTGACGATGACTTGGATTCACGGGCAACTTTTCTACTTTAGTTTAAAGAAAACATTTCAATAACATTTTAGCAAGGAATGTTAATTTGTCAAGTCCTTGGCATCCCTGGAGAATACTCGTGAGATACCGTCTGAGGCGTAATACTGCCGCCTATAAGGCCTGAGACGTCACAATAAGGAGAAATTAGCGTTAGCATTAAGAAGACAACAAGTGAAATGAAAGCAGGTGACGATGGTGGCGGTGTGTGTGTGTGTGTGTGTGTGTGTGTGTGCGTGCACGTGAATAAGAAACTCGGATGCTGTCAAAAACCTAATTAGCATAGCAGTGTTTTTCAAATACCTGCTAGGCCCATTATTGAAGATTAAGTAGGTAGTGAGGTGTTATTTTAAGCTAAGCATGGTTAAACACAGCCTGACTCCGGCTCTGTGTACTCATCGAAAGAAGAAAATAATCATTTGGAATGAACAGAAGGCACTATAGCGCTGAAATCCTGCATTTTCCCTGCGAGAGGAAAAGGGTCGGCCTTCACTCTAAATGTGTGAGAAACACCAGAAAGAGCCGTAAGTATCAAAAATTCCCCTTGAAGCTTGAAGTATTTGATGCTTCAGTCATAATGTAATGACTTACAACTGAAGTTATTAATTGCCAAGACAGATTCATCAGTTACCTTCCTTATCGCACCTTTTAATTGGCTGCAGCATTCTTTCATGTGGTCACCAAAGGGTTTCTCCAGAAAACTTCCGCTTTCACTAAAGCAGTGAAAGCAAAAACTCATCCACACAGAGGAACTGTCAGCTTCTTGACATCACGTCCAGGAATCCCAGATCGCCCCCCCCCTCCCCTTCTCTCCGACTGATTAAACCGCAGAAATAACCTCGTCTTCTTAATCAGGCAACGAAGCTCAGTTTACCGGTAACATGCAGAGTTAAGTGCTCAGTTCAAAGGGAGCCGAGTCAGAAGAGATTAGCTTTTGATTGCGTCCAGGCTGCTCTTTAACTCTCCGAGGCTGAGAGCTTTCAGGGGGGGGGGGGGCGGTCGGAAACAAATGGGATTTCTGTTCCTGTAGCTAAACATGATGGAGTTGCCTGTGTTTCCTGCAAAGAACCCATTTGGTGTTTATCAGGAAAACAAAGCTCACTGCGGGTTCTGTGACCCTCCATCTCAATGCATCCATCATCCCCGGGCCAAATCCTATGTTTGTGGTCTTTTATGCTCTGATTACCACCACATACTGTAAGTATGCGGTGGTAGCATAAATGAAAGGTGAGGCCCCTACTTTTTCTCCGTATGTTACGTTTTTTTTCTCCATTATCAGTACAAAAGATGAATAGCAGCTCTGAAAAAGGTCTTACTCTTTATTTAAAAAGTCAAAGTGCAGTTCAAATCAATACAAATGTGAATCGTTATCTGCAGCCCCGAGAGGCATTTTGGTACAAAACATGCAGGCAAAGAGCTGAAAAGCGAGATAAGACGTGACGGCAATGCCACGTTCACACTACGAACACGGCATAAATGACAGTGAAGCGAAACGTTACAGCCCCGAAGACTAAAATCTGCACAATCTGCAGCTTCAATTTATTGGGTCAACTTTGGATGAATTCGCCAAAAGCGGCGCTGTGTTTTGTTGCCAGAAGGGATCGTCTGCACGAATTACACAAACAAGACACAAGGGGTGAATCAGAGAGCTTCAGAGGAGCTGGTGACTGTATTTCCTTTCAACCTTGGACAAGGCTCCGTGCAGGTTCACCGCCTGCTGCTTCTCCCCCATTTTCCTCCTTCACGACCACATTAGAGATTTCCAACTCCCCAGAACGTCCCAAAACTATTCATTTAAATCGTCAAACGCAATGCCGTTTTCCTTCCACGAGGATGGCCTTTAAGAGAGTGGGACATATTCCACAGTGAGGAGAAACATCATGAGAAAAGTGCTGCCCTTTTCTCCCAAATGTCGCTCGCCGTCAGCATCTACAAGGCTCGTAATGTACTGTGGAGCTTTACAGCAGGAGAGAATCAAAGCGCCAGCTGGTCGGAAAGTTGGAGGCCAACTTGGGCACGTGTTGTGTTTTCATTCTTTTTCTGAACGAAACACGCTTCGTTCAGTTTGCAGTCTTGCAGCCGGGGTCCAGTGCCAGCTTCCACACGGAGGAAATCAGCAGCGCCCTTTGAGACGGGTTTTCTTCAAGAGGCGTAAAGTAGAGCAGCGTATTTTATTTGCCCTCTTTTAAATCTTACGCCTGTCAACAATGTTTTCTTTATTCCGCCCCCCCCCCCCCCCCCCCCCCCCCCCCCCGCGGACCCTGTGAGTGCCTGGATGTTCATAATACTGAATTACCTTCTTTATCGTGCAAAGACAAAACGTCATGTTTCAGAAACCCAGCCTCCGCTCCACGGGGAAACATTCCTGCATCCTCTTGAAATCCAAACCGACATCTTTTTGATATGCGGGTGCAGTTTCATCAATATGTACAATCACCGTGAGCGCAAAGCCTTTGAGGGTTTGATGTCGCCGTACACACTTCCTCCCCAGTCATTTAATTAGAGCGAAAAAGCTGACAGTGATTAATATGTTTGCAGAAAAAAAACAGCGGTTCCGACACTTTCTTGGCATCAGTTTCACACCTTTCATCTGATTAATCGGCCATCTTTGCCTCCTGGTGCCGGCTGTCTTGTTGACAGGCTCGGTTGGAGGGGACAACACAGGAACACCGACACCGGTGATGTTTGTGGACGGGAATCTGGCAGCCGACGGCTAATGCTTCGCCATCCTTCAATGTCACTAAAGAATACCAGTAAACGTGGTGTGTTTTTCGGGCAATTTGATGATTATGATGATGATGATGATGATGATGATGATAATTCAATTATCATCAAAAAGTTGCTGGATTGGACGCAAACGTTGACTCTAATCATCTGAAAAGAGGTGGCAGCTCTGGGAGAACTTGACAAACTATTGCAGTGATCAGTTCTCCAACAATCCAAAATGAGTCCAGTCACACGCAGAGAACAGATTCATTAAAGGAAAACATCACCCCCGATGTTTCTTTGAATCAGCGTATCCGCGTTGTGCCCCATTCCGTTCATCGCCAAGGAGATTAGAAGGGAAGACCGATCGTGTGTGTGCAGGAAAGGAGCAGCGAGGCTGCTCAGAGATGATGAATGCCCCGGTAAGCAGCGGAGCCCTGACAGCTCTCACATCTCCTGGAAAACATTATCCAGGAGGGGGAGGGTGGGGGGGGGGGGCTGCAGCAGGAGGAGAGGAGCCGGGGGCCCGTCCACATGTTGCACTGCTGTCAGCTGAGGGTCGCCGCAGCACGCTGACGTGCGCACACAACACACAGGACCCCATGTGCGAGCCCAACAAAAGGGACGGGCACAGCTCCAGCTGCCATGTGTTCACACGCGGCGCCATCTGCATGCGTCGCTCCAAAGTCCATCAGACCACGTCTGTCCGCGTTGTGTCGGGACGACATCTCGGCTACGTCGGGGGCTCCGCGGAAAGCGCCGCGGCCTGCAGCGAAGGTCAAAGTTCAATTCCAGCTTGAAGGGCTTTCAAACAAAAAAGCACAACAATTTCATACAGATGATGTTGTTCGGTGTCTAATCGAATTTTGAAATAACCTGTGATGACTCCTTCAGTTAATTTAAAGCAGACCCAGCGCTAAAAAATAATTCCTATCAGACTGCACCAAAGACTTCATCTCCTGTTAAAAGCCGGCTTGATTTTCCTGCCGTTTGCCCCCCCCCCCCACTCTGAACTCTGTCATCAGGTGTCACCAAAGGTTTGCCTTTGGATTCTCCTTTTCATGCAGAATCAGAGGCTTCATCAAAGGCCCTCTGGAGAGATAAGCGGACGCTGGCGACCTGGCTCCGGAATACAAATGTGCCTTCTTAGCATGCGCGGGTAAAAAGGGGAGGATAACACAGGAAAAGGTGTCAGGGAAGAGGGAGTGTGCATGTGTGGGGACGTTATGGGAAGTCAGAGAAGAATCCAGTGAGGAGAGAGAATCGCTGCTGTGATGAATTTGTTTGTTTGTTGCAATATAGTTTTGATTTTAACATTTTTGTTGAATAGATAATTTACGCAAAATACTTTGTGATTATTGACATTGACATCCAGTAAAACCCAGTAAAGAGCTACACATGTTGCAGTTACAGTCCACTTGTAACTTGTTTGCAAACAACAAATGTTTCATGTTTCCAACCAATTTTTAAAAAAAGTCCATGAATATTTATAATGAACAATCAACACGTTCTATTTCCACAAAATATGTCCAAACAAATTCCTTTTGTTAGATTTTCAGCACCTAAACGTTCAGCTAACATTACTGGTTCTTGCTATTTCAGATGTTATTATTCTGCCAAACTTTTATCCCCAACTAGGTTCAATGATTCACACCAAACTGTCTCGTACTGCGAGGAGCATATCGTGATGATTAGCTGCACTAAATGTTAAATATAAAATATAATATATATATGTAAATATTCAAGTAATTCTTCCGCTTTGGCTCCAAACCATAAACGTCTGTCTACCTTTCGAAAGGGAAGGAAAAGGTGACATCGAGGTACATCCCCAAAGTCATCTGATTAAATCAGGAATGTAGAAGATCTGTCAGACCGGGCGACCAAGGCCGTGGACGGGCGCCATTTGCATTCACGACCTCTGGCTCCGGTAATAAATGGAAGAAGAAGAAGAAAAAGGAGGAGGAGGAGAAGAAAGCGCAAGAGAGGCAACGTAAGGAGCAGAAACGACAAAAGAGGAGGGAAAGGGAGCGATCTGCCCGAGGGAAAGACGATCGGTCAGCTCCTCCATCCGGTCGCAGCGGCCCCCCGAGAGCCGCTTCCTCTGAGCTCCTCTCTGGCCGCGTTCACCCACCGATGCCGTAGCGCACATCCAATCACCGGGTGAGTAATGAAGCCAATCTCACGTAAATTAGAGCGACACGCCGACTTCCCCTCAGGTCCAATCGCCATGAATATTTAAGCAAACTCAGAAGGTGACGGGGAGAAACGGGAGACGGGGGAGAACAAGCGGAGAATAGATGAAGAACTATGAAGAGCAAAGTGGAAGGAAACGAGAAGAGAAAGCTGTGGGCAAAGGAGGGGCGGAGGGCAGGTGTTATAGATGAGCAGTGACCACGTAATCATCATCTGAAAACAGGGCTGGACGAGGAGGTAACAGCGTGTCACTGATGGAGGTGCAAAGTTGTCCTGAAATTAAAAAAATGGCGTCTCTTTTGATGGATTATTATTGACTGCAAGAGCAGACGTGCTCATACAACAGCGGGTCTGCATCACCTGTAAATGTATAACACGCAGACCTTTATTTCACCACGTATGAGTTTAACAGATTAGTATTACGGCTGCATTATTGCATTTTGCTGGCGTAGTTGTCTACATTTGCGGTTCCATTTGAACTGGTTTAAATACTGCAGGTAGCGTAATGTTCAGCAATGCGTCACGGGACAAAAGATTTCTCGTCATAACACAAAGAAAAATTGAAGCGACCAAAATATTGAACGTTTCCAAGATGAAGAGTGATGACAATAGTTTTACCGGTTTAAAGAATCATTTATTTTTTGTCTCTGCAATTGCAACTGCAGACAAAGAGGACATGAAGTTGCATTGCTTGATAAATTGCGGGGCAGTAAAACGCATTCACAAATGACACTTTCACACAATCAGAGAAAACAGAAACTGTTGAGCGGTTATTTATTTCTTTTCAAATATAACTGCATCACATTTTTCTATTTACTTTACCTTCATATTTAATGAGCTGGATGAAACATACTTTTCTCATAGAGCAGTTCGGGATTATGCGTTCGTCTCCACAAAAGGATTCTTTTTTTTTCACCAGTCGCACAGGTTCAAACCCCCCTGACGCCACCAAAAAGCCGGCCTGGAGATCCTTGCATTTTATCTGACGGCGGCGGGCATTCTTCTTATTGACTGTGAGAATTGTACTTCCCTTCCCCCCGGAGTTCCCGGGAGAGAGAAGTGAACACGTGGAAGTGCGCCGGCACTAAATGGCAGAAAAGATGGAGGTGGATCTTTGGAGCGGCAGAAGGAAGCGTGCGGCAGATTGCTGATCGGAACGTTCGCGTTTTTTAAATAGATATTGCTCCTTGCTTGAGTGAAGCTTCCAATTTTAGCCGTCGGTTCAGATCAGAGGATGTTATCTGAAGTGTGTAAATAAGATTCATTGTGTGTGTGTGTGAACGTGTACGCGTGGTTGTCTTTGACCTTAGCAGCAGTGTACGACCTTCACTCTGTATTCCGAGATATGCATGGATTACAGCAGTGGTTTCCCAAACTGGGGGGCGGTTGACGTAATATGTACTTGTTTTAGATGGAAAAACGAATATTTTACAGAGTTTAATGTATTATAATGAAATGAATTTGCGGTACAATGGATGCGATAATCCATCAGCTCTGATAGGAAGCGGCCCGTCAGCCTGTGGAGAATCGGTTGGTTCTGGCTGGGGAGAAAAAAAAGCTCATGCTGACGGATTCACCATGCACAAACACACACACACACACACACACACACACACACACACACACAGGAAAACAGGCCTTTTCTTATGGCATCCACCGTCTGAAATCCTGACACACTTGAAAGGATGGATGTTTTTTTTTTTTTTGGTGCCAAAATGGCCCCTCTGATCTTTGGAGCTCAGGCCGCTTGAGCAGATAACTGACGGAAGTTTAAAGAGGTTTCACATGTGTTCGCTGACCCTCTGCCTCCGTTCCAACTTCCTCTTTTACTGCAGAAGGATGAGCGGCCATAGCGTTTTATTTTTCACTGTGTCCCCCATTGCTCATCCTGTTGTCTTTTGCAAGTCTGCATACAACAGGGTATTTACCACCCATCTCCTCGCCCTCTCTGCCCCTTGATGCCGTCAACACGAGATTCAGCTCGTCTTTTTGGGGGCAGCTCTGGTGACACGTGAAGTAGAAGGAAGAGAAAACAACAAAAAACCTTCAGCCAAGTTTTGACACCGGGTCTCAGGATGTTATACTGTCACACGGCGCGCCAGCAGCCCTTTGGACCCCTGGAAGTTCTAAAGAATATGTGCATCTTCCACACTTGAAAGAGATTGACGCATCCCGCCGGAAGGTTTTTTCAACCGGATTCCACCCAACAGCAGTTCCATCAGTCATCAGGGAAACTGTTGAAGCACAAAAACACAATAAAATAGCTGGATATAAAAAGGAAAATAGGCAAACAGATATGCACGTTAAATATCAGGTTTGTGATCAATGTAATTTATTCTGTCACATCAAATGCAAATAATGCTGTGGTCCACTACTGCCATAACTCTTGTATCTTACTCATAATAATAATAATCATATTAATTGCATCTAATATATGCACAAATTTTAAACAACACTAATGACAATTCATTGTTTCTTTTCATCATTTTCAGAATTTTTGTGTTCTTAACCTTCACGGTTTTGACAAACAATATGCCAATTTATTTAACAATATTAAATATAATCATATTTTAACATCATAAGCAATGTGCAATGCTGTTGTTTAAAAGTGTCTTGCGTACTGAGTACTGAACTTTATAGAAATGAGGGTGGATGGCGAATTTATACAGCGTTTAATACATTGTTCTGAGTCAGCTTGACGTTTGTGATTCCATATTAATGGCCCAACTCTGTCAGAAGGCATTTAATTCGGTGTTATCAGAATCACTTACAGGAACACAGCTGTGCTGTCGGCAACAACCACGCCGAGGGGAAAAAGAAGGAGAGCGAGCTGGGACCCGAAACAAATCGGCTGCAAATGACATGACTAATTTCATTTTTCATTTGGGCACGGGAGGGGAGCGTATATTTCAGGCTGAAAATGGAAACGGGTACATTAATTCATTAGCATGAAATATAACTTTATGTGGAATCTGGAGTTGTGATCGTTGCTCCGGGGAGACAGAAATCCCTCCCAAGGTTGTGCAAATTGAGGAGACGCACACGCCGGATGGATGTAGGCCGTTGCAGCTGGCTGTTTGCCGTGAAAGTCACGCCCCAAAAGTCCTCCGGTCCCCCGCATTTTAAATATGGAGCACCATATGTCCAGAGCAAACGGAAAGAGAGAGAGAGAGAGAGAGAAGACCTGAGCCGGTCACAGTAACAGTGAGACGTGCGACAAACAGGCCCGAGATGTGAGTGCGGCAGTTTATTACATGCATCACAACGAATGTTATGGTTTAAAATCCAATGATTTTAAACCATAACATTGGGGAGTTCTTGACGCATGAATGCAAAGCAATGAGTATTGTTGCATTCCAGTTGTCGCCGGGGCGACCGTTTGGTTTACATTTGCTTCACAAGATTCACGAATGTTTGATCACTGATCATTTTCAGCAGTCGGTTGTTACCACGCACCCAAAACCATGGACAGAGAGCAGGGAACCTCAAAGCCCGGTAAGCAGACATTTAAGGGTTATCACCGGGTTCTGTGTGTGTGGGGGGAGCAGATCACGCTCAAACTTCTCTCTTCAGATGAACATGAATTTCATCGCCTGTTTTCAGGAGTTTCAGATAGAAGTCTGAAGCTGAAGTTTTCTAATGATTTTTGAGCGTACTCATGTTGTGAATCTCCATATTTTCTTGTAGAAACATTTCATGCGTGTTGAGCTAAAACCAGAACAAGTTGATATGCTTTAATATAACGTATTTAAGACATACCCAAACTGACTGGGTTGTTTTATTCCCATGTGTGGGTTGCTAAGCACTTTTTTCAAGATATGTTCGCATAACATAACACTGATTTAGCAATATCCCATTAACGACATTGTTTTTTTGTCCTATCTATTTGCAGTTGCCCCATTAGCAACCAAATATGTACTCTGTCAGATTCCACCAGGCTGGGCTCATCTGCCCGTACGCTCCAGTGCCGAGATGACCCCAAATAAGGACTGCATTGCAGTTTACACCCGAAACGGCGGAGGGAGCGACCTCGTTTGCGAAGGCCACATCCGCCCGTTTGCCTCTGACAATCTGGTGATCTCGCCATTCAAGCGATGGTCCAGGCAGAACAGCTTTGGGTGGAAGTACGACGTCATGCGGCAGAGAATGTGGAACGAGCTCACTTCGGAAAAAGTTATTGGGGACGAAGTGAGTCAAATATTGCGGGAGAACGCCGGAGCGGGGTCGCGAGGTGTCGCCCGAGCAGAGCCGAGCGCCGCGCCGGGCGTTGACGTTGCGGCCGCTGGATCGAAACAGCAGAAAACAGCCGCCGCCGGGGAAAGCGAGGACAAACCAGAGCAGACGCATCCGCCTCCCCAAGAAGTTCTTGACGCAGGAAAGTGTTTCTTTGAGGAGTGTGTGTCTGGTTTAGAATCTTGTGACAACATCCCGGACGTGCTGTCCTTCTTCTGAAGGCCGAGGATGGACAAAATCGCGTGATTTTGTCCCCTTAGGAAATTGTCACATATTTTGCATGGATCTAGAAATAAATGTGTTGAATAAATGTTATTATATCGTCATTAAATTGTTCTTTTCTGACTTATTGATAGATCTTCCAGCTAAATGTCTTGTATTAAGTATTTTTGAAAAAATTTTTGTGTTGATGTCTTGAGTTAAAAGCTGGTTTCGGAGATGTCTGTCCCCATGCCAGTGCAATTTATATTGTTGAAAATTGAAACCAATGTAACAAAACAGTCTTTCTACAAAAAAAAAGAAAATACAGTCCACAAATCACAATGTGAAACGTTATATAACGAGGGCAAATGTTTGGATGAAACAGCACAAACTCCCAGCTTCTGATACTGCACCACTGCCCCACAAGAACTCACAGCAGGCCTGTTTTTCTTTCCTGCGTCCTGCACGTTTTTTTTTTTTTGTTGGTGCCTCTTAATGGGTATCGATTTCCTCCACACAGGTCGGATTGATTTTGTTCGTCCGTACTGAATCAGGGGACCGGAGATTACAGTCCTGACGCTCTCACACACTATGAACACGCACAGCTGGTTCACTTTTGATGCCAAACCGCCACTGTAATCAACCTAAAGGTCACGTGGGGAGTTCAGAGGAATAATAACGGCGGTGGGGGCCGAGACCCGGGTGCTGCGGTTCACTTTCTGATCTCGTATTCACCTTGTTGCAGCTCATCGTTTTTTTTTCTCGTCCTTTCTCTGGGCACCTTAAAGACGCCGTGTGTCCTTTTTGTCTCTGCTGCTGTGCTTCTCTCGTATCTACTGTTTGTGGGCTTCTTCTTCAAGCTCAATCCGGCGTTTAAGAATTCATCTAGCTACCTCCGGCTCCAAGGTCAAAGATAATATCTCACAAAGTGGATGACTTGATTACAGGCATTCATGTTTGCTTGGTCATACACCAACCCAGCAGACACACACACACACACACACACACACACACACACACAGGGTAAATAGAAAGTTTGTCTTCGTTTTGCACACAAAGTGCTGATCTATTCAGAGCACTCAGACTTCAGTTCTACAAAGTCAAGCAATCACTGAATCAGGCTGCCTGCAGTCTATGTCATTTATTCCCCTCTAATTGCCTAAAACCAACATTAACACATTTTGTCAGCCACAACATAATTCCTACATAAATAAATAAAACAAAAAAATTATATACACAGCAAACAGCCATTTTAAATGAAATGAATAAATACATTTATAATCCATAGGAGGGATACAAATGCAATTTCACAAAACAGACAGGGAAGATGAGGGAAGAATCTCCGCCTCTTTACTTAATTCCCCGGCTGTCAAATGTCAGACACTTAATCCCTCCGTATGTTTTCATGCAAAGTCTGAGCAGTATATAGATTGGAACCAATGTCCGCACACTGTTGAGATGCCCTGCAGAGTTTCTCCCACGAAGTGCATCGACCAAGCCGTCACGGTGCCAAAGCACCACTAATGTGTTTCTGAGGTGCATGTTTCAGGTGCCACGTAGTGTGAAATATGTTTATCCTGCAAGTAGAAGCAAGCCGTATGAGACCGCACAGGGCTGAATGCTAACGTCAGTATGCTAACTATTAACAACGACAATGCTAACATGCTGAAGCTTGGTGATGTTCACCGTGGTCGCCATCTTAGTTTAGCTCGTTTCGCTCAATAGTGCTTAGCAACTATTTTCTTAACACCCCTCCCCCCCCCGACTGCCCCCGTCAAGCTTTCCCTTTCACGCTCAGAGAAAGAAAAAAAACCTGCAGCTGTATTATACGCTGCACCGAAACTGCTGACTCCGACAATGTAGCCATGAAAGGGAAATGAGGTAAACCCGATCTCCCCGAGGCCACGAAGATCAGCATCAGACGCCTCCGCCCTGCTTCCCTCTGCATCACCGTCTCCCATCCATCCATCCCCTCCCTTTCGCCTGCATGCATACAGAACCCCCTCTGCATCCTACCAACCCTGCCGCATCGGACGGGCCCCCCGCGTGCAGCGTGCTCTCGTGTTGGTGCTGCAAAACACGGAGGGGGAAAAAAAAAAAAAGCAAAAAGCCTTTTTCGAGCTACACCCTCATCAAGCCGGCAGCTGTCTCGCTGATTGCGCACAGCTTTTTTCCGCTTGCTGCACACGTTTGGTCAGGACGGCGCCGCTGACAGGCGAGCCAACGCCGCGAGAGGCCCGTCGTCCTCCACGGCTCCTCTCGCCCACGTGGCGCCGGAAGGGGGGGGGGGGGGCGCCGTGACGTCGCTGTGGCCCCTCCGTTGGGTGTTTTTTGGTTTCTTTTTGTAGCCGGCGTGATGACAACTCATTCACGGTTAAGTGTGTCCCATGTTTGATGTCATTTTTCATTACCTTGGTTGGCGATCAGCACCTGTGGTGAGCGCTGGACACTTTCCCCAGGAGCCTGGAGAGGACGTGGTGCATCCCGGATATTATGACGCATGCACACGCACTCTCATAATCACCGTTGAGCAACTGTTTTGCACCATTACAAAGTGTAATTATCGTTATGCCTTTCTCCCCCACATGATTTATTGAGAGCTATATTGTGTCATGGGAATTCTGGCACGTGGGTAAAACCCACTTTGATCTGATTGGAACTGTGTTACACATCCTAGATGGACATGAATGTAAAAAAAAAAAATACAGGTAATATGAACATTTCATTTTGAGCAGTCGAGTTAGATACCTCAACGTCTATTATTTTTCAGACTGCTACACACGTCTGTGTTTTGTTTGCTATTCTCACAGAGAGTGAATATTTAATATAGTTGAAAAGCTTCTTTCCTCTTGGGAGGTGTCGTTGTCATTGCCACTTTTATTTTATTAAGCTGTTGAAATGGTTGTAGCATCTTCGTCTCTGTTCTCAGTCAGACTGAATTTGCAGGCGTTGGTCTGAAGAAAAAAAGAAAAGGTCAAGTGTAAAGTGACTGATAGGATGAACTAGCGTAACACACGAGGGAGGAAACAAGGCTGCCAAAGACACATTCTGGTTGATAATTGGGGTGAGGTCAAACTATCAATCATTCCCGGAGCGGCGTGAGAGCAGGAAAGTACGAGACCATAAGCGCTGAATGTGATCATTTGAATATATCTGTGTCTTTCACCCATCGGTGTATTTTACAATTTGCTGGTCAAACCATTTCACTGAAGCACTGCATCTCCATGTGCACTGCAGGACTAATGAAAGGTTTGGCTGTGCAAAAGCGTTTGGCTGAAATATGTGATTTTTATGAAAAGGGAGTCGTTCTAATGTGCGTAATGGGTGAGTCACCACTCCGAGGCCACATTGGCAACGTTATCTCCCCGCTGTTAATTAAGATATGTGAACCGAAGAGCCTGGGAACTGGATTTCTCTCTGCATTGAACAAGTAAAAACTGAGATTGGCCAGTAGTAAAGCTTTCCCTCAGACATTTTATTGTTCTTTAAAGAGCGCTTCATTATTGTGGGTGTGAAAAGTGAAGCTAAGTACCCAGCGTCCGACAGAAGAAGGGCCATCCGACCAGCACCATGTAAACCGAAGAGGATGAACGAATTAAATTGAATTAAAATTACAGGTAAACTACTCAATCAATACTTTGGCATCACCCCAGACATTCTAGTATATAGTGCACTAATAGACATTGACTATTTATTGTATTTAAAACCATTTAAATGGCTAGTCTCTAACTATCTAATATCATAAGTAATATGTGATTTCAAAATATTACATATTTTAGTCTCTTGATTGTTTTCGTGACAAACTGTGTGAGGCCCAGGTGCGAGTTTCACATGTCACTCCAAATATGAAACTCAGGCAACGGGCAAAATGTTGAAATGAGAGCCAGCCGAGTTTAACGTCACCTTTTTGATGAGTGACAGGAACGATGACGATCAGCCGGCACTGTTGTCGGCGGGCCGGCGCCGACACGAA
The DNA here is from genome assembly GCF_964276395.1 of Gasterosteus aculeatus. NCBI lineage: Eukaryota > Metazoa > Chordata > Actinopteri > Perciformes > Gasterosteidae > Gasterosteus > Gasterosteus aculeatus. The sequence continues at coordinate 28,875,232 of NC_135694.1, read as the reverse complement.
CGAACGAGAGCTCTGTCGCTGCAAACCCTCCTTGTGTCGCCTCTGAGCGTTGTTCCTGCTCACAGGGGACGAGAGTCAGTGCTTAGACGGATCCGAATACCTCTCTGATGCACGGAAAGCATGAAATATGGTCAAGCACGAATCCGCCGATAGTGTCTTTGAAATGTCTCTTTGGCTGTGTCTCTATGTTCTACTACATGAGCCAAATCAAATATTTAACAAAAGTTCAGGGGTTTAAAATGGTTCTTCAATTATGACACCGCATGCAAAACCACCTCTGGCAATAATCTCAAGTCAAGGAAAGGACATCTGTCAACCAGCCGGGCTGTATCACATGTCCGCTTCCTGTGAGATTTATCTCAGGCTTCAAAACAAAGTTCTATTTTTGATTACACTGTACTGTACAACGACGTCCTGGAAATAGCCTTACAAACGACTTCAGGTTCAAAAATGAGGTTTTAATGACTTTGGGGACGAAAAAATGTCGGAAACTGAACCAAAACGGGACTTTAATCAATCACAACAAACAAAACCTCTAAATACAAACAATAAAGAGCCCAGTATTATATTTCAAACATCTCACGTGGATTTCGGTGGGTCTGTCCTGTGACCACGGAAACTGATTGCATCATGTGAATAAATACACACAGAAAAGAGCTTCGCAAGGGGAATCGGTCACAATCTGACCTTTTTTTGTTATCCTCCCACCTGTGGGCTCGTCGGCCCCGCCCTGATTGTTTTCACCTGTCCCTCGTTGCCACCTCCCCCCCCCTTTGATCTTTCCACTTTGAAGCGGTTAGTTGTTGTTTTCTTGGTTTCCAGCCCGTGTTTGTAGTGTCTAGTTTCCCGTCGTGTTCCTGTTCTCCTTTCCTGCATTGTTACTGCTACTTAAATTAACACTACAATGAAACTTATGAACTATAATATGCTATACAACTATATCCTATAAACAAACTGCTACTGCATATGGAGTCCTGAATAATTATTATACATTCTTTGTTTGTCTTCATGTGTATTTTTTGACCAATCCAGATTCAAAAGGATTAAAAGGATACAGCCTATTGGATGGATCACCATATAATTTGCTACAGACGCATTATGTTCCCCTTCCGTAGGAATCGTAATAATAATATTTGCCGTTTGCTTGATTAAATCTTAATTTATGGCAAATACCTTCAAATGATTCAGCCTCAGCTGTGTAATGACCTGCTAATGATGCTGATTACAACATTAACATTAACATTACAACCTTTTCACTGTGAGCTGTTTGCCTTCTGTAAGGTTATCTCCTATATTTGTGCAACACAGGCAACAATGCAGAAAGTGCTCTTTAGATAAACAAATGCATAGTCTGTATTTGGATAACATCGGTCACATCCTTCTTTTCAACTCCGTCCTTTGAGCTTCTTCTGTAGATCACAGGTTTTCCCTTTGCGGCTGCTGGAAGAAAGAAGCCTGAATACATGCACCTTTTCCCATTGAGGTTTGCTCGCGCGCACGATCCTCGGTAGCCTGAGAAGCCTTGACGGCACAAAAGAGTCGAGAGGGCAAAGAGAAAGCGTTCGTGAAGACACTCCTGTGTGCATTCCTACATTGTGGGAAAAGCAGCCCTCTTCGTCCTGTGCATTCCCAGCGAGCGAGCGAGCAGAAGGACGGCGCAGCCCGCTAACACCCGCTGAGTTGCTCTTTTGCCTTCTGCCAGCGTGAAGAATAGCTCTGACAAGGTGACGGGCTGCGGAGACAGAGAATTCAAATGAAAACCTCTTGAGCCCCGCTCGCCAGGCTCGTCCTGATGACAAAGGGCCAAATGGCAGCCTTCACATGGAGGGAGAAAAAGCCCCAAACCGTCAGCGTTGTCCTCTTTTGTTGTTTGTCTATATCTTTTTCAGAGCTTTATTCAGTCTAAGGGTCAAAGATGTCCAGATTAAAGCCGGCCTGGAGAAAACTCTGTGGCAAGATGGAGACGTACTTGAGTCAGCATCACCTCTCGTACGATGGACGTATTTCTCTGGACCTGCTCAGTGAACTATCGCGTTTCTAATGTATTGTTGTTGTGCTTCGCAGGGTTTTTACTTAATGGACTTCCTTCTTTTTAGTAGTGAATTATTGTGCCCAACGATACAGATATTTAAGAGTCCCAAGATGGCGCTAATGCAGTTTTTTGAGGCTTTTACAACTGCAATTTAATGTTGCCGCCTGTCTGGTGTTCTGCCTCCCGAGCCGACACCACTCTGCTTCCGACTCTGAGCCTTCGCCACCAGTTTCAGACGCTGACGCTCGCCTGCAGAACAAGAACGGAGAAAAGCTTCGTGCAACCTCCAAACAAGGGTGAACGCAGCTGACATGGAGGCCAAAGGAGGAGGACATTTCTGAAACCGGACATCTTAATTGACTCGAATGAAGAGAGAGTCTTTGGGTTTCTCTCCGTCAAGGATGCTTCCTCCGTCTCATTCGACTTCAAATGCTATGAAGTAACAACCATGTAAACCGGTTTATTTGACTTCACACTTGGCAGGTTTACTGCTGATGAATCGAGCAAGTGAGCAGACAGCACGTTTCTATTCATAGTTGTGGGGGGGTGCACACTAGGAATTTACAGGGAGACCTTATGGATTGTCAATGTAAGGTCTTTTCAATCTCTCAATCAATCCATCCATTTCATTTTTATTAATAGTCCAAATAAAAATAATGGTTTGACTTTTAAAAGCAGCTGATTTACTGAGGTTTTGCCTGTGATGTACAGAACCCCCGAAAACACTTCCAGTAACAGAAATTGTTGACAAGTACAGCGGAAACTACCACTGAGCTGCTGATCAGGAAAATAACCCGTCTGAAAGAATGAATTAAAACAAAATCAAACTGTTAGTGTTGGGCTCCAAATGGGTTTCTACATCCCTAAGCTCAGTCTAAACACCGGAAATAGACTTCTATCCAATCAGGCACATCAGGCTGACGTTGCTGTTGCCTCTCTGGAAAATCATCTCGCCACACGTCTCTTGGACCAATTTCCCCAGCAGCCACTCGAGCGCTCCCTCTCATGTTCCTCTTCCTCGCATCACACGGTGGTCAGGCTCACTCGACGAGCGCGGGCATCAAGGGGCGTCTCCGCCATGAATAATGATGGCGGCATGTGTTTGTGTGTTCTCGTGGTGACTCTCAGCAGGCCGAACGCAGGCCTCGTTCCTTTCCAATGCACTGGTTAAAAATTAAAAAAAAAAGCTGCAGATACGGATCTCTTGTTTGTCTTTTCCGTGCGTTACTTGATAAAAGGGACAGCATCCGTCCTCCTCCTCCCCCCATCCTCACCTCTGTCTCTCAAAGTTATTAAAGCGGCGGGCTGCTCTCCCCTCTGCGCCGCGCCGATAACAAGCAGCTACACTCGTCTGCTGACTCCTCCGCACCCAAAGCAACGCTTATCGTCCTTAAACACACTCCTCCTGTGAAACTAATTATGCCGCTTGGCTTTCTGCCGCTTTGTCGCCGGACCGGCGACGTAAAGAGCGGCGAGGATTCCCCCCCCCCCCACACCCCCTCCAGCCGGCCTCGTGTTCTGCTTTTGACTTCTCTTACTCCGTGTGTGTGTGTGTGTCGCTTCTGATGTTTAACTTTTAGAATCCCGCCGTCAAGGAGTCAATCGGAAAACTGTGTTTTGAGTGGGGTTTTTTTTTTCCGCAGGGTACATTTTGTGTTGATTCTGTGCTCATTGAGCCACTCTGCTAGCTCACAATGTGCAGCGTCGCCTTCAAATGTTCCACAATGTGTTTAACATGTTCATTCATCTTGTTGTTATTGGATTCTTTTCACGTGATCAGGGGTCAGAACCTTCCAGAAAGGCAGCCGACTGAAACGCTGCATCGATGCATCACTACACTACTAGTCAAAAGTTTGGACACGTTCTCTCATTCTATTCAATGACGTATGTACAAACTCTTCACTGCTACTTCTACATTTTACATCATTATACATATCGTTAAGCATGTTCACAGCGATCTGGGCTTCTCTCTGCCTTGTTGTCACCTTTAGCAAAATAAGCGAAATATTTCATGCATTTCATCCAATATGGACAATCGTAAAGAGCCTCTGTAGAGGACGAGGGACTGGAAGAGAGACGGACCAAAAAAAAGACACCCCTCAATTAATGCTTGTCTACGCAGAAAAGCCAGGGAGGGGATGATGGGAAAGCAAGTGGCTTGGATGCTAAATCAAATTTTAATTTGGGGGAAACATCAGCTGCATTAAACAGCACAAATGTCAGCTCTGTCTTCTGCGGTGAACTTATCGTTTACCCATTCCACACACTGTGTCTTCGCGTTGTGACGAAAAAGCAGATTGCTCGTTTAAACCGCTGCTTCCTCGCCGTCGATACATCGACTGACGGATTAAGGCGGCGCGCTGCCTGCTGGTCACGGACGCCGGACTTTGCAGCCGTTGTGCGGAGATAGTTTGGGCTTCGACGGGCCTGATTGAAATCTGATGGATAATTTATGTTGTTGAGGTGGGCCCTGTAATTTCCAGGGGAGCGGCGGCGCGACGTGCTCGGCTGGCCGCCATGAATGATTAATACGTAAACATTATTCATAACTTTCCCTCGTGAATTCAGCTGGTCATTAATTCTGCCGGCCTCCGCGTGGGTCGAGAGAGAGGATGAGGATGTGCGGAGGAGGCTCAAATGGGGGGGGAGACGTCACGCGTTTGCCTTTTTGTTGTGCTTCGATCCGCTGGTAAAAGACACTGTTAACATTTTTGGTCCAGCGGTTTGAGCTAATTATTAGCTAATTAGCCCGCGTCTGCGTCGTCCTGGGCGAGACGCTGAGGACGATGGAAGCTGCTCAGTGGACGGGAGGCTTTTCTTTGTCTTTGCTTGAGTGCGGTACGCGTTCTCTCTGTGATTAGACGCGCCGTCAAAGAGAAGTGTTGTTGTGTGCAAATGTATGGCTATGTTTAGCGCCTTAACGAACCAAAGCGGCGTGTGAGTAAAGTGCTTCGAGTGAGGACGTGATGATGAAGGTTCCGTCATGTCGTGGTTTTCAGTCACGGGTCGAGGGAAAAAGGGATCAAAAATAACTTTTCATGAGCCCCCAAAGATACAGATGTCCGTGTAAACCCTCAGAAATTTGAGATGTTACCTTTTTCCTTGGTAATAATTACCGTTGGTGGTTATTTGCATTAAAACACGCAGTTAAGCGTAATTAAAAAGAATAATTTCTTAATTTAAATATGTTTCTGATACAGCGTTGAACAATAAACTAAAATTTTATTGGAACGAGAAAGGAGAATAACACCTGAAGGGGGCAGTAGAGCAACATTGAGGATGGGAACCGCTTTAAAACCTCAAAGGGGAAGAACAAGAAGAAGAAGTGAAAAGTTTTCCTTTTCCTCATTGAATTGAACGAGAACATGGCTTCCTGTTTCCCCGTAGCCAGATGTCTGTGCTCTGTGCACCAGGTGAGGCTGGTTCTCAGAATGTTCTGTGCTGCTGTTTGTTCATGTTTCAGCTTGTTTCAGACCATTTGTTTGATTCCTGCTGGCGGGTCGCTGTGGCTTATTTTTTTTCGATTGGAGATGATAAATGATTTGTATTTATTACTTTTGTGTGTGTGTAAAGGAAGCGTCTCCCGTTTCTCACCGTGGAAAGATTAGTATGTGTACACCAATAAAAAACCTTTTCAAATTTGCGCTATAAAGTAGGCTGCAAAATGCACATTCTCTGGCAAATGTGTATTGTACACAGGTTGTTTCTAGGAGACGGTTAGAAGGCTTCAGGCTTCAGGTTAGAAGGCTTTTTTTCAAATCTCTTGGTAATCTGAATGTTTTCCATAGTTTTAAAAACAAAAATGTATTTCTATTCTAAAGGCTGACAAAATCCGTATGAACTGGACACAAGTTGTGACTCTTTGAGGATGAAGAGTAAACGCATTTCTTCAACCCTCCTCAAGGGACTGATGTTTGGACTGAAATGTCTCCGAGTCGCAGAGGAGTTTGGATCTGTCAGCAGATGCTCACACTCTCTTGGAGAAAACGCAGAATGATATCATTTATTTATCCATAAGCACAACTGTGCCTGAAGGGGTTCTTGCTCTCTCACCGAACCCAACCAGGATGCAGATAATCCATTAAAGTTCCCTTAATATGAGACATGGCATCGTCACTTTAGCACATTTTATCACTGAAATTGCACCCTAAAGAGGGCTTTACAGTATTATTTCATCTACCATTGCATACCTTTTCTTTTATTTAGAAATGGGCTGTAAGCTGTAAGATAAATTGAGGTTTAACCTGTCTTGGTTTGAAGATGCCAAGGAGACTTTATTGTCCTCTGTCAAGCTGCTTTCTTCACTGAAACAAAGACAACATGATTTTTGATTTTCACATCAGCGCTCACATTGAGAACGTTTTGTTGGTGGGAGCCATCACCCAAAACGAGGAGTTTGGAGAGGTGAGATTGAGGCCGGCCACACACCTTGGCTAAAGGAAACACAGATTGGATGTCATGCTGAGCGTGTATTTGCATTGGGAAAAAAACAACATAACACACTCCAATACACACACATGGTCAGGCAATAATGGGCCTTTCTCTTTTTATTGGCCGATCATTAATGTAGGAGCTTGTGTTTCTCCTGGCTGGGAATCAATACAGGTTTAGATGCATGCAGCACTTAAGTTGGATGGTCTATAAACAAGCCGGCCCGGGGTTTGGCCCGTGACTGGATGGCATGATGGATGGCAGAGGGGACTGTGTTTTTCGATAGTGGAAGTGATATAAAGGCTTCAAAAGACTAACTCCCTCCGAGGCATCTTGCAAAGGTTGTGCGCTGTGATCAGAAGGTGCATTATTTGGAACGCTTTTGGAGGTCTTCCCAACTGCTCCTCTGCCTCCTCCTCCTCCTCCTCTTGTTTTATTTTAAATGAGCTGGACCCGACTTCAGGTGCATCATTACCCGGGAAAGGCTTCTCCCCTCGGCACAAACCGGCCAATGAGCCAAAGTTTTCCCCGGAACCACATGGATTGACTTTTAACTGACTTTGCGGCGGGCTCGTTATCCGCTGTGCCGCGCCGACTGCAGCTCGCATCCCTCGTGTGACGACTCAGCCCGAGCTCTCTGCCTCTGCGTAAGCACTTTAGAGCACATCTGTCGACCGCCAGTGCAATTACTGACACGCGTACCATCGTTTTACGTGAAGGTTTTTCCCCAATCGTCGATGGAATTGAGGCCTGATAAGTAAATATATATATTTATTTATGTTTGGGAATGAAAATGTGAAAGTGGGAGTGAGAAACCCACAGAAAGATTTCCGAGTGCATATGTGTGCGTATACATTTATATCATACATCATAACCAATCTCATCTGAGGTCGTTCCTCCACATCCAACTTGTTTTTTGTGCTCACCCACACTTCCTGTTGGTTTGCCTCACAGACCTTGGCTTTGTTTTCAGGGTTGATTTTCGCCGTCTGGCCATTTTCAAACAAAAGGCATTTTCCAAACAAAGCCATATGCCGCGCTGGAGTCTCCTCTTTCGCCGTCGCTCGGAAACACACATAGAAGCACTCTGAGTTCTCCCATGACTAATGTGGCAGATTCAGATAAAATCGATGACTGGCATAAAATATAATTTGGGTTAACTACAATTTTATTTTGTTGTTTTCATCGGTTTCTATTGGCGATAAAGAAAACTCGGCATGTTAATTAGCAGAGATTTGGTAATGTTGGAATCCCTTCAAGTGCTTCCTCAACCCTTATTCGGGCCTCCAGGGGCCTCATCGAGGTTCCTCTCCGTGCGCTCAGCGTCTCTCAGGTTCGCTTTGTGGCTCGTTTACGCGAATCGCGCGGCCGTATATTTCAGTTCCAGCAAAAGCACGTACATTTTTCATGGGAACTATTTCTGAGGCTTAAATTGTTTTAACAACCATTGACATAGAATCAAGACTGGACAGACGAACGTAACGTTTAAGCGCAGATATTTAACAATAAACATCTTCACACATCCTAGAACATATTAATGTCCAATCTGTTCTTGCCAGAAGCCCATTAGCTCAAGGTCCAAGCTCAATTTAGCTTCAGGAGTAATCCCAATTAAAACCGAACAATTACAAAGAGTTATTGCATATGTTGATGGAGAAATTACACTTTTTAATTGGCACTAATCACGTGCCACGATTTGGAACTTCATTTGAATGAACACGAATGCAAAGGCATAAAGAGAGTGGACGGTTGGCAGATGGGAACGGTTACGCTCCATCTTCACCGACGCCATGTTTGTTACTTTTCACACGATGGGCCGTAATCAATCGGCCGTTGTTTAAAGCCGCCAATGACGGGTCGATCAATCTTTTACACATGTTTTTATGCCTGTCGAAGTAATGGTGATGCGTTAATGTGCTCAGTTACTCAACCCTGCGTCACACGTTGTTAAAACCCCTGGGAGATGGAGACCGCACCGAGGCTCCAGAGGAGTTTGCCCTTGTGATTCCGTCTGACGTTTCATTATTTTTACTTAACCTAATGACGTTGTTTTTAGGAGAACTACCGCAGTTAAAAAAAAAGAGCTCTTGATAACGTATCTGGGTGTCATTGAAAACTTGGCAGCGGGAGCCGGGCCGTGCATCGTAATTCCAAACGGAAGCCTCCTGCGTTTTCAGAGCATCACGGGGGACAGCTGCCAATTCGGACCAGCTCGCCACTCCGCTATGATGGATGAGCCCGTCTCTTTCTCATCTTGCTGGTGTATTTTGAGGCTTCAGCCGTTGTCGCGCCACACGCGTCGTGAAGGAAGAGGCAGAGGACGCGGGCCCCCGCCCTTAACCGTGGCGCCGGGGGGGAAACGCCGGGTTTGGCCGGGTCGATGTTCGCGTTCGTGATGCCTCGTTAACAAACGGGTTCAGTCATGAGGCAAATTTTGAAAGCACGCCGCAGCTTTTAAAAGCAAACCTCTTCTTCTTGGGAGTCCTTCCAGGGAGTAAGTGTCAGAGAAATCACCTTTGGCGTGTGGTTATGTTAAACTTTTCACGGCTAATGAAATCTGTTTGACTTGATTTGGTGCCAGAGGACTTTTTGAACAAATTATGGAAATGTCTGACTTTGCTCGCCGCTCGGCTTGAAGTCAGGCCTCCGCTTCGATCCAGGCTGAAAGATATATATCAGGAGCTATTAAATGCATTGCAGGGACATTTTGTCAAGAAATTCAATCATCAGTGAGAGATTCCACTGACTTTGCTGCCTTTACCTTTTCTGCCAGGAGCAGGTTTGGAATTTAGTGAATTCTTCAAACTATGGAATTGGTCTCCATGATGGTTGATGCAGATATACGTGATCCCTCGATGATGAATCCTAGTGATTCTCCTTCACCTTGATAATAATCATTTCCATGCAATGATTGCCACCCCAGAATTCATTCTTTTATGTTGGATTGTTCCGTTTAGTGCAACTACTACTTTTTTTTTCAAGCGAATTTAAAACCGTCTCAGGCTTTTCTAATTTCTTCAAATGTGCATAATTGCATGGATGGGAAGTCGGCTTGTTTGGTCACTTATAAGAAATCACAAATTACCTTTATTTATTGCCAGAGGAGCTAAGAAATGCCTAAAACGATTACCTTTTTTTAAAACACTCGCTTCACCAGTCATCCTCTCCACCGTCAGCGGCGGCGACACGCTGTGAAGCACTTGCGGCTTTTCAAAAGTGTCAAAATGTCATTGAAGTGTCATTAATGCGACGCCGCCGTCGAGCCAATCACTGGGGTGCAGAGCTGGTGCGGATCATCCAAACGGCAATCAACGTATTAATGATGCGAAAAAATCTGCGTGGCTCTTGCCGAGAAGCCGGATGATGTTCATGAAGGGAGCTGATGGGAGATCATGTTCAGTGTATACTGCTCGCTGGCGGGTGCAGAGATTGCCACAATAAACAGTCAGATATCATATCAGTCAATCCGTAGTGCGTCAGGCACGAGCCCACGGTATCCCGTTTGCTGCAGTGTGCATCATCTTTGATTCAAATTAAACTCGAAGGCTCAAAGTATTTCCGCCCGGGTCAAACGCATCGCGACTGATGGCGGAACGTTTAATATTTAATACGTAACGCGGCCGAGCGATGTGTGAACACGAGCTGTAATATACATGAGCAAACACGCGGCGAGTGAGGGATGCGGATCAGGCAGAGCGGCTCCGGGAAGCAGAGGACGTTTTTTGTGGGACGAGGAGCCGAGGAGCCGTGAGAGGACCTGGGGGGCTCTGCTCCCCCTGCCCTTCCGATCGGTCCGGGGGTCGGTGGACGGGACGAGGTGTTCATGTTGTAATTAATGTTAAAACATTCATGCTGGAGCCTATTTCTCCTCATTGGAAATCCTTGTGTGTTTTTGTGTGAGCCAACAATCTGTGAACTGAAGGCCGCCTGCTACACAAAGAAAGATTTTTATCTTTTTTGTCAATTCTTATTAAAAGGAAAGCATTGTGTTCCACTATTTTGTGAATATACCAGATTCAAACTTTTGTCTGAACAACTCAAGTCATCCAGCAGAAGTGGCAAATCTGCCAATGCAACTCAACTCCGTCTTTGCCGCTCTTGCTTATACCTCGGGACCTGATGATGGTAATAAATACTACAATGTGACATTGGTTCGTGTTGTTCAAAATCCCAAATCTATACCAGTCGACTTTCATACTATGCAAACTGTTGTTTATATTTAGAATTTTGGTGCAGCTGTTTTTCAAACCGGTATGCAAACCACACCCGTGTGAGCGTGCGGCGAAGAACACCTCTTCAAATGGACCGGCGTTCACACCAATCAAACTAACTGGACTCTGCGGTCCTGATGTGAAAGCCCTCTTGTTCAATCGTAAATGATTGTGGTTTACAGTCCAACGTTGACCGACTGGATTTCAGTGGTGTGGAAGTTCACGACGCCGCTCCGGTCAAGCTTTATACAGTCCGTCGTATGTTTGGCAACGTGATGAATGTGACACTGTCTAAATCTTTTTATACTAATGCAAATCAAATATGTAATCTGTGTGAAGGTCGATTAACCCCCATCTAGGCTGGTGTTAAATAGTGGATCTAATTGTCTGTACGTACACCCGGGCTAATTCACATCATCTCTCCTTTCCCCAGTGCGCACTGTGTCAAGTGGCTGCGGAGGCGGGTGCACATTGGAGAACACCCAAACGGATGAAACGGACCAAAACGGACGTGCTGCTTCACAGAGACAAACGCAGTAGATTCAGCCGGGTCGAAAAGCAGAGGACACGAGCCACAGGCCACACTTCACAGGCTCTGTTTAATGTGGTCATGGAGGAGCAAAGCAGTTGCCATCGCGTTGCCTTCCAGGGAAATATCAGCGCTCTGCAACTCTCAGCTCAGCGGAGGGATTAGCCCGGCCTTGGATTTAAAAGGGGTGGGGGCGCGTTTTTACCCTACAGGGGGTGGCATGTTTCTATTTATGGCGCGAGCTGCATGAACTCAAGATTGGTGTCTGCAGGCGTCCGCTGGAGAGTCTCGGGCCCCTATTTTTGACAAAAAAAAAAATCTAAATGCTGCGGTTAAAAAATGTGCATCAGCACAAAATGAGCCACTCGAAGGTTTTCTGACGTCGCTGACGTGCGTTTGTTTCATCCACCCAGCGTCATGAAAGAAAAGCCTTTTCTAGTTAAGCTCTTCTGAGATCATCGGCTGCCCGGGGGCCCGATGAGACGTCCACCAATCGTGCCACAGATGAGTGGCGATTGACCAATTACACACCAGCTGTGCACGCGGGGGACGGGGGGGGGGGGGGGGGGGGTGATGGAGGCAGCAAGAGAGGATACAAATGACAGTGACAGAAATCTGAGCGGAGCGGTTTTGACAGGAATGGCATATTGCTCACTTTCTTTGACTTATTAAGGAGCAGTGTGTAACACTCGGTGGCATTTAGTGGCGATGTCGTTCCCCCCTTTTCAAACGTGCCAAACGTGGGTTTGAATATTATATTCCATTTCCGCCAATGAATCTCCTTCTTAATGCTCCTTTAACGGGTGCGGGGCCCTTTCCCGGGTCCTTAGCCAGACACCTGCCAAGACACGGTGAGATACTCCCGGAGCAAAGCGCTCCTCCACTCAATAAATAAATCCTAATAAAATGCAGATCCATATTTAACCGTCTCTTTGTGAATCATTGAAAACCATAATTAGCCAGTTGAGGCCGTGTTGCTTTTAGACTTGGAGATGTCTTTTTATTTGTTTTAATTTTCTTTCCCCGGCTGAGATTTGGTCCAAAGAGCAGCAGTACATCAGAGATCAAAGAGATGAGAGATGCAAATGAAGACAGGCAGAGAAGCACGCGAGATAAAAGATACAGTACAATGGCGCAGTCATTAAATCTAATTAGAAAAGCATTGACAATGTCCAATTCATTCCAGCGCCACCAGTATTTGATATTTTCTTTAAACGCGTACTCATCCCTTCCGCAATGCAACACTAAATAAGCATAATTGCAGTGGTTGCAAAGCAATTAATCAGGCTAATTGATTTAAAATCACACTCCGGTATGAGGGTTAATCTGCTGTTATAAATAGGCCGGCCCACGCAGCCCCGTTTGTGAATGAGTCGGTCCTCGCTTTCAAAACAAGTGAAAACATCCGCCTCACGTCACAGGGCGCTCGGTTACGCAACTTGATATTTGTTGGGTCACAGTAGGGGGTGCAGTCATCAGTGTGTACCCCCACACAATACATTATGTCATGATGTTTTTTTTTATTTCAACTAAATCAGAATGCCAATAAAAAATCATTAAGTCATTAAGAACGTGAAATAAAATAATTTTCTTGTAATATTTTTTATTTGGTATGGACGTTTTTGCAATATCGGATAACTTACTCTTGTTTTATTTTCATGAAATAAACTCCTGCAGTCATGCATCACTGTGCAGACGCAGTGATTGGTGTCTATAATAGCATTGCCCTATTATTATCTCAGCCTGTACAACTTTTACTGCTGTTGTTTGTGACCATTATTGTTTACGGTTTAATTATAGAGCTGTCACGGTGGTAGACTGGAGGAAGGCAGTGCTCAACACGACACCTGTGATTTAGCAAAGCGGTTCTTACACAGGCCTTTCATTACAGCGACATTGTTTGAAAATAGCCTGCGTCTCCAACAGCTACGGATATCAGCATATAGTGCTGCAGCAAGATGCTTAAATAAAACATTTTAAACGTTGGCTTTATAGCTGTCGAATGGCCTGTTTGCTGGACATCCCTTAACACGCTGTCAGGGAGCTCCAACCGTAACCGTAACCGCACGCCACTAATGACCCAAAGGACCCCGAGGAACACGACCACAGCCGCCCAGACTCAAGTCTGCATGTAGTGCCGATGGTCAAATAGCGCAAATGCTTAAAATAGCATTTGAATAATGAAATGAAGCAACATTATTTCTCTCTACATTTGGAATCGGGGGGCTTTCCGCTATTGTTTGGGACTCAGTGTGGGGCTCTAACAACTCTGATGGCACAAAACGGGAAATGTAATGAGAAACCATTCATCACGCAATGCAGCTGTCCTGTCGCATACTATAATCTATTAGACCACAGCAGCGTCGTACCACTTTCCCTTTGGCAAACGCATTGCTTTCCGTGTAAGAATGATGCTACCTTCTTCTCTGTTTATGCAGAAACTGGCAGATATGTGGCGCATTTGTTTGCTGTGGAATTAACATTCAGCGATAAACTTTTAGTGGAGAGCAAGCAGACTGTTGTAAGCTGGCAGAGCTGTGCATGCTACTGAATTCATGGCGCCACCAAACAAAAGTGTAGACCGCCTTCAAAAGGACCGCTCGCTCGTGAAAGGGGAGCTTCGCTCATTTACATCACTGCGGACGCAGCTCACAATGTCATCCACTACAATAAACAGCAGCTTTATTAAGTCATAGCGTGTAGAATGAAAAGGAGTCAGTCAAAAAGAGGTTTTTGCAATGACTCTTCTTTGTCTGTAAGAAATCCATGACGTTTTCCAGATTTAATGACGTGCATGGGATCATTTTGATGATTTGGTAAACGCCAAGTTATCCAAAACAGGAATTACTAAAAGATACTCAGGTCTTTTTGATATTGGCACTGACACAATTCACAGACTTCATGACCCAACTTTGACCAACCGATTTCAGTTTCAACCGTTTGTACCAATCACCGCGGAAAAAAGTGTCTAGTGACTAATCTAAACCTTCGCTCACATCACGGCCGTTACCCGTTGCCGTCCCCCTTCAGGTCCTCCGTGTTCCCCTGGAGCACCGTCCTGCCTCCTTTCGTGTCGCTGCGCGTTGATGGACCTGATTAGGGGGGAAAAAAAGAACCACAGCAGAAAAGACGAGCGTCCCGGGGTAACTGTGTATTCACAAAAGAGGTGCAAACGAGTCTTCACGCCTCTGTGGACAAGCGCGTGGATGAGGGTGAGAAATCCTCCAACCAATGGCCGCCGAGACGCACGTGCGAGGGTCTGTCCTATCGTTGTCTCAGTAGCTGGATGTGCACAGCGGCGGGTGGGAGGCGAGGACTCCTGCCTCTCCTCTTCACGTCTCTCCAGTTCCTCCCATCCTTCTCCTCCCGCTTGTAGCGACTTTTTTGTTTTTTTGCACAATTGGCGGCCATCATTGACACCCGGCGGAGAGAGGCCGATGGATCCGGGCCAGGCAGAAGTGTGACATCCCAGTCTCACAGCAAAACGGGTAATAGCTACGTTGTGGACCAACGCATACGTCTCGCTAGAATCAAAATGCATACAAATGCTGATGCTTTCTTAAAATATTGTGTTTTTCACAGATAATAGACCGACAGTCCGCCATTTTCTTTTTTTAGCTGAGGGAAAGTTGACAGTCACGTCACCCTAGTTGCAAACGAAAAGTTGTACTGTCGCGCTTTCTCCCCAAAAGCGTGAGAATACCACGTTCCACAGCGTAGCTATTACACGTTTTGCTGTGAGACTGGGTCGAGAGTGGAGCGGAATGAGTCAGGGTTACACAGCAGCATGTGGACGCCCGCTCGGGAGACACCGTGCTGTCATTTCGGCCGGGTCATGTGACAGGCTGTGAGGTCACGGGCTTTGGCTTAGAAGGCCAGAGGCGGCAACGTCTACCGCCACAGTAGATCGATTTGCGGAAATGTACCGACGGTCGTGGAGGACATATAGATACGCGATAGTTTAATATTGATGATGGCCGTTGATGGAGAAAAAAAAGGATTACCAAGGTTGTCTTTTTAGCACCAACAGTTACCAACATAATCATACAAAGATAAAGAGACTAGGATTAAAGCTGTACCTAATCCAGGCCGGATTTGAAGGAAGTTCCTCAAAGCGCCCAAGGCTGTAGGAACAAAGCCTTTTACTTATACACGCGCCGATCGAGAGAGACTGCTGGCCCGGGCTTTCCTTCTCCAGCTGTTTCCATCTGCGCTCGCTCTCCTTGATGTCTCCGGCTCCCCCCAGGCGAGCGCCTTCTTATGCCGTCGCTGGTGATGCTGTCACACGGTTTCCCGAGAGCGTTTTCTAGTCCGTCCAATCCGTCTTCCCTGAACCTCCTTTTCCAAAGGTGGCTGTTCTCCGCTGGTGGAATGTGGCCGTCGGAGGCTGCTGTCGATACTTGTCACTTTGGTATTGTTTTACTCCGTGTGCTCATATTTAAAGCTGATGGGGGATACGTGTAACCTGGTGTGTAGGCTCGGCACAGAGGCCTCGGCGGAGAGGCGGTAGCATACGTCACCTACTAACAAAAGTCACTGTTTCTTTACAGGCCAAAGTCTTGGCAGCGCGTAATGACTCATGCTGTGTGAGTCACAGCAGCCGATGACGTTGGCTTTCATTCGTTCCAGCCCACCTCGCTCAGTCCACAGAAGGAAGCGCTGGAGTCCGTAGAGTCCGTGACTTATTCCCGTTAATGGCGTGGACCCTCTGCACTGAGGGGAACCCGCGCTTCATGTTAACGAGATGAGCGGAAGCGAAAGCGTCGCCGACCCCCCCGTCCACCGAGCCTCCAGTTGCCGTAGAAAGTGAAAGTGTCGACATTGGGTTGCTGAGTTCGGATCAATGAACCCGTAGATCAGTGACGAGCTGTCGGTTCCTATTTAACTGAAGTAGGAGGAGGTTTTGAAGCCATCGCTTCGGGGCTTCGGTGACAGCGGGCTGCTTGGAAACGTCTACAAACAAAAGATGTTTAGGAAACAACCACTTGATTATTCATCCTGAGACTTCATTTTAATGGTTTTAATGTTCCTGTAGAGCCCGGTGGCCTCAGATTGTTTGCATTTATCACCTAAACAACGTAAAGAAAGCAACATTTAAATAGTTATTAGGGGGTCACAAGGTAAAATGTTCTGCCCTGAAACGCGGGTGTGACCATCAAGCGATCCTGGAGCTCACGCAATCATACGGTCGTCATACGAGAGAAGGCAGACGGGGAAATAGGAATCTAGATCCGCCTCCCTTATATGCACGCATCAGCCGTGTGCGTGTGTGAAGTTTATTTCACGGCCGGAGGAGGAGACAGAACTTACCCTCTGCAGCTTTGAGTTTAACATCTTAAGAATTACCGTTTTTTATTTTTTACTTTGCATTATTGCCAAAATGCAGCGCACAACCTTTTGTAAAACCTGAGGGGGTTTTATTGTATGAGTCTCAATAAGTATTTTGGTGTGAAAAGCCTGGTTAATGTTAAACAACCGTCCCATTTCCCGGGTGTGGGGGGTCGATTTTGGAGCCTCTAGCCCGGTGTGTGCAGACGCTGTGGAAAACAAAAGAATTTCACTGCAGCAAATATTATGAGTTCAGTAAGGAGGCCAACGCAGTGGAGAGTTGTGTGTGTGTGTGTGTGTGTGTGTGTGTGTGTGGGAGAGGGGGGGGTTGACAGGAAAAGGGTATTTATCATAAAACACCAGGACTGTTTTCTACTTACAGCACAGAGTAATTTAGCCCAAAGCAGCTCTCCAAGATTGCAAATAACAAACAACAACAACAACACACGGCCGTCTTCTTCACAATTTCAAACACACACACAAACACACACACAGCAGTCCACTTGCGCATGTATTTCATGTGTACAGCATCCTGGGGCTGTGAGAGGGGGAGGAGGGGTGAGACGGGTGAGGGGGTGAGGGGCTACGTGGGAAGCAGTCAGCCTGCTGTGAGGCCTGCAGGGGTGAACGGGTTCAGTGTCTGGAGGCTCGTGAGCCTCTGGGCACGTTTCGGAAGTCACGGACCAATAGCAGAATTATTATTCAGGCGCATTTGTAATTGGGTTTACTGTATTAATCTCCTTCCTCCTGCAGAAGGTCTCTGGAGTCAACCCATCTTCAGTGACACGACGAGCCAGCAGAGGATATAGAAAAACAGCCGAGGAGCTGCCTGTTAAACCTTTCAGCTGCCTGAAAGTAACCTTCTTCTATTTACCTCTACGGGCAGAATAAACAAGGAACAATTCTTTCGATGACTTAAGCCGACCGGACGGAAAGTGTGAGATGCCGTTGAGAGCTCCAGCAAAAGGGGGTCAAACTGTTATTGCCAAGTAAAGATTTAACTTTGATGCCCATGATTTGTTAAGTAACATTATCTCATGATCGAATGTGCAGAATGCTGTGATATCTGCTGAAAGCGTTCACATCCCCAAGGGAGTGAAACACTTTGATCTCAACAAGTTCCACGATCTTCAATCTAGCAGCATTCTCATTAAAGCTCCGCTGTATGAATCTGCCACACTGACATTCTGTGCATCTCAGTGTAACATTGCAGCTCCATGATTCAGACTTTTATTGCAAAATATATAAATACCAGCTTGACATTACTAGCTGGTGATAAGCAAAAGGAAAGGTATCGAGTGAGGTAAAGGTAAAACCATGCGCGACGTGTCACTGGGTTGGTGGCCCCTTTATTCTTTTCTTTTATTTGACAAAATTCATCTCGCATTGTGGAAATTCCCCAACAGAAAAAACACGAGCCGAAGGACAAAACACCTTTTCCCTGCTGTCTTGTTGAAATTATAACGTTCCCTGGTTTCAGTTGTGGGACCGTGAGCTGAATTCTCATTGTTGGGGAATAACAACACGCTCACATCATGGGAATACTTCACCGAGGGACAGAGGCAAAGGGATCAACGTGAACGGTTGTCTTTCTCTTTTATCCCACAGTCAATGCGACGGAAATGCAAATTTGTTCAGTGTAAATTATATGACTACAACCACTTTTACGATTGAATAATAAGGATTCTACATTCCCATTGGTGACATTATCAATACCTTTGTTTGATTAAACCATCACATGGAGTTTGAGCCAGAAGAGGCTCGGCCAAGCGTGACAAGGCCGAAATGCTCCAAACCTTTAGGTTTTTAAACATGTACACATCACTTAAGCACATAACATAACAGATTATTTGGATTATTCGGAGCCGCCACAGGCATTTTACACAAATAACCTCGCCTGCCTTGACGGCTTCCACAGTAGTCACAGGTGGATTAATGTGGGACGAATGCACAATTCTTCCTGCAGGTGTGTCCTTGCCGACTCCAGAGTTGAGCATAATTAATGATGAACGTGACTCATCCGTGTCATCTGACCCCAGGTTGGCCGCATGTGTTTATACCCTGAAAACTGCATTTTTCTTAGTATTCAGGACTCGCCCTTCCACAGAGGCGAAACATTTGTGCTTTGTTGTTTGACTTGGAACACTTGTTGCCCCCCCCCCCGACAAACGGGCGTTTGTGAATCTGGGGTCGACCGGATTAAAAAAGCAGGAGACGCTGGCCCGAGTTGACCGTCTGACGAGGAAGCGGAAGTCGCTGCTCCATCGTGAAGCGTCCTGTGACTCAGAGCTTTTCTTGGGGGTCGTTGCAGGGCTTCCTATCCGCTCTGTCTTTCCTTGTCGTTTTCTATTTCCTTCATCCCCCCCCCACCGCCCGCCCGCCCCCGCCCGCCTCACACACACACACACTCATACAAAAGCTCACATGCACACACACACACACACACACACACAGCCCTCCCCTGCCTCTGGCTGGCCGGCTCTGGTGCTGCCGTTGCTTATTGTCAAATCACCCTCAGTCCCTTAACTCTTTCGCCCCATTTGCCGGCTGGCTGTGGGAATCAATATCGCGGCGTATCCGGACCTCAGACATTTAATTTACCATTTGCACCAGTCGTGGGATATTTATGTGGAGGAGATGCAGATGAATTATTTCTTCCCGCCACTTTCTGTTTGGCTCCTGGTCCCCGGCTTTCACTCCGGATGCGAAGGCCTCACCGGTGGAGGTGTTTTTACGTCGGCCTCCTTCACACACCACGCAACGCCCACTGGACCCCGTTTCCAGCCACCGGTGAAGCAAAGGGGTCGCCGGTCGAGACCCCCTTTGAGTTTGTAGGACTAACACTCTGCATGCCTGGTCACATGCGCCCCCCACCTCTATACAAAGCAAGGTAATTGGCAATTTATATGGAGCCTCATGCAGCGAGGGTGTCTCTGTTAGTTAATATTAGAGTCGCCACCATTTTGTAATCAGGATGACTTGCCCAAGGTTACGATTCTGTCAGATTGTGCGTGCCTGAAATATGTTATTACATAAAGAAGAGGGGCATATATATATATATATATATATATAATTCGTAGTCCTCGTCTCACCTTCTATATTAGAACAATGCAATGATTATATGATGCCAGAACTCAGGGGCACAAATGTGTCTTCAACACAGATAGCTATATGATGTTCCTGATAAACCTAATTATATGAGATACATGTAGACATTGTAAAGCACAACTGTTCCCGTCCTAGTTTTAAGTGTTTATTATTCAAACACAGTGGTATTTTCAACCAGCACCACAATAGGTCCCTAACGTTCCAGTTTGAGTGCAAAAGACATAAACCGCACCAAACCTCAACATTATCTCCTCGTAAAAGAGATTTTAATTTCAAAGTCGTGATCATTCCGTGATTTATGGTTCAATTTAGAGTAAATGAGAGAAACAAAGGCATCTTTTCGGCCGCAGCTTCCCCTGTCGCCCAAATATGGTCACTTCTGGTAAAAAAACTAAAACAAGGTTTTAGGACGGTCAACATGCTGAACTCAAAACTTTAGTCCGGCGGCAAACCACAGACTGACAGTCAGTCAGTCTGATCACGGCTGCTGATCGGTGACAAATTAAAGTTTACAGTTGATTAATTTGAGGATAATTTGAGTTTTACTGCACATTGTTAAACTAACAATGCGCTCCCAGTGCTTTAAGTGTCTGAAGTTCCATCAGGACGCATCACTGGCCTGACGGATGGTTTTGTTGAAAGGATACTTCGCAAAGGAGAAAATAGACTATTTATTTGTTTATCCTATATCCTATATATACAAACCTACAAAACGACAAAAAATTAGGTGTAAAGAGCTGGAAATTGAAGGAGGGCGGATGAATGCTGTTGGGCTGCATGCTTTTTTTCTCTTTTAAAAAAAGACACACGCACACGGATACTTTGCTAATCAGGGGAAATTATTTCGCGACAAAAGCGTTTGTATGTACACGTAATGTAAAGAACCAACACAGTGTGAAATCCACAATATAGACTGTGCTACTAACTATAGATTAAATAAAAAATATAAATAAACTCAAGATTTAAACAGTCAAACATCGGTGAAATGGTGTCACATTATGGTTAATTATTTGGCCACAGCTGTTAAACAGCCTCTTCGAAAACGAGGGTAACGAGGGATATCGTATTTCCAATTGTTAAATTGCATTACAACTCAGTGATTCCATAATAATGCATTTGTTTGCAGATAAACTGTAAGAAACATCTGTTTTTTTAGTGAGGTCTGACTCCATTGTTTTTTTAATTACACTTTTTTGTTAGTTTTATGGTTACATCACTTTCCAACTGGAGTTGTCACCTTTATTGTTTTAAACAACAAGAACATTAATACAGTTTTGGGGAAAAAAACTCTTAACATCGCTAGTCGGAAGAAATAGCTTTTAAAAAGTCCCGGTATAGCAAGTAACAAAAAGTCCTATTTATGTATAGAGCGACTAAAGCACACACACACCCTGTGTGTGATCGGGATTCCCCAGCAGCGGTGGAACAACACTCTTCTTCACCCCTGGTGAGCAGGATACACCTGCTGCTGGTTCCCCATCTGTTCACCTCCAAGTTATGGCAGAGATCCATCACACACACACACACACACACACACACAGACACACACACACACACACACACACACACACACACACTAACCTCATTCACAAAGTCGGGCAGATTCTCTTCCACTGGGACAGGGTGTGAGGGACAGTAGCAGCAGTGAAGGAAAAGCTGCTTCTGAAGAGTAGTTTTAACATACGGTGACCTTTACAGCCGTTACCCAGTCAGCTGTGTATGAACAGAACTGAGACTGTGGATACAAACATTAATATACTTTCAAACCTACTGCAGACCCCGCTCACCAAGATGCTGTTTTTGGTTGAACTATGTACATTTTAACATTAAGCTCTTCTAAAAGCGTTTCCCATTGGATGTTTTGCATGATGCCATTTCCACGCGCTGCATGCATACATGTACGCTCATCCACAACTACCGTGTATAACCTACAGAAACTCCCTTCGTCTGTCAGGTGAACAGGCTGTTTATGTCAAAAGCATCTTGCGGCTTTGAAGAAAGCAAAATAAGGGCTTCAGTCAAGAGAAGGCTGTCTGACGGCGGGCCGGTGTCTGTTTGGAGGGTTTTTGTTTGCCTCTAGTGGGAACACTAGCAGCCACAACAAGCTAACGTGCTAACTCGCTATGAGCAACTTGGCCAGCGAGCGGCAACTACCTGTTCGGGTCTTTTTTGGGATGAATTAATTAATGTGTTCACTTGAAAAAGCGACACCGTCACATACCGGGATACCGTCAGAATCTTTCTAAATAACGTGATATGGATTTTTGGCCGTACCGCACATCCTTATCTGACAGCAAGGTCAAGTTGTGAAAATATGAGGTCAAGCATACTACTGATGTGCAACTGCTACCATGCAAGGTGCCACCTGCCCATAAGAACTCAGGAATCATTCCCTCCCACTCACCAAGGACGTGCCCAGCCTTCGGGACCAATTAGGGTTCAAGTGTCTTGCTCTGTGTCTTTAGCGGTAGACCCGCAGGAGGATGCTAACCCTTGAGCTAAGTATCAGTTATGGGCCCGATGAATGGACTACTGTTTAGTGTTAGCATGCTTGCATTAGATATTTCCTATACGATTAAAATAATGCAGGGGTTTTCTGCCTGCCCTTCGAGTCTGATATGTTGTTTGATCTATTTTAGATCACTGGGACTAACTTTACTGGAGTGTTTATGTTTTTAATGACTAGGCTTGTTTATTGTGTCGTAGTCGTGATCATCTGACTGATAACTATTTTAACACATGCTGGTTTGCTTTGTCATGTTTTTCGGAAAAGCAGCAGGTCAGGTTTTCCTGATTTGTCGAGAAGAAATTCATCTTTACACCATTGAGACACTTTTTACGTGTCTTTTATCTGGACTCACACGATCAAAAGCAACACGTTGTTGATCACAACCAGAAATATTCATTACAATCAATGATGGGGATGGCTATCTGAAGATATTCCTTTCATGCTGGGTCTAGCCTACTGTACTTGATTAAATGACTATTTCCTCTTGTGCATCTCCTCCAAATTGCCATTGATCGACTCCAAATTGACGACATTGTGTTTCATCTGATTTAACTCCGGTTGTCTCGGCCTCTTCTGGAAGAGCTCACACAAGCTCACAAATTAGAAAAAGTGCTCTCTACTTGCCCTCAGCTGTCGTCCTTCATATCCTGGGCATTGGCTTCTGCTTTAAGGTCTTGCGGTGCTTCTGCTAGCCTGTTTTCAGACGTGTCAGACATGCTTCCACAGTGAGGTTGCCAGTTTTGATGAGCGTGCTGGACAAAAGGGATGGGAGGTATTTTGAAGCTACAGATTGAACTCTTTGTATAAATTTAATTGTATGGGTCAAACAAATGAGATTTGTATACTTACTTTGGACAGAGCCAGGCTGGCGCCGTGTCCCGACTTATGAAATGTTGAATCTGTTGCTGTCCAGAATTCCACTTAGCTGCCATAACAACGCATTCAGCACCACGGCTAGCTCCACCACCGTGCTCACTTTTAAGTCCTGTCTACCCAAAACAGCGCGGGGGGATCATAATAAAGCCTCACCATGTGGTTGTTTGCGTTGACTCGAGGGCAGATGGGAAGAGCCAACCAGTTGCAGTTGTTTTAATATCGCAATATTAATAGAGTTCCTGATTGTCAAGTCTCTAGCAGAAGCCGAACTGATAAAGTGTCTCGTTTAATGGGTTTTCTGGCTGGAGACAAACTGGAGGAAGATTTTATTACGGTTTATTGAAGACCACCTCAAGCCAGGAGACAAACAACCTTGGGTTTTTCCCCCTAATAATTAAGTGCTAACCATTTAAATATTAAAAACTGCAATTAGGGAGCAAGGGATCAGCCTCAGAGGCCGTGGAGGACTATTGCTTTTTCCAGATTTACTGCCCAGTGAGAGACCCCTTTCTGCTCCATAGCAACGAAGCTTGAAGAAATTAGGAGCTCAGGTAAAAACAGTATGTGGCGATCATACAACTTTCTTATTTTATAAATTAACATTAGTTTTCTTATATATTAATTTTCCGAAAAGGGTTTAAATTGAAATGAATCATTGATGATCTCCGCGGGGAAATTAGATCTTTTTTTCACTACAGACTTTGACAAGACTACAAACTGTACTTTAAAAAAAGACCCCTTCAAATAAAATAGTACATCAAAGTGAGAAAGTTTAAGTTCACCAAAATCAGCAGGAGAATATCTTGCAATATTTTGGGAGCCACTCCATGTTAAGCTATGCTAACCATGTCCTGGCTCTATCATCATGGTATTATTTCTTATTAATAATCAGCCTGCTCTCATTGATGGGATGGACGAAATAGTAGTTCATAGATAACAATCCTTAAAATGTTGTATTGTATCTTATTACTTTGGGCACTTTGTGCACTTAATGCATTTCCACCGGCACCTCTAACGCTTTCACGCACATTGGTTTGCGCATGAAGAAGAGACATCGGCGATTATGTTCGAGCAATTATCTCCTCGCGCGAGTCACGTGGTAAAAGCGTCCCCGGTGAGCCGCTCAGTCCTCGCAGACATTCCGTGCGTATTTTTCTCATCAGCAGCTCTGGAAGTTTTGGATACCAACCGAGATGCCGGGGACTTCTCCGCTGACTGACGCGCCCCCCCCCCCCCCCCCCCCCCCCCCCTTCCCCCTCCCCGGCCCGCCTGTCCCGCCCGTCCCGCCTGTCCCGGTCGGGTAAAAGGCGCATGTGTGTGTGATCGCTGTGATGTGTGTAGAGCCGCATCCAGACGCACTGGCCGCCGCTGGCTGATGCTGCCCCCCCCCCCCCCCACCCGCCCCCCACCTCCTCCGCCCCCCCCAACGCCTCACTACCCCGCCTCCACCCACCACACACACACACACACACACACACACACACACACACACCCCAACTCCACCTCATCTCGGTGGTGTTGTGCGCAAAATCTCCAGCGCCGGACGGACGGACGCAGTTTGACGGCACAAACGAGCGGCACTGCGGGGGGGGGAGATCCAAGAAAAGCGCATCCGAGGCACACATGGATATTTAACCGGGCATTACACGTTTTTTAATCTCTTTTTTTTTTTTTTTTTTTTTAACCCCTGTGCTGTTGCTTTTGCCCCAGGGGTGTTAATTCAACCTGCTCGATGTCTCTCATCAGTTTGTAACCGAAACAAAATGAGGATTTCTTCTCGCGACTGGTTTCTGTTGATATTCTGTGGCTTTTGGGGACTGGCAATGGGTGCTTTCCCGAGCAGCGTTCAGATCGGTGAGTGCGGGAGCCTCAATGTGAATTCCGTCAAGAAAAGCGACCGTGTGAATGAATGTGTGGACGTCCTGTCCTGCCGCGCAACACCCCGCCACTTCTCAAAGTACCAAATTGTTGATTTCTCTGTTTTTTTTTATTTTTCTTCTCTAAAATGTCACGTGCAGCCAGACAGGGTGGTCTGCTCTGTTGATGCATGTTTAACACGCACGCAAACACACAGTAAATGCGCTTTGTATCTGCGGGCTGTGCATCCCGGTGCACTCCGCCACTGCAGCAGATCAGAGCAGCAAAGAGTGCGCGCGCGCGCGCGCGCGTGTGTGTGTGTGTGTGTGTGTGTGTGTGTGTGTGTGTGCGTGTGTGTGTGTATTCCCCATGCAGGCTGCCTGTGTGCATTGGCCGCTGTTAACTGTCTCGCAGACCCGGCTGCAATAAACCTGCACGGTCCCGGGAGTCTTAAAGCTCCACTATTTTATTTTATTTTTTATACATGTCAACGACTTAACAGTCGTGGATGCAAATAAAGGCGATGGATTCATGGCTTTCATTTGACGAGCAGGGCAATATCGACTTGGTTGATTTAAAGGCAGGGAGTAAAAAAGAAGGGCAAACTGTGACCTCCAGTTGGTGATCATCACAACGGACCCCAAATAATCAATCATCAGTAAAGCAGTCCGTCATCCTGTTAAAACCTTTTTAAGGATTTGCTCAAAATGACTTTTTCTTTTTGGTAGTTTCGCCTTCCAATGCACCGCTGCTCGTAGCTGAGTCAAGGCACATCAGGACCAGTCGGGCTGATGACAAATGACAAGCTGCTCAAATGATTATCCTTGTCCTTTTACATCAACGTGATACCCGAATCAGAGGTCAGAGGTCAGGGCCGTTTACAGACTGCAACCCTGGAACTGAGGCCACGCGAGCTGGGCGGTGGTTTAAACTTGCATCTGTGGAATCGCTGCCATAACGATGAACATTCAAGTGACGCCGGCTGCTGATTTAAGCAGAACTGCTGCTGCGTGTGTACAAATACTCTCACACGCTCTGCAACTTCAGACACATTTCCCTGACGTTTCTGAAATTATAAGCGATTCTCAGCATCGTTTGGCTCAAAGCATTTCTGCCAATGGTAGCAAACCTTGCTGATGTAATACCAGTGTCGTCATATTTCCTCCCCTCAGCGCTGTAATTGACCTCTACGAGTGTATAAATGTACAAGTGATTCCTTTTTGTCTGTTTTGAGCAGCCAACACAAAGTTCCACCGGTTCTCAGTGAGAGCAAACGTCTCTCCAATCCACACTCGCCGGCCTCAAATAATCGTCACTGATGAATCTATACTTATTAGCAGTGGGACATTTACTGTGTACACATGCGGGCTACACAGAAACAAGGGCACAAATACAGCCATGGCAAACGTGCTTAACAACTGCCACAGATTCATTCGGACTCCATTGATGTATGTGAAAGGTTTCCATTGGCTCTACAGGTTCTCTTTCAAGGACCCTGAAGCCATCATCACTTCTTAAAAACATCTGACGGGCTCTGTGTGTGTGTGTGTGTTTAAACTTAGAGATATTTTAAGGAAGTGTTGTCAGATTCTTGGACTTAATGACACCCGTCGTGTCACCACCCGTCAGAACTCAATTCATACCTCGTATCAAAACGTGCTGAGAAAAAACGTACAGTTACACGTTCTTGGTTCTTTAAGCGGCTAACAAAAAAAATCTCCTTCCTCTCAAAAGAAAAAAAAAAACTGTTGGGGGACAACTTGGATGTGCGAGACAAGGGACAAATAACCAACAGGGGTAGCCAAGCTAGCATTATGCTAACAGGCTTCTCCATTGGCCCGTAGCATAGCGTAGTCAGCAACGCTATTGAAAAGTCCTCGGCGTCCTCTGGAGGTTTTCCTACAGGCGTTGACAGGCGTGCCCGATTTGCATATGAAGATCTAATATAATCCCTGTGATGCCTGTTGACGGCACACTATATGTTTGTAATGAAGCTTCAAAGTGGGTCAAACAAACACAGGACACCCAGGAGATGTTCAAGTGTGCATTGACTTGATATACCAGTTTAGTTTGTAACTGACATATTTTACTGGAAATGTGTTGATTGTAAATACGTAAGAGGGAATTCCTGCTGATCGGTTGCCAAGACGAGCAAAAGGTTCACACACATTTTGGTGAATCAGGAATTAACACCTTCTGTTAGCATTTGGATACGAGTGTGAGGCAGTGGAACTTGAAACCATCACAGTGGAAATTACAATTAAATTCATAGCTCCAGTGCTTTTTCTACTAGATGAATAGGATGTAAATTAGTGAGCACCATACAGGATTAAAATATTCTGAAGTTTATATCATAAAGAGGTCAGCTATAAAAAGAACACACTGGCATTTTGCTTTGTGTGACATTTATACTGTCTAATCTCAAGAAGTGTAGCCTTAAGTCAGATTTTTAAATGTGAAGCAAACTGCTTCAAACCTAAAACACCAATGACATTTTCTCGACCATGATCCACAGTCGAGAGCTTTGCAGAAGAAGAAGAAGAAGCCTGTAATGTCAAAAGAAATTAAAGAAAGAGGAAAGATCCCCAGAGCGAGTCTTATCTCTGATGCCAAACTGAATCTTGACACTCGAGCAGCTCGTGCGTGAAAAAATGAATGAACATCTTTGTTTATCCAGAAGGATATTTTGAGAATATTATCTCCCTTCTCTCCGCTGGCATTGGTGTAAAACAACAGTAATTCACAAGCTGATCACGCTCTATCCTGCATTGACAGATAGCCCAGTGGTGCTTAAATCGTGAGTTGCTATAAATTAGTACAGAATAGTGGCTCACCAGACCAATATTGGCCTTTTATTTCATTTCAGCCGCAATAACTACTTGATTTTCCTCTCTAAAATGTGGTCAGAAGTGGGCGCTACAGTCTATGCCTGCTTGTAATCCGCAATGAGAACTGAAAAATGGAGAGAAGTCGCAAGAACCTCGTCAGAATTTATGCAGCAAATTTGTTTCAATCTAATGCATCAATTTAATTAAGGCCAAAAAATCATTTTACAGGCTTTTTTATTGGATTTGATTGGTTTAGTGCCCACTTTAATCCAATTGGATGTTACCAATGAAGTTCACTAACGAGCTTCCAGGTTAACGAAATACTTACGATGGACACAAATCACATTTCCTGCATCATGAAGCTGAACTCTTCGATGGTACAAAACAAGAACCATGAACACACCTGATCTGATTGGATCAACATGTGCGGCTCTCAATGTTTTGCTGCTCTTCCAATAAGTGAAAATGTAGTGTTAACGGTGAAGTCTTTCTCGCCTTTCTCATTTCCAGGCGGGCTGTTCATCAGAAACACCGATCAGGAGTACACTGCCTTTCGCTTGGCAATCTTCCTGCACAACACCAGCCCCAACGCCTCGGAAGCCCCGTTCAACCTGGTGCCTCACGTGGACAACATCGAGACAGCCAACAGCTTCGCCGTCACCAACGCCTGTAAGTCCCCTTGTTTACTTCTGTGTTTGTGCACAGTGAGGCTTCCTGAGGGTGGTGGGATACGGACAATATTGTCGTATGGTTTATGGAGCTTTTATGATAGACAAGTTCCTTAATCTCCCCACCATCCATGTGAATGCTAACAAAGCACTGGAGCTGTATGAATAATATTTTGTAGTAATAAGGAGCTGAAGAAGGGGCAGAACTTCCTCTGAAACGCAAATTCCCGTTACAACGATTGCATTTTTAGACAGATTAAACAAACTAGATACAACACACTGATTTGTGATCTTCTGAAAGGTTTTTAATGTTGATTTAAATATCTGGACAGGTTCCCCCTACTTTATAAAGCTATGCTAAGCACGTGAAGGCTAAAATGGTGCCATGGCGAGAATTACAATTCCCAAATATTCAGATATTTTGCAATATTTTTAGGAAATATAATGCTTTTTTAAATATCATATTTGGAAAACCCTCACAGAACATGGGGAAAAAGTACTAGTAGTAAAAAGTAGACTTTTCAGAACCAGACCGCATTTATCACAGTGCCTGAAACACCCAACATCAAAACGCAGCACAAAAGGACAAACCACAATTATCTTGCATGTAAACTACTGATTAAGAACCAATGCAGTGTTTCTAAGAATTGGCAACACGAAACATAATATGACGGTACTCGTGTGTATAGATCATGTCTTACAGCGCTATTCACCTAACTTGTATGATGCCTGTTGGACCAATTGTTTGTGATTTTGCTGTGTTCCTAGATCTCAGCAATTATTTTGGTGAGTACAAATGTTTTCCTGATGGATCGAAGTGATGATTAGAATTAGTAGTCAACCATGCTATTACTAAAACATAAGTGTCTTTGTCATTCCGAATGAAAAGAAAGCGGAAATGTTTTACCTGAGACATATTTCGGTTGTGTGTTTCCATCCTGCCACTAAACCAGCTCGTTGTGTGTACATGAGCATGAGTGCATGAGTGTCCATGCACGTGTGTGTGGTGATGATGTGGCAGTACAGCAGTTTCTGGGTGTCTGCTGGTCCACATCTGATCGGAGCAAAGCCGCACGCGCACTAAAGGGGACAGCAACCGCACACGCAAACACACACCAGTCGCACACAACCGCAAACGGTAGTCGGCCGTGAGTTTTCTCTTGTCGATGATCCCTGTTTCTTTGCATCTCTCTGTGTGGGTCCGTGTGCGTGTGTTTGTGTGTGTCTGTGTGCGTGTGTGCAGGGGGTGGGGGTTCCCACAGAGACCATAAAGCACCGCGGCCTGACGTCTTCTACTATCTGTGTTGTGATCTGGTGTTAGAAAAATCAATGGCTAAATTAAGGAGAGGATGAAGTGCTGTTATGGTTGTTTGGTAATAGATGGTGGGGGGGGGGGCACTCTCTCTGCAATCAGAGTAGAAGGGCGACTATTTTAAGTCTTATGGTTAATAATAACATTATAGAGCGTTATATTTCCCTTGCATTTACTATTTATTGACACTGAAGATAATGTCTCTGAATCTAAAATCATGTGCATCACGTTTGCATGTAAAGAGTTATGACCATGAGAAGAAAAGAGAATTTATATATATATATATATCCTCCCACTTTCATGATCTATTTAAAGATTCTTAATCATTTGCAAAAAAACAGCTTGTCTGATATTTTATAGTTGCTCCATCGGAAAACATCTTCATTTCAACAATCCTTTTTTAACTTTTGCTCGTATTTCACTTGCAAGGTTACATCGTCCCCGTAGCGTGTATTTTGTGTTCGCCGGGTCAATACAGCCCCCGAAGTGATGCAGTGAGACAGGAAGCGGCCTTTGGAGGAGCTCTCCGTGAGCGCTCCAATAGGCGGAGGTCTGCAGTGCTCCTGAAGCAGAGGCGCCTCGCTGGGTGTAAAACGCCGCGTTTCCAGCAACACAAGAAACTATAGGATTTTTCACCTAATGGCCGCACGGTCACAGGAAGCCGAGCTGCAGCGCATTGATTGGCCGAGCCGAATCAGAGCAGAATTACATGAGCCAATCAATGGCTCTGATAGCTCAGGGCCAGCGGGCGCGGGGGGGGTGGGGGGGCGGGGGGGGGTCCGAGATCGAAACCGCCATCACCAGCTTTCACTCCCCGCTTCACATTTCCCAGAGTCTTTGTTCCCCCTCCCCACACGCCGGTTTTGCTCCATTATCGGCGGCCCTGAGATAATAGTTCTGAATAGGCAGTGTTACCGTGTGACGTTTAAGGGCATCGTGTGCACTTGGGGACGGGGAGATGAGAGAAGCGGCTCATTTGTGGAGGGGAGATTAGGCCATTCAGCGGCTCCGCGTCCTGCTGTCAGGGGGGCTGATGGGGACAATTGTTGGGAGGACGGGGATGAATGTTGTTGCATGTTTCCCATTGTCGTTGTTAATCATTCTGTAGACCCGGACAGCGATACATTCTGTTTCACTTGCTTGATTCATTGTACAGTTACTGGTGCGACTGGTGTCGTACTGTAAATGGGAAGCTACTAATGGCGTTTTTATCGGGTCGTTCATCCCGCAAAACTTTCAAAGCTCCCCCTGTCAGTGGTTCACACAGCATTTCAATCTATCGGTACAAATGTTCCTCACGTTCACGTTCCTTTGTGGACTTCAAGTATTATACTCAGTGTGCACATTATTTATTTAAAAAAATAATGTTTTAAGAAGCTAAACTTAAGCGCCATTTGTCAAGTAGCCAAACAAATGATATGATGCATTTAAAAGATTACCAGTCAAACATCAAGTAATGGGGAAACCATGTGAAACGAACGGTTTCCCCAGTCTCTCCATTGCGCATAGTTCAAGTTTTTGTCAAAGTGCCATCACTGGTTATGCGCTCAAGTTCAGGGCAGCTGGAGTCGGAGTGACTGCTGTGTGCGGTTTGTGAGTCCTTGAACTCGAAAGGCTTCTCAGCCATTCGTCTCTTTGGAGACGAGGACGTCTCCTTTGGGAGTTCAGAAGGGAAGTCGGTGAGAGCGTCCAGCTGTTGGTGACAGCAGCTGGCCTTGAAGAAGGGAGTTAACAACGCCACTTGTGGTTTATGTAACAGTGAAAAGTGCAGTGTCCCTGAAATCAATGAATAATCAGGATTAATAGTCGTGATCTCAATATAGATCATAATAATGATGATTATCATTCGGGGCATAATCGTGCAGTCCAGCTCCATGTTTTCAATTTATATGTATTTGATGCTAAATTGCCACGGTTACATTATTGCAGATGATCTTGACATTTGTGAGATACGAGTGAGATAATCTTATAAAAACCACGTGTGCTCCACCGATAACTCAATGTAAGGATGACTGGACAGAGTAGTTTTGAGGGAGAGAACCTCTTCATGCAAACAGGAGAATGAGTAAGATACAGAACAAATCAACCTCTTAACAAAAATATATGTTTTATTGGTTTTGGGGGGGGAAAGTTAATATTAGCTCCCTGTGCCCTTCTTGGATATTCGGACTCGGTTAACCGCCCTCGTGTGTAAAACAAAACACTGAATCCATGTGTTTCATCACGGCTGATCCTCGTGATAACCTCTCGACCACGCAGCCCGACAAAGGTTTTCCGAGGCGCGTGTGGGCGGAAGCGGTTAACGTGACCTCTTACACGCTGCCCGAGCCTCTGCCGCCTATGAAGCAGTGACATCCTAATCTGCGTTGAGTCATTTATATTCAGAGTGGCGCTCCGACTCGCTCCACATCCAGATAGCGAGCAGCCGGCGCTCGCTATAGGAAGCGCTGCTCACACCCACCAGAACGCACGTCTTCCTGGTCTGTCCTCCAGCACGGAGACGCCGCCCTGTTTGCGTTGTGCAGCACGAATAATAACAAAATGTTACCTCCACAGGAGTCTTTATCTCCACCTCCACGGGCTGCGTTCTGCTCTGTAAATGGCCGCCTCTGACCCTCGTGTGTCTGAGGATTTGGTTGATGCCCGGGTGAAAATGAGCAGGCCTTTTTTAGAGATGTATACCTGTGTGTGTGTGTGCGTAATGGCTGGTGGTAGAAGAACGAAAGGATGACAGGAAGAGGGGGAAGGTGCAGGTAATGGGAGATTAATGTGGTGAAACAGGAAGGATGGGGGAGGACGGAGGGGTGAGGGGAGAAGGTGGTGGGGAGGAGGAAAGCTCGGTAATGTAAGGTCCCGTATCTGAGCCGTTTCCATGTTTCATAGTCAAAGATGATTTTTCCACACGCAGCTTCACTCGGCTGTATTTTCATTGGACGATGCGAGGACGTCCAATGAAAGAGACCGAAGAGGAGCTTTCTCCCTTTGGATCACAGCATGCGTCATTTCCAGAAGACGGTTCTCTCAGTAGAACTGAAGAAATACTGAATTTAACATCAGACAAATCATTTGACATGTTCATACGTCAGTGTGACTCATTCAGCCTCGGCCTTTGTGGGAAAACGTAATTGACTATGATTATGTGGCGCTTCATCTTTTTTTTTTGACATTTGAATAACATAAATTAAATTAGTTTCACTGCAAACGTACAAGTTTGATTTCCTCCCCCTCGGTCTCCTCCCGGTCTTTCCCCATCCACCTCCCTGCCCCTCCCCCTCTTCATATGTGCGCTGGTTATGTAAGTGGCCCCCTGAGGTGTGTACATGTGTGTGTGTGTGTGTGTGTGTGTGTCTGTGCTAGTGGAGGGAGGTTGTGGGTTGAGTTGGAATCTCGTGCTGTCAGTTAGCTTTTAATCTAATCCTGTAGATGAGGTTTTCATTCATGAAATCGATCGCTCCGTCTGAAGAGCTTTGGCTTAAGTTCAAGTTGTTTTTAGTCCAGAAGAGAGAAAAAAACAAACTGTTAGGCACCAGAAAAGATGAAGTGCGATATCTTTAAAGTTTGATTTCTGGCCTCTCTGCATCCCAAAAGCCTACGGATTGCATCATTTACATTATCAGGTTCCAGATTATGTGTGTTGTTGATGCGTAAAATCAAAATATGCAAAGTAAACAAGTTTTTGCATAAATGCAGTGACGTGAAACCGTGATTTTATTTCTAATTGTTCGACTATTTGTACAGAGATGGAATGAATTAATCCTCGCATCAGAAATGATGCGCTCTCGTCCTGTTGTCGTTCAGCCGCAAAATGCGAGTAAATATTTGTCCCACGATCTGTAAAACAGGCGCAGAATAAACAGTTCAAACCAACTCAGACAATAAATGTACTCTACTAGTTTGAACTTTTAAATGCTGAGGGCTTTTCAGAGGCGATGGGCGGCCAGACGCCGTCGTATGAAGAAGTACCTAGCAGCGCGTCGATGTCACCTTGTTAAGCCCCACCTACATTTTTAAGCCCCACCCCCCTTCCCAATCTAAATAAGCCACGTGCATCGCTCTGCCGGACGCCCGTGGACGACCAGCTGAAGCGTGTCAGCAGGTCGGTGTGAAGGCAGAAGGCAGCGCTGAGAATGACTCCAGTTTAATGAGCCCTCCGTCATCTAAAAGGAATCAGGGAACATTTAGAAGCAGCTTCATCGCCACCTTTCTCAATTAGAAATCTATTTTGGGATATGAGGATGCTGGGATGGATTTTCTCCAATCTAGGACAGGAAGTCATGCCAGTTACTTTGTGTTAATCGTTAACAGATTTCCAGTCCAAGTTTTAGCATCTTCGAGCTCCTGCTTGATTTTTAATGTATCACTTTGCACACAGCGAGAAATAAAGCCGCAGGAATCACAGAATTGGGTTAACAAGTGTAAATGAAGCCACGGTATCACTAAATCACCCCAGTGAAGATTGAAAAGTGGCCACCTAGCTTTTAAAGAATGTCCATTTGGAAATGAATTCAAGAGGGTTATAAAAGAGAGTTAGAGGTGGAACGTGTAACTTTATTTAGTGGAGTTTGCTCTTTCTAGGATCAGAAACGTGTTTCAGCAGCACAGCTTCACAAATATGTTAACGCTGTGGTCACGACCTCACCTTCATCGGAGGAAGATCATTTGAGATGGAAACATCGTCGTCATCATCATGATGAAAAGCACCCCGAACCCTGAGTGTTCGTTTGGGACGCACACAGTGTGTGTACAGCAGCAGGCAAAGGTTTGGACACATTTTCTCATTCAACTCAATGGGAAAGTGTGTCCAAACGTTTTGACTGGTGCTGTACATGCAACCATATCCACAGCAAAATTTAAAGGGGCGGCTGAACTGGAAGAAAAATGTGATGTTCAAAACTAGTGTTCGATGGTGTTTAACCACCTGAATGGTAATATTTTTGTTAAAAAGCCACAATGGAAAACCTTTCAATGTCGACCTTCAAACACCCGTATCAGTCAACGGCTAATAACAACATTGTTCATGCAACATTAACGCTAATGAAAGCCTAACGGATTGAAGGGAATTGCTTTGCAGGACAGAGACGCCCAGAATAATTCTACAGACTGACAGAGGCGGAGGGGAGAGGGGAGTAGCAGTCGGCCTGCTCTCAGATCACAGTCGTTGCAAATTCACGGACGGGTTTTAACAGGAAGTCGTTCGCACATTCTGAAGGATGCTTTTGCGGCGCATACGTACGGCGCGCATGAGCCGCTACCACGTTCGTAGCAAGCGGAGAGTTAAAAAAAAGGTCAAAACAGAGGAGATTGTAATCAAAAGTAAAAATCATCAACCACAGAACCACATGCACATTGAATTCTGGTCTTTTATTTTGAAGAGGTCATTGAATGAGGAGGAGGAGGAAATTAAATAGTTCATCTTAATTAGCTGTAGTTAATATCAAAGTCCGTTCCAATCATATCCGCTGGCATTGGAAGTGGAAGTGGAGCGGGGCGCTCGCTTTGTTTGATTGGCTGCCTCGGTCAATTTTGATAATGCAATCTTTTCCACTTAGTGTTAAGTCAGATTTTTGAGCCCAAATTACTTTGCAATTTACACAAGCAGCCTTGAAGAGATTTACATACGCCGCCGCTCCGGCCCGCCGTTAATAACACATCCCTGAGTTAAATGAGGAGGTGTGTCCCAATTACAATTAGCAGTTCTGGTTTAATGGTCATAAGATATCCGGTGTGAGTTGACGAGGTACTTTTAAAACCCTTAGAGGACTCTGTTCATTAGTTAGGGGTCAAACGGTCAAACTGGGAGGCCTCCGGAGGGAATGATTCCTGACCCGGCTTTCCCCCCGGCCCCTCGGCTGTGAACTCTTGACCTTTAAGCCCTCCCTCTTGGCAGAGAGTAGAAGATGGAGATGAGCTAAATGGTCTCTCTCAATTTTCTGTCGATCATTTTAATGGTTTAAGGGGGAAAGCTGTTACTAATAAGGGTTTTTAGAAATTACATTTCAAATGATCTCTTCTGGATTTTGGGCCTCTTTAAGTGCTTAATACACACAGAGGCAAATAAGCATACTATTATCTTTGGATGCATACATGTGATATCAGTCATATCACCATCAACTTAAAGGATTTTGATTTTGTGTTGTGTTTCCCATCAGACTGCTGGGAAGAATCACCCAAAATAACATTAACATTTAAGTGCTCATTTTCTCACTTTATTAATATCAAGAAATTTCTCCAAAATTCTTTAAAAGATAAAACAAGTTATTGTAAGTAATCATGTGGGGACGTTTGATTCATTTTTTGGGGTCTTTTTCAGAAAGAGTGATTGCCCTAATGTCAACGAACATGATTTTTATTAGTTGATTTATTTGTATCTGTTCACCTGCGGTGCTTTTTTCTCCTGTGTGAGGAAGACTCCTGTTCCCAATAAGCTTTTCTCAGCCTTGACAAACTGTCTGCTCACTTGCAGATTCTTATTCTCCTCCTTGCTGCATTTCTAACACGGAATGAACTATAGACAGAGCAGCCGCTCAGAAATATGTCTGTAATCGTGACACATTTCAACCAGCCGCGCTCAGTCGGCAGTGATCCAGTGGAACCGTCGGACGACACGCTGACACTCTGCTGCACAGTTCACAGTCTGCTCCCCGACATTAGCAAGCGTTTGCTTCTCTGTGGGGCCGACACGCGATCAGTGATGAAAACACAGAATGGAACATTTCCAGCTACATATACATACAGTATATATATATATATATAAATATATATATATGGAGGCAGGTGTGGCGCTGTTGCGTGCTGTGCGGCGTATCAGTGCAGGGTCGACTGAAGCTGATTCCGTCACACCTGCCTCTCCAGTCAGCGAGGAGAAGTTCCAAATTTGGAATCTACTAAGGTCTCCATGACAAATTTCTGATCACAGTTAAGTTAATTAATAGTGTATCGAATAGTATTAATAGTAAATGCGTGTGTTGAGTTTAGACTGATGCTCACACATGCAACACAATAAGGACAATAACAACAGTCGTCAGGTGCGAATAAGATACTGAGCGCATGATTTTTCATCCTCCATGCAGCGTAAAAAACACATGCATACATGCACACATGTACACGCTGACCTTTCACCCTATGCAACTACTGCTCCGTCCCATAATGAAACTATTATTAGAGCAGATCATTACGAGTTATCAGTCCTCTGAAAGCCTTTCACCTTGTGTGTGTGTGTGTGTGTGTGTGTGTGTGCACGCAAGCTGTTGTTGCACGTTTCCAGCACTTCGACTCGCTCCACCAGTGAAGAGCCCCTGATTGCAACATGATTGAGCAATTATTTCACTTTTATCACACCAGATACACCCGTCTTTGGTCGGTGGACGGAGGGTGTGAGTGGACGAGCTGATCTGGAGAAGCTGGACATTTTTAAACTCCATAGAAAATTACTGAAATGACGGGGATGATGACTGTGATTGAGTTCAGGATGCTCACATAACAGCTGCCGAAAGGACGGGCGACACAGAGGGGCCGCTTTGGCTGCGACGAACAGAAGCTGCCATTCGACCAAAACATAAACCACGTCAGTGGCGAAACCCAAATGCTTAAAATCTAACGCCAGTCTGACAAAGTTCCACTGCTGCTCAGAAAACGGTCCGTCTGGGGTTGTGAAAACGATCAAGGTGTTTGAGGACTGCTTTTTGACTCCATGTGTGTGAGTCGGTGGCAAGACGGAAGGTCGTAGTTGGAGGAGAGGAATAAGTTCCTTCCTCTATTGTTGTTGTTACTTCTCCAGCAAGAAGATGTCAGAGAATATGTGTCTGCCTCAGAGTGGGAGTTTACACATTTAATCACATTAAAATGTAATGTTTCCTTGATACTTATGCTTTGCATACTTGACATGAATGTATTTGACGTGATATTCTTCTCTTTTCTGCGTTCGTACAAGATAATGCCAATTTTCCACTCCATGAAAGCATTATTTTTGCCAACGTTAGAGGCCATTGTGTGAACTGTCCGCATGTGCATGGTATTGCATCAATGTTTATTTTTGGAAAATCTGGTTAATAATCCCTCTTTTAACTAAATGTATCTGCAATCCAGTTTTTTTGCTTCTGTTAACTCAAACTGAATGCAATGAATTTTTTTGTATCGTAATAGTGTAACAATTTGCCATAATGACATTACTCTCAAAGCCTGTTTCAGGGTGATACTTTGATAGTTACTGCATGTCAACCCTTCACACGAGCATCAGCAGATGCTTATTTTAGATATTGCTCTAAAACCATCAGCCGATAAGGTTGTTATTCTTTAACTTATTAACGAACAGAACTACTAATCCTTCATTCCTCAATGTATAAAGTGCATTGAACTGAAAAACCTAAAACTTTATTCTACTGCAAACGTTTCAACAGTTTGGAAACTCTGAGCAGAACAGTTGAAGGAACATTGTCCGTGTAACAGCTCTTACCTCATTAGAAATGTCTCACCATGGATTAAATGTCCATTGCACAGCACGTATTGATAAAACACGGTTGCATTATGCGAGCAGTAGACCACGTGACCGGAGAGGCCCGAGCATGAGCAGCACTGGTACCGGCAGCAGCGTCGCCCTTGGTCATATTCTAGATAATGGTAAAGATAAAACCAGCATCACACAGTAGAATTCCATATCTCGCTCTCTCCTCTCTCCCTACACACGGACGCGCGTTCACACCGCCGGCGGCGGGACTCGTTATCTGAGGCGGCTCGTTTCCCGCGATGCCCTTGACATTCCCCCGGCTCCTTGCTGCAGCTCAGTCGCCCAATCAGAACGCCCGCTATTGAACCGCGCTCCTCCAGCACACCACTGACCCCGCCCGCCCTTGTCCTTGAATCCTGACCGGGGAACTAACACCCCCCCCCCCCCCCCCCCCCAACAACCTCCCCTCTCAGGGTAAATCCGCTGGCTTGCCCGACCCTGAGGGAACAGACTGCGTGATGATGCACTTTAACGGCTCAGGGAGAAAAGAGTTTTCCCCCCCCCAACGACGCGGCGGGCCTACGGGCGACGAGGTGTTTGATTCCGTAAGAGTTCAAAAAAAGGATCTATTTTCCAGAACTATGTGTCAAAAAATGGGAGGTAGATTTTGAATATTACACTACTACACTTTTCCAGCTGCGTGCTCGCCTTGTTTACTAATTTCGGGGAAATAAAAAAGACCCCGACTAGATAGAAATTCCATTTTTATAATAGTGGTTTGAGTAAATGATCCCTTTGTCCTTCTATTGCACATACACTCATATTCATTGCTGCGTAAAGGCAGCTTTGTCTCATCCTGTATATGACTGATGATGTTAATGAAGATACTGCGCAGCCCTTTCATTGAATGCGGGACCGCTCTACTGTGTTATGAAGCGTGCGCGTTGGCCAATTAAGTGTTCCAAGTGTTTTCTATGTGATCATCTGATCATCATCTTTTGGATATTTACTGCTAACATTGTTCAGTCTGTGACTCAAATTGAACATGAATGCCGTGTTTGCTTGCTCTCATCTTCGTACCGCCGCCCCGTGTGCGTCGACACTTTTCATTTCTTTTCATTGCTCCCTGAGCTCCGTTGCCCCATTTTTTATATCCGTCCCCCAAACACACACAAACACACAAACGCCTCACGCATCCAGCCCTCCTCCCAGTGTTATTTCCTGTCTCCATTGGGAGCAGAGGCTAATGGAGCAGACAGGCCAGATGATGCTCCTCCTGGCGAAGAAACGACAAAGTTCCTTAAAACTGCAGCAGAAAAAAAAGCGTGAAAAAAAAACGTTGAAAAGATCTAAATATCTTCGCCTTTTTCAACTCTTACTGGTTTCTGTGTCTGATCAACAACCTCCCCCAGTCTGGTCAAACAAACAGGACGTTCACTAAGGAGGTTCACTTTTTTAAAGACAAATAATCCTCTCAAACATGGAGTCTACTGTCGGTAAACACAGGAGTCTGTGCATCTGTGGCAGTGAATCATGCAGTGGAGCTGTTTGCCAGAGTCTCTTTATCATCAATTAAAGCTGCACAATCTGTGCCACGCCGTCGTGTTTTTGCGAAACCTGCAGAAAAGAATGTAAATTGTTTTCCTAATCTCCAACATCAGCACAAGCTAAATTGGAAGTCAGTCAGCAAGTTGATCCACGATGCGACGTATATTTTCTACGACCGTATATGCAAGAAGATAATCAACTGCAGCATTGAAGATTGTTCCTATGAAGAAAAACACATTTTTTGACATCAGAGTATAAAATTCCGATTGAGAGGCGACATTCAAGCAGCGGTGATTGCACCAGACGACAACCTGCAAGCGGGCAGAGGTGTTAAATGAATGTATGCCGCGTTTTGTGGCGTTTGGATAGAATTCGTGTAGAAGATTCTGTCTGGCGAGTGGGTGCAAGAAGTGTCCTCTTGGGACAGAGGACAAGATGTTGCGATGCGGTTTAACACCAGGCTGGTAGCACATGCGAGCTGCTCATTAACGTGGATCGGTGGCAACCGGGGGTACAGATACCGCACTACACCAGAGAGCTCGGTGTCAAGGCGGTCGTCCTCCTCTCACGATTTGTCTTTATTCCAAGACCTGAGGAAAAATGAGGGAACTTTAATGATCTCTGGAGGGAATTTTATTTTAGTTCTTCTAGTTTTTTTTAAATTTCAAACAGACTTATGGGCCACAACAACAACAATTTTCTTCCTTGAATTAATTATCATCTCTTTTGTCCTGATTGTTATTTGGGAACTGTAGCTCTGCAGCTAAGAGGTTCTCTACAAACTACATTCAGTTTGGATAAGAGCTCCAGAGTTGTTTTCTAAACTCAAAATGCAGCTGCAGATTTTAAGTAAGAAGTTAGGACAAAACTCGTTTATTATAATGTCTTGATTCAAATCGTTATCAATACATTTTCACAATGGCCTATTTGGAAGGACCGTTCAATCTTCTATTAATATCAATAATATAAATAATTTGGCTTTCATGCAGACGAAGGCAGAGAAAGTGAGACAGCCATTCAGCTTTTCTTCACGTGTAATTAATGGTCAACTCACTTGAGCTTATGGAAAATGTAACTCCTGTTTCGAGTTGAAATGAAAACCAGTGTGTGATTCTTCAGGAGGTAAAAAAAAAAGAAGCAGGAATTACAGCCAGTTCAATCATAGTGACACAATAAAACAGTGTGGCAACGCAGAGGTTGACAGAGTGGCTGCAAATCGACAATAAATACCCGAAATCAGTTCACCTGCCTGGTGGCACCTCCTCTCTCCTTCTTGTGTACTTTATGTCATGTATTCAGTCTCTCCCAGATTGAATGGGGACAATAACTGTCTAAATAAACACTTGAAGCCTCAAAATGACTTGATACATGTCATAAATGTAAGCTACTTACAGTAGTATAACCTCAATTTCCTTCATTTACCTCCCAAGCTTCCTCTGTTAGGCCGTGTGGCCAGAGGAGCCAGGGACCAGCGGCGTGGTGAGAGGATAAATCCTCCACCCAAGCGGTGTTGATACCGCTTGTTACCAGCCGTAATGAGGCCAGAGTCGCCTCTGTCTCCCTCAGATGGAGATTTATACAGAACTGAGGAGGTCCAGCTGTCTCTCGCAGCGCACGCCGATGAAGATAGATGCGCTCGGAGCGGCTCGGAGCATGAAGGGTGACCGGCGTGATGGGCTGATTCAGAGGTGAAACAAACAAGCTGGGGCATTTTGCTCCGTGGAGAGAAACGTGACTCACTGGACGGTTAGATGGGGTACGATGAATCTCACACTAAAGGCGTCTTTCACACTGTTAAGTGACGTGTCCCTCTTTGCTGACAGTGTTTGGTTGCATTCATGTTTCAGCATTTTGAACGAGTCTTAGTGAGGTTTCCTCCTCTTCATTTTGTAGTGTGGACTCTAGTCCGACTGGATTCACGTTGAATTGATACCCTCTTCAAACCCAACGATTAGCGCTCCTGTTAAGAAGACATTGGGCGGCGATAAGTCTTCATTTTTCAGACAACGAGAGTTAAGAGTCCCATTGAGAGTGTGACCAAGACAGGTGGGCCTGGCATTGGATTCCAGCAGATGGGCAATAGATGACACCTCAGGTAATCACTCTTGGACATAAAGATTCTGCTGTGGCAAAGGAACAGACGGCGTGTAAAGCGCGTTAAACGTACGGCTGTCACTATGAACTAGCATGAAAAGGACAGTCTTTTCTTCCTGTTTGGCATTCGTCTAGAGAGAAGACATTCTGCATCGACGCTCTTCAGCCCTCGTTGGCTGGTTGTCCTGCGGTGACTTGGCGCGTGTTCAGTGTCATCGAGAGCAGATTATTTTCCAGCGAAAGTGCAGAATCGGGTCCCAAATGCATCGCCGCAGCCGCACCGCACCACTCTCGCACCGATCATCCGATGTATGAATTGTTCGTTCTGTGCCAGCGAGGAGCCTCCTCGGAAGTGAAAAGCAATTAAACCGCTTCACTGTACCGAGCTTCACTGCAGCAGAAGGAGGAGAGAGAGCGAGAGCGAGAGGAGAGAGATGAAAGGACCATAGGTACCAACCACCATGTCATCTGTCCTCCACAGCAAGACAGAGACCATATTTGCAGCAGAACAAATACACGGCACAAAAAAAGAGAAATGTGCTGCTGGGAACAGACGCATTTACAGTCAACGAGAAAGCTGGAGAAACAGAGAGAGACGGACAGAGAAGAGAAAACACAGGGGGATAACAGATGGAGTTTAGAGGTGCATGTCTACAGTACGTGATGTGGAACTGAGCCAACGTTCCCGCAAGGATAGAAGGTGACAGTTTACCAGGTGCCCCTTTCTCGGGCGCAAAATAAAGGCTTCTGTAAGCCTGTCGGGTGGGAAGCAGTAAAGTTATTCTTACAAACTTTATCTCAATTTGGTGTCTGCAACGCGGCTTCGTGCAGCCGAAACCGCCTCTGCGGCGGATCAGTGTGACTTCTTCGACCTTGAAAACATTTTGCATCAGCAAACAAAAACTGTGATATCCCGTCGGTTGGTTTAATGATACTTGATGATGATGTCACCGTGGCCCATCCCGCCATTGAGCACCGCGAGAAAAGCAAGAATCATTATTATTAACATGTAATGATTAGCGCCAAAAGGTGCTTTGGAAAAAGTCCTTAGCGACGCGCCTTTTCCTCAAGTCACTTGCCCGGTTAATCCAGAGCTCTTTTTCTAGGGACCGTCCTACGATAAGTAAAGTGCCACCGTCACGCCAGACCTCGAAACCCTACAAAGAACAGCTTTTTGCATTAATTTGTTTCACTTGTTAACGCTGACAAAATAAAAATGATCTTTCTCAACACTGGCCAGCCTGTCATCTTCAAGGTGAGCGCTTACCCTCCAATGGTGCAGCCATGTGGAACGAGGAAACAGTGTGTGCGATGTTGTGGGGGCCGTGTAAACGCAGCGCTGGGCCTCGATTATTCATGGCCTGACTTTTCAATTATGCATCGTGTTTAACTTTACATTCGCTGGATATTTCACAACAATAACAGTGAAATTGAGACGGTGGTTTGTGTGAGAAACCCCCTGGAAAGAAGAGGGAGGGAGGGGGGGGGGGGTCTCGCCCAGCAATTACAGTCAAAAGGCCTCTGTGATGGTGTTCTTGTGTGTATACGAAGCGGATTATGTGTGCGCACTCCTCTGAACACCCAGATGGTGTTTACCGCTGACGCAGGTTGTAGCTTCAACCTTCAATCCTTCATCCATCACGCCGTCGCACGCATCACATATTGTAGACCTTCCACTCTCCTACACACACACAGACACCCTGCCGGGTGTTCCGGCGCTTCCCGTTGGTGCGTCCCGACGCCGCGGCGTCGTGTTCAGGCGCGACTCTCTGCTCATTAACCCTCCCATCTGGTTGAGAGTTGGGGCGGAGTTTAAAACGGAGGCATGCTTACCAGGCACCGTAACTCAATCACCAATTCCCCCTCCTCTCGTTTCTCTCTCTCGCCTCTCCTCGTTCTCACTGGGTTTTCCCTTCCGTCTCTCATGTGGTTTGTTTGTCTGAGTCTCTTCATCTCGGCCTCTTTCTGTGGTTCACCTTTAACCTCACAGGTTTACTCATGTCGAAGGGTCGGACTGACAATCGAGGCTGATTGAAGATGTTCCGCTCCGAATCAGACCGTTCAATCAGTGTCTTCCGTCTCAGGGTTGATGGGCGCGTGATCACGCGCTGGCATCCGCATCCGTAGGAGGAAATATATTGCCATTTGCTGCGGTCGTGTGTGATTTAAAGCTGCCGTCGCTCTCGGATTGTCGGTTGGTCGGTTTTCCACTGGGACCCTCA
Source organism: Gasterosteus aculeatus (assembly GCF_964276395.1). NCBI lineage: Eukaryota > Metazoa > Chordata > Actinopteri > Perciformes > Gasterosteidae > Gasterosteus > Gasterosteus aculeatus. Next base: position 28,831,236 of record NC_135694.1, on the reverse strand, counting down.
CTGAAACATGGCTCGAACTAGTTACCTTCCATCGTCGTGCCCCCAACGGGATCAAATGTGACCTCGGTGAGCCCAACCTTTCCTCTAGCGCCCTCATCATGTCGTTGTTTAATTTTCACCAGTAATACTTGGATGCACTGCACAGAAACTAGCGACAAACTAATATATGAACTCTTATTTTGGACCCCACAACGAATGGCCACTGTGATGCAGATCCTGGTAAATGATCATTTTGCATCCATCAATTACGCTTCACACTATTCAGGGCTGGTGTAAGGTAGCGGCGGGCTGATCAGGATATTCCAGACTCTTACTGGCAACGTTTACCCGTCCTTACTGGGGTACCCCGTTGAGATTATTATCTCCCCAGCGTGTTCTAGTTCTACCCTCCGGCCTCCAACCGGCTGGACAAAACAGGCTTCGTGGGGGGGGGACGTCCCGCTGCGCTGCCCTTTTACCAACTCAGCCGGGCCCCCGAGGACGAGATGGAGCCGGGTCTCTACAGTAGCCCCCACCCCCCACAGGTGTCCGGACCCGCTTATTTCTAAGGCCGAGACCAGCCGCCCAATGAAGGAAGCTCATTGTGGCTAATTGTATTCACTATGTAGCTCATAGGAGGAGGTCTGTGAGATGTCTCTCCATCTCCTGCTCCACGTGATCAAGTTATTAAACTGTAATGTTTACATACCGACACAGCAAACCATTTAACAATGTACGTGCTAAACTTCATCATCTGTTTCAGTTTAAGCTCCTTTTTAATTAGTCCTGCTTCTCCCATCTGTCTCATCGTGTGTCTGTGTGTGTGTGTGTTTAAACTCTCTGTCTCTTCCATTAACACACGCCTGAGTGTGTACTATGACATGGATGTGTGTGTGTGTGTGTGTCTGTGGCCTGAAGGTCATTGGGTGACGTCTTTTTCATCCACCCCGTGACCTTCTATGTTCATCGCCCGAGGGTGAGATCATCTCATTAGTGAATTAAATAACTCTCACATGTGATTTAATTCATGTATTTCACATGCGTGTTCGTTGGCTTGTTGTGATTCCCCATTACACTTCTCTAAAACATACTCCTAATACAAAGAGACGCTTTACTCATTATCATATGAATATCCTTTCCAGTTTTCTTTTTAGTCTTACTGGGCTCACTTTCCCTCGAGGCAGTGAGGGAAAATCATTTAATGCCAGTTTTCACAGTTTGTTTGTCGTAAGCCGATACAGAAATAGCAAGTGGGAAGAGATACGACTGTAACACAAGGAAACAATCACGGCTCGGCTGTCGGGCCGTTATGTTGTCATTGAGAAGATGACCTTGTTACTGGAAGGCGCTCTCTCTCGTCTTACCGCGTAGCCTGTTATTAGCTATAATGCACGTCCATAAGCACCCGGCTCACAGTGATGTGCGTCACCGAAATACACAACATTTGCATAAAGCCATTGCAGCATTTTCTCCCCATTCTCCGTGTTGATAAAAGGCAGCAAAGAGATGGAAAGCTCCTCCCGGCATTCCCTGGCAATCCATGTTGACGATTGCTTTGCCCCCCCCCCCGATCCTATGGGGATCTCTGCAAATGTATTGTGTGCGTTTTGATATTCTCTGCTTGTCTGAGCTGCTTTCAGCGCTTTCTATAAATAGGACAAGTGTATGTCTTCAGTGCAAGGTAGCGGCAGGACAGAACATGCTAGCTGCGTGACGGCCGTGGAGGGAGTGGAGCACGTTCATACGGAGATAAAACACTACGGCCTCCAATCAAAACATGGGAAAAAAAACCTTGTACTTTCTCTGATTTACCATTCTGCTGGATGTTGGTACAAAATAAGAATGATGTTAGTTGAAATGTTGTAGCAAAGGTATAACAGTTAAGCATTGTTCTAAACAGAGAGAGAAACCTTCTTTTTTTTGCCATATTGAATGGAGATAGAGTTTGATGAGATTAAAATATGGAGGGTAAAGAAAAAGGGGGAGGGGGGCTGCAGAGATGGAGGTGAACGTCTTGATTCTGGTCTAGTTGTTGCACGCTCTGTACTGCCCTCTCTGTGCCCTGGACCTCTTCATCCTCTTGTCCCCCATCTTCCTGACTCATAGCTATGTTTTAACGCCCCCCCCCACACACACACACACACACACACAGCCATGAATATTCATCTCTTTGCATAAATCCTTTCCTCTCATTGTGTACGCTGTGTTTTTGAAGATGGAGCTTCAGTAAGAACATTTGTGTGTGTGTGTGTCTGCGTGCGTGTGTGTGTGTCTCAGTGAGCTCCATGCATCTCTGAGGATGAGCGGAACTGGCAGCATCCGCCGAAAAAGAACTGTTGTCCTCATACCAAGAATCTCCCAGCTCCCAGTATTAGTGTGTATACACATGCACGCTTGTCAGCGTGTGTGTGTCTGTGTGTGTGTGTGTGTTTGGACACGCTGTCTCACGAATCAGTGAAGTGAAGAGTGTTTCCTCAACCAGTGTGCTTCCTCTTTCTAAATGCCCTTCTCCGTGATGTATCAGCGTGTGTGTGTGTGTGCACACGCGTGTGCGTCTGCTCATGTGTGCACCACTATGACCTCAAGCACATCCTATTAGCGGTGATGCTCCTCTGAGGGAAGCCACTCCGGGCCCCGCGGCGCAGCGGAACCCACGTCCACCTGACTAAGATGAGCAGGTGGAGGCCTGGCGGCGCAGCTCCTCCCCCCCCCAGGCCCGAGCGGTGCCCTCTGACCCTGCGCAGTGAGTCACGCGCCATTAGCCGACCTTTTGTGGACGCGTGCACCTCGGAGCCATCCTTCTCGTCGCCTTTGGGTGGTTTTGGGAGGAAACTAGACTTGTGCGCCTCCCGTTGGTTCTGTTTTCAGGCTTCAGAGGAATGTAGCCGCTGGCAGGCGACTTTGGTCGTGACAGAAGGAGGGGTTTTCCAAATGGATGTTCTGAGGAGCGTTTGTTCCCTGCGGTGGATTCACGGATGGGAGAGATGGAGCGGATGATACCCCGCAGGAAGTGTAGGACAAGCGGTCTTTGGATTTGACCGAGTTATGACAGAGTTGTGACTCATGGAGTGAGTATAAATTTAGATGCAAATTACGCCTCCGATGTGACACGAAGAGCACTTTCATCTTTGTTATTGCTGTAATTGCAAACCGCCGACACATTGCTTAACAGTCCATTTATTTATTACGCTTATTTGTTTAAAAACTAATCAATACAACACAACATTTTTATTTTTTTGTAATAAAAAAGGGTTGAATTAATAATTCTATATTCATTAAAACTAAATCTATCTATAAAATGAGCGCCAACATATCATATTTGCCAACACATCAATGCAGCGCAGCTGTCGGGTGACTCTAGTGATGTCTCTATCGGAACGACCGCGACTATTTTTGCCAAGTCACCTGTGGAGCAGCTAAATGTCCAGCAGCCGCTGTAAATCAGATATGAGGCAGCAGCAGCGACGACTGTCAGGGGCGCCGTGCTGCAGCTTATTGGATTCCTCACTGACGCGCGTTCACATGTGTTATCCGTGTGCACGTGTGCGTCTGCGCGTCATCCACGTGAGGTTTAGGCCCATTCGTAGAGCCATGTGAAGAAAAGATTTGCACGCATGAATATGAAACCTTCGGTTTCAAACAGTAACTTCTCTTACAGTTTAATTCGATACTATTGGATGTTATGCAAATAGAAACAAATAAATGAACTCACGAGAGCCCCTCGGGAGGGAGTGGTAGTAAAAAAAGGAAAAACTTAATTGCATTGCTTCAAACAATAAACTCGCCTTTAGTAACGCTTGGACACACCAACATCCATCATGGCTGGAAAGCTGCTTTTAAATGGCAGCACTTGCATATGTAAATTTCCTTTTCTCAATGACCCAAACTCAAACCTAATCAGCTATTAATTTGGATATTACATGGACCAAAAGGACACAAAATATGACCAATAATGAAACGATAAACGAGAAGTGTTTTTAATTAAAATAAGTTATAAAAATGGTCCCCCAAAAAACGTCAACTTTCACAAAAGGACACAAAAAAAGGAGACAAACAGGACACATGCATGTATGATATATAATAATGAAATGCTCTACACACTCGGATACGAGATGATTGCACATCTTGGCACGTGGACACATGGAGTGACTCTTGGGCCTTTTTCCAGCCGAGCTTTGAAAAACACAGATTTCACGCTTTATCTGAACGTAGAAATGTTCCTAAGCTGGCATACTGATTTGTGTGAAGGCTCCGTGTGAGTGTCTCTGAGCGGACACCAGCTCATGGCGCGGTACTTATAAGTTTGTTTTTCACACAATATTTGGCAGCCATCTGTCCGTCAGATTCCCCTCTGCTGAAACGTGGACAGAATCTGACTTTGCCTCCATGTTAACTGCAGAACTCAACATCTCCTCAAAAGTGGTCGTCCACCCGGGAGAGGGAGGGTTCCCCAAAGCGTCTATGGTGGATGACCACGTGACCAACATGTTGAAGGCCGGAGAGCCAGTTAGCTTAAGCGGTTAGCACTCGGTGGTTAGCACAGCACTTCCCATTTTGAAAATAAACTAAGCTGTATGAAAAATGCCGCTGTTAAATCTGTTCTCAGCACTTCGTTAAGGAAGCATCGGTGGGACTGACCTGCTCTTTTATATGAGCCGATAGCCCATATGAAAGCTGTGGAACGGACGCTACACAAGAAGTGGTGCTGATGCTGTTATTGATTTCCTCTGGCACTAACGAGGAGGTGATACACAAGTTCGTGCATTGACAGATAATGCAGGCACTGCAGGGGGGAGAGAGAGAGAGAGAGAGAGAGAGAGAGAGGGAGGCATCCTGTGCATCAGAACACTTCATAGTCTGCTCCACCATTCTTTCTATTGCGTTTCTGCCACACGTCTATTGGAAGAACCTCGACTATTGAGGACAGCCTGGTTGTGAAGCGATGAATCATCTGCTCGAACAATCTGGGCCCCTGGAAGTACCAGGGGCGTGACTTTTGGGATTCCCCGTCGTCCACTGAGCACTGCTGGAAGGCCTTCTTTACGGCACATTTATTTTAATTAATTAATTTAAGTTCCCCGGCGAGTGGCAGCGATCCGCCGCTCACGAACCCACTGAACCGGCTAAATCAAATTTCTCCATCATTCATTTTGCATTATTTACACCTGTGTGCGTTTTGTACTTTGGCATGTGGCGAAAAAGGCTTACGGCCAAACACCCTGGTATGCGGCCATGAAGTAGTGGTCATGCTGCTTACTTTTTCAGAAATCTTAGCATGAAGTGCGACCAGCTTGATTGGCTGTTATCCGTCTTCTCCCAAGAACGCCCTCCCCCCCGCCACCCTCCCTCCCTCTCTCTCTCTTTCCTTCCCCCTGGTTAGCTCATGTTTTATGGATGCTAAGTGGATTTACGGGGAGTTTAGTTCACTCATCCCTAGGTGGTCGCACTTAAAACATTGCATAGTTTGGAGCTTTTTGTGTCTCTTGATGATCTCTCTGTGGATCGCTGGTACATTATTAGCTGTTACACACGTTGTTTTGGGTTTTTTTTCCCCCCCACTTATCTAATGTGTGTTTCACATCCCTCTCTCCACCAAAATATTGCTGGTACATAGCAGCCAATCGCCCCGGAGCAGCGCTTGTGGCTGCTTTATGGCTGACTTACGGTCATGCCTGGATGTGACCCATCTGTCATGTGCTTTTCTCACTGGGGCGACAGCATAGGACGCATTCCACTGGCTGCAGCATGTACTTAATGTAATTGTGTAGCTCCGATTCCCTTTCTGATTGTCTGATGTTATGCGTTTATCCGATTTTGCCAATATATTTGGCCTGTGGCTTCTGATATGATGCAGTTTCTTTGATTGCATTGTTGGCGAAGAGGCTTTCTGAATAGATTCTACACAGAGATGCATGAATATGTTGTGTTTAGTTGCCTGTTCTTTTTCTTCAAGTTTGTGTTCATCTGCACGTAGCTTTGTCTTTCTTGGAAGGACCGAAAGAGAAAGTTGAAGATTGAGATTTGAAGGTGTTTAATGACATATTGTGCACTGCTACAAGGCTCCTGCCTCCCTCGGTTCTTACCAGCTTCCTCCTCGTTTTTGTGTTCACAAACAAGCAAAGCTGCCTCTCATTCTCTCAGCATTCGTCCTCAGGCTGCCTGACTGTAGAAGGGAACATGGGGGAAATGGGGGGAGTGAGGAGAAGAAGAGGAGGAGGAGGATGAGGAGGAAGAGTGTAACTGCAGAGTCGCGCTCCATCTTCCCTCTCCCCTTGCACCACCACTCTTTAACCCAAGGCATGGTGGGAGACAAAGTCAAGCAGACAGAATACGCCATTGCACACTGTGTGTGTGTGTGTGCACTCATGTGCTTTGCAAAATGTGCTTCACCCCACCCCCCCCCCCCCCCCCCCTCTCTCTGTCTGTGTGTTCCATGCCAAAGGAAAACTCATGCGCACAAATGCGTACATGCATGCAACATGCACTTGAATGCACCACGCACAGGGCACAAAGGCCTCATTCAATCCGACTCACACAGGAAATGGAGGAGGCAGCAGTGGGTTGTTAGTTGTCACGGGGACCCAGACGCTGCGTGCGAGGTCATATTCAGAGGCGCTCCGTGGAGCTGCTGGTGGAGCACAATGCTGATTCAGTCTGCAGACAGTTAATGAAAGCGTCTCCACTTTCTGCTCGCTTCCAGTCTCTGCAAATGAGGTTATGTTTTCTGCCCCACTGGTTTGTTTGCTGTAAGTAGGATATTTGGGGGCGAAACTTGTGCATCGTTGGAATTAAAAATGGACTACTCTGTTCTTTTGATGTCGCTACAGAAAAAACCTTTCCTTTTGTTAATATGAGCGATTGGCTCGGATTAATCAGCCTGTCTTTGTTGTGGTTGGTGGCGGTTTCAAAGGTACAAATGCTACATGCATCTCTGGAAAGTGTTGTTAATGATACTTGAACCTCTTCAACCATGTAGTTTATCCTTTAAATAAAGGAAATGCGAGCTCCATTGAAGCCACTGCGTTGCGTCTGGCCGCGTCAATAGAGGTTTAGAATAGAAGCGATCGCTTGCCAACGGGGTTCCAAAATGGCTGCGTGCCCAGCGTGAGCGTAACGTAAAGTAAAGTACTGATGGTTTATTTTCGTCTGCTCCGCTTCAACTAGAAGTCTGTATTGATTTTTACTGCCGCGAAATTATTACGGACTCAAGGGGGCTCCATCATTGTCATTCTTTGTCATAAAAGACCCCCGCTAACGCTCCGCGCCTCTTCTGTGAGCTGCTGAGGATATCTCATGACTTTGGCCCTTGTGATGAGGGTAGAAAATACCAACGAAAAACGACTTCTTACAAAACAGTTTTTGTGAAAGTGTCAGACATTCCACTCTTTGAAACGTTATTGACTTGATGTTGGTGTGAACTTTCTTACAGAATAGCATGAAAAAGAGCCAAGTAAGAGATTTAGTTCTGCATCAATCCAATGAAATGTGTGACATTCATACTGTGGTATGAAAGATGAATAATGCAATAATATTGTGGTTCAGGCTTTTCAGTTAATCTCCAAAAGAAAAATGCAAAATGCTAGTATCGTTATATATTTGTATTATTTTCTGCAAAATGCAACAAGTATTATCTGTTTTTTGTGGTATTCTTCTGTCTTAGACAGTTATTAAAAACGCATCGTTGAGCCTCACTGCGCCTCAAGCGGACATGTTCCTTCATTACCATGACGATGGGCGCTGTGGTTTTTGTGCGTCAGTCCAAAGAGTCACATCCTGCTTCTGGAAAGACTCTCCTGAGCACCAGATGCGGATTTTTCCACAGTTTGAGGTAGAATCCCCCCAAAAGGTATACAGTACGTCACAAGTGGGTTTTGCATTGAGAAGAATAGAGGCTGATGTCAGGCAATTGTCGTCCTTGTTGAAAATATTTTGGGAATTAATTAGAATCCTCGATTGTTTTTACAGAATAAATAACTAAATTTATTCTCAAGAATTCTCACTCTACATTTAATGTTTCCAAAACCATATGCTGCCTATATCGACGGCTGTGTTGGTCGTTGATGTGGAGTCATTCCAAAGTTGATTATGTGGATTTGTATAAAATTCGATGGGTGTATAACCTGAAGGCTTTGCTCTGGTGACGTATGCGTGACAGCAATTCATTTAGCACATGGAGGTTTTGAAGGCTGATGGATCTAGAGGAGTAAGCGTGAGGAGAAATTAAGGAAGCCACGAGTAATGCAGGCTAATTATACCCGTATTCACAAGTCACCATTCCTCTCCTCCCCTGAAATGCAATTGATTAAAAGGGGTTTAGATGTTTCACTGACGAAGGATTTGAGCGCCAGAGACGTTGCCATGACTCAAAATCCAGCGGCTCCCCGGCAGAGAGCGATAGATGCTTCTGCTCTGGAACAAGTGATGAATAACGGGGGGGTTGTTCTGTGCAGCAGAGATCGATGCATCGACCGGGCAGAGGTCGCGGGCAGCCATCATCATCAAACTGCCCTCTGCTGTGTGTGTGGGGGGGGGACCAGGGGGAAAATGTGTCGCTGGCTCCAGACTCATTCAGAGCACCGATGACGAGGCAGTTTAACGTTCTGCTCGCCAACGGGATCCGATCGGGGGAAATGAAGACATCCACGCCTGTAGCCTGCCGACGTTTGGCTCGGCGTGATGGTTCAAATCTGTTGCGTTGCTCTGTTGATGCGTCACGTGATCAACGTCTGGCCCATTGATTGGCGGGAGCTGCAGCGAGTGTGCGTGTGTGCGTGTGTGCGTGCTCTGACCTGTTTGTGCAGCGGAGTGTGAGGCCAGCGGATGCCGTTTCAGGGTCAGTGCTGGTGTGGGACTGAATGGACCCGTCCAGGAGGCCGGCGCGTCCCTAGCGGCCTCCCCTCCACTGCCAGTGCTACCGCTGTCACATCACCGCCGGGTCACACAGAGCAAACGCTCCCATGTAGCTCGACTCTTCGCTGCCGTTGGACGCGGCCTGTGACTTGGCCGGCGACACGCGGCACGTCTCGGATTTCAAATTTAGTGTTTTTGGGGGTTTTCGTGATAAAATGGTTCGTCCCGTCTGCGAAGAGCCCCGGAGGCGGCGAATAAAACAAAGTTTTTCAAGTATTTCACATCGTCTAAATGTTTCCCATTAAAATGCACAAATGGAATTTGTTAAAACAAAAAAATTTGTTTTATGAACGCATACGCTGCATTAAATAAAATAAATGACACACCACACCAGAGGCTGCGTTCCAGTACATTAAATGAAAGTTTGAGTTTGGCCCAAACAGCTAGCTTAGCCTTTATAGCAACCTATATGGCAGTTACCTATCTGTGAATGCCACTGATTTAGTGAGTGAGGGAACTAATTCAGCAGACACAGGGCAAGCTGTTAGCTGCTCATAGGTTCAATGGATTTGTTTTTTCATTGCTGAGGTAATCTATTTTAACACAATGGATAACGCTCATCACCTGCCAATTGGCATGTGCTGTGGCTCGGTCCTGTACTGTTCACTCTGCTACAGCTCCTCTGGGCACAATGGTCTCGTTGGCAGCTCCTGCGTGTTCGGAAATGTGACATTGAAGAACCTTTCTTATGCTCAGAATTGCACCCAGTGTTTATTGTGAAGAGCTTGAAATGTAATATTGTTGCATCAAGGGCGCCACATCTGAAAGGCGGCCAATCGGACAGCTGCTTCAGGATTTCAAACCCGCTGACTCTACTCCACTACATTTGTTTAATGACTTATAAGCTATTATAAAAGTTATAAGATATATTCAACGTTAGTTGAAATAAGTAAAGAATGACTACAACAAAATAGCTGGCGTATTTGTTTATTAATATATGTTGGAATACTGATTCAGAACCCAGTTACATATTCTTAAAATGGGAACTGTAACAGTCTCTGTGTAGCCTTCATAATAAAAGTTTCAACCTAATTTAAATGTTCTACTTGAAATGAAAAGCCAGTGTAGCAGAGGTTGAAATAAAATCTTGTTGTTTGTAGTAAAAATACTGTTTTTGATTTGCAATGAATCCGGCAGTAATTAGAGACAAAGTTTGAGCCACATTTTGATCTCAGAAGGTTCTCATGCATATTGATGTTATTGATCTGGTATTTCTGCACAATGACTATGCAGCACCTAGAGAGAGGGTGTCTGTGGACATATTAGGATGCAGGGACGTGTGTGTGTGTGTGTGTGTGTGTGTGTTGTCTTCTCGTCCTTCTGAGGGGACATCAGGGAGCTGTGGGGATTTACCAACCTTTGGACCGCTTTCTCGCTCCAGTGCACATTCTCTCTAGCAGGAATCCTGCGGGCCTTTCTCCCTCAATTTGGACACCAACGCGCACCGAAAAGGCTAAATTTCTGTGGCCAACTAGGGGGTAGCGTCACTGTCTTTTAAATACAACATTTACGTTGTTACAAAAGTCTTGTGACTCGTATATTTAACAGTTCCAAGAGGGCAACATGATCATTCATTAGAGTTGTGTTTGTGTTCAGCTGACGAGTGGAAGTCCATCACTCGCTCCCGTTTTGTCTCGGCCTGCTTGGATTCACACTTTCTCTTGAGAGAAATATCTGCAACTCCTTCCAGCTGCTCGCTATAAGTTTGTGTGTCTGCAGTTTGCTGCAGCAGTGTGTTCAGTGCGTTTCCTTAGAGCGAACGGGAGCAAAATCACCCAAGCGGAAATAAGAATAATGAGATGCTGAAAGGCTGCAGAGAACGTGAGCATCCATAAGCTAAGCGGTGTGGTCTTTTTTATTTATTTAATGCCAGTACCAAATGCAGTCCGTCCTTAGCTGTTCTACTCACAGCTCAGGTTTGTTTAGGTGGATCAAACACGTCCAGCATTCAGCCCACTCCGAGGCTTTGAGCTCAAAGACCTTTCTTCTTCCTCGCTGGATGTCGTGCATGTTGCATTTCAGGGGATCTACACAGCACAAAAGGAATATAAAATGTTTAGCTATGTTTTCATTATTGTGTATTCGCCTGAAACAATGTATCGTTGTTGTTCTTTTTGTCGAATTAGAATAATAATAAAAAATGTACCTGAAGGCCACCCAAGGTCTCTGATGTGCTTGTGAAACGGCGGTAAAGTCGAAGCTTACTGACCGAGCTGCGTCGTTTGATCGCATTTGTGTGATAATGTGTTGGATTTGATCCTTATTTCAATATAAAAGGAGCACAAACTTTGGGATCAACCATGTGACCTTCCAGTTGGACTTGAAGGCCATTATTTGAAATTTGGTAAAGAACTCATGGGTCTCTCTAGTCAATTCTTTAGAATTAAGAAAATATTCGTAGAAACATCTGCCCAGCCAACGCTCTCCTTTTGTACGAGTCATGAGACGAGGGGGAAGCGTAGTTCTCAGTCACCGTTGCACCCACAACCTCCTTGCACCTTAATTGTGTGCACCACAGAAGAAGAAGAAGCATCGCTTTCTTGTCTCTGTCTCTCCGTTTGTTGTGTTTGTCTCGCTGAGGAGGAAGCTACAGGAAGACTCTCTGTATGGAAACAATGGCTTTGTCAGTTCAACTAGACCTTTTGTTTGCCCCCCCCCCCCCCCCCCCCCCTCGTCCCTCCTCTCCTCATCTTCCCTTATTCTCCCTTATTCCGATTCTCCTCGTACCCAGAAACCGGCCGAGGATGCTCGTTATCGTCCCTTTCTGCTGTTGTTGTTCTGCATGTGAGTGAAAAAGTGGGCAATCGCGGCGCGTCGCTCGGAGACGGCCGACCCCTTTCCGTAATGAGAAGATCCCCTTAAGCAGGACCCGCCGCGCGTGTGAGGGCCACACAACTTTGTGTAGACTTTACAAAAACACTGAACTCGTCAGGTAATTTCACATGTGTGGCCAATGAAACGGAACAGACGGCGGCTCCTTTTGTGTAGTTGTAGCGGCGTGAAGGCGATGAGTTTTTGCCGATGGCGGCGAGGTCCTCCAGGTCAAACCAACACAAACGGCGGAGGAGAACCAGCCGCGAGGAGGAGAGGGTGTCGCCGTCTGAATGCGGGAGCAGCCTTTGAGATGAAGCCTTCAGAGGACGCCGAGGCGCCTGGTTTTGATCTCTGTTTACCACATTCAGCGGTTCCCTTAAAAGGATTTAAAGTGGTAATCAGAGGGATAATGGCGTGTTATTTCGTCTGCAGTCGCGGCACTGAGCATTTGTGGCCGCGGTGATTTTTGCACCGCGTTTCCCGGCTCTTTTGTCTTCTTCTACTTCTTTTTATTAATCTGCCCAGGTGCCTTTTTCAAATAACATTGCTATCCCTGCTGATCAAAAGCAACCCGGAAAGAGCACTGCCTGCTCCTATTAGTTTCCTCACATTGATCCAATATTTGTTTCTTTGGAGATGAGCCTTTGTTGTGCGAGATGTTTCCTTTCTCCTGCACAATGAAATCATCATCAGGTGTAAATAGAAAATAAGTGAAATAATTCACAGCCTGATTTGACAATGGCGTAGAAAAAAAATATCCACACTGGACACAAATAAGAACATTTTACCTTTGTTATAAATGCATTATGTGTAAAGCTGCACTGACTTGTTTGGGCTCCACTTTGGCGTCATTTGACTCCTTCCACCGTCCGTATTTCACAAGGCAAGAAGACGACCACCTCTATCTTCTCACCCATTGACGTTTTTTTTCTTTTTCTCTTGCAGTTTGCTCCCAGTACTCCCGCGGTGTCTTCGCCATCTTCGGCCTGTACGACAAGCGCTCGGTCCACACGTTGACGTCCTTCTGCAGCGCGCTGCACATCTCCCTCATCACGCCCAGCTTCCCCACCGAAGGCGAGAGCCAGTTCACGCTGCAGCTGCGGCCGTCCATCCGAGGGGCGCTGCTGTCCCTCCTGGACCACTACGACTGGAACAAATTCGTCTTCCTGTACGACACCGACCGGGGTGAGTGATGTCTGTGTGTGTGTCCATTTAACTTTTTTGCTAATATATTTTTTGCTATATATTTTAAGGAATTAAAATGGCTTTAAACTTAAATTTAATTGGAATAAATCCCAGCAGGTATGCGGCGTTCATGTTCCCACACGCTCCCTTCAAAGGCAACGCTTTGAATGGATGTGCCTGCAAAATAATGGCTGTTTTTAATACACAACATGTCTCGGGGGCCAACAAGTAATCAAGACTGCATTGCAGCTGCTGTTAGAGGTGTTGTAGATCATGTTGGACCTCTCTCCCCATTTGTCTTTCGCTTGAATCCCCTCCCGAGGACAAGGGCCGTGTATTTCTCTCATCTGTATGTGTTTCTCTCTCTTTGGCTATTTTCTTTTTTCCCCGTCACACACTTAGTCCTCGCCTCTGCCTCACACACACACTCACACTCACAGAGTCAATAGGTTTACTTACTCCCCCGGTATCACATTTTCATTACAAGACGGAATGGATACGGGCTACTGCTTGGATCACATCTCCACATCTCTCTTTCATACATTTTCCAGAAGGTAGTCAGGGGGAAGGGGGTAGGGGGGTGGGGGTGTTCATGCTTTCTCTCTCTGCTGCTGTTCAGACTGCAGTGAGTGTTTGAGCAGATTGGCTATATAGGAGCCACAGAGGGAAGGGGTGGGGGGGGGGGCGACTCATTCCGCGTCTCTTTCTTTCTCTTATCTCGGCCCGTACACGCTCGACTGGGTAAAAAGGCTCTTCTCCTCCCAACGAAACCTCTTTGTATCTGATCAGGTGCTCTCCTAAAAACACAACACAGTCCTGGAGTCCTGGATGCACGACCTGCTTCGCAGCAGACATGGAAAGCTTTGTTGGATAGATAAAATATATATTTACACGTTTATGTTTATGTGAATGAGGGTTAAGGTTAGGCCGGTAATTGTCTGGAATTTGCTCAAGCTCTGTCCGTGGTGCTGAAATCAGTCGACTGACTGGCTCGTGGTTTATGTCTGTCACGTTGTGGAAGATGCTGTCTTCATAACGGTCGGAAACATTTACTGGATACAACAAAGCATTTGTGAAAAAATGACTCAAATGCGCAACGTGTTTGTCACTGGCTATGGTTGAATGAAATGTACAAATTATGTTGAGTTGTATTCACTGCTGCACGAAAGAATCTATTTTCATAGACATTTTTTCGGTTGTTTTATATTGTAATATTTACGGAACTGTTACTTTCCTTTAGCGCGCATTCATTTATATTTCCTACCAGCTTACTAACTGATCAGTTTGATGTCTTCTGCTGCCTAGTTTAGCAAACAATCCTAAAACCACAAGGCCTTCTTCCTCCAAACGCTCCGAGAAAAGCAGAGGCAGAACCGCCCTTGAGATTTTGTATTATTCCTTGTGAAGTTTTCTACACTCTATTCATGAAGTAATATCGCGAGTGGGAGTGTACTCGAGGTCTGAAGTGGCAGAAGTGCATATTTTAAAACCGTCAAATATGTCATGAGGACGTCTTTGTTGGAGGGTATGAATGCGTCTGTGCACGTCAGCGTTGCCTGACTGTGCACCTACTAGTGATCTGTTTGCGCATGCGAGTGCTTTTCAGAAGGCTTTTGGGTGCAGGCTGCAGCACTTTGGCCCGAGGATTTCTTTTGCACACTGGGCCAGGCATTCATCCAGTATTGACTATAATGTGGAATCAGCCCACGCATGGCCGAGCCCAGTCAATGAGCGCCAGTCTGATTCCCTGCATCAAAGCTCCAGAGATACAAGGGGCCGGATGCTGTTGTTCTGTAGTGAGTGCTGGTCCTTCTAGCGTACCCTAATTTCAATGAAAACACACTCTCACACAGGAAAATACTACGAATAAAGGTGAAAATAACCATGGAAATGTTTTGTGGAAAATTAATTTGCATGCAAAGATGAAAAATAATGAAAATAGAATCAAATGTAGCGCAAAAAAAATCCAGAATAACATTTTGGAGAGGAGAGGAAATAAGTTGAGGAAAGGAAATTTAAGAACTGGAAAGGAAACTAGGATGGAGGAGAGAGGAGGAGGTGAGGGGAAAGGAAACGAGATGAGCAGAGCCGATGAAGCAGGAAAGGAGAGAAAAGGAAGTGAAACGAGGGAATGAGATGAAATGAAGCAAGTAGACTGGAAAGGAAAGAAGAAAAGAAACAAGGAGGTACAAAAAGAGGGAAGAGAGGAGAGTGTGAAAGTAAACAAGAGGAGAGTAAACAATAGAAGAGGAGTGGAAATTAAATAAAACAAGAGTCCCAGAAAGGAAGGAGAGGAAATAATTGGGGGGAATGAAAAAAATAGAGGCCTTGAAAAAAAATGGAATGATGAAAAATAAGACGAGTGGAAGCCAAAAATGAGGACACGAGCAGATAGGAAAGGAAGTGAAGGGATAGGAAAAAACAAGGAGATTAAAAAGAGAAAAACGGAGGATAGAAAAAAGTAGGCGAGGAAACACTGGAATAAAAGAGAACAAGAGAAATGTGGAGAGAAGAGATTGCATCCGATCAGGTGGAGGAGGAGAGGAGCCAAAGAGGAAGTATAGGAAAAGCAGATTGAATGGTAGCGGCAGTGTGTTTAGGCCACGATGAATGGCTCCTATTTAAAAGCATCAGCCTCTTTATGTACTCTCCAAAGCGCAAGAGGTGAAAGGAAAGGACCGGCTCAATAGGAGGGAGGATGGAGGCCCTGACGACCCTGACGACACGTCAAACTGGAGGGAAAAGACGGGGACAACGTGGGCGGGAAGTCACGAACGGAGGCACGAGTCGCATACGGAAATCCCAGATGTGCACTTCCTCCTCGATCCCGTGTCCGGCTCTGCCCCAATCGGCACGACGCCAAGCGGCCTGCGGGCGCTACACATTAATCAGCTGGTAATCAGCTGGCTCCTTCCACGCTTCACTTGCCTCGACGGCCACCACTGCGGCGCTCTGTCCGTGCGCTGCGTACGGCATGTGGCGCGACGGGGGGGGACACGCCGCGCCACGTGCCGTACAGGCAGCTCACTCTAGCTGCTCGCTCTAACCTCAGTGTTTTTGCATACAATCACTTGTGTGCATCATACGTCTGCCCTTGAAAGATTGACTCCAGATGCCCAAACCAAAAGCGTAGCAGCGCACCAGTGGAACGACACCTTTCACGGGGAGCCAAAGCATTTGTAGCTGAAACAAAGGAGCTGCAGCCCCCACGGGGAGTCATCTCCACCCAACCCTGTGGCATCCCACTCTGTGCAAATGGGTTCATTTACCAGCATGCACGCAAGCTGCGGTAAGAAGAAATGGCTTGTGTCAGATTTAGGCAGCAGCTCCTGTCGGACCCGTCCATCCGCAGCTTTCGCTCCCGATCTCTCTCTTTCTGCACTCTCTTCTCCTCTCTAACGTCACTTTGATAGTATCGGCATGATATAAAACTAAAGGGTGACTGAAGACATTCTGATACACGTGTTAGCATGTGTGTGTCTGTGTGTGTGTGTGTGTGTTGTGTCAACCAGCAGGCTCTCCTGGCACCAACATCCCTTTAATGGGGAGTGCGAGGCTGGGGAGGGGACAGATCAGGTGGGGGGGGGGGCCTGCTTTCCAGTGTACAGGTTAATCCTCTAATTGGGAGCAAAGGGAGACAGTTTGGCAGCTTGTGATTTCGACCAGGAGGGGCAGTTTAAGGGGGACATCTGTTCCTGCCGGAGAACAGCCGCCCTCACAGCTCCCCAGTTTCCTCCTCTGACACTCGTCTTCTTTATACACCAACCTGTCCCCCCCCCCCCCCCGCCCACCCGCCAAGAGTCCAGTTCCGAACGGTTTCCCCGACTGGACTAAAGGCCGAGGTCCGATTGGACGGTTTCTTTTAGATTGCCAAAGATGTTGTGCAATATGTTGCATCACTTCACATGGTGTCATATGTCATATAGGAAGTAAACACCCCTACACACCTTCCTCAGTTTAATCACCAAACGAGTTGTTACGCTGGCATTTCATAAACATCTAAGGAGCGCTGAATGTTATTTTACAATTCATCTGCGTAAAAATACAACCGTGCAAAATATTCAGTTTCCTTCCTGCAAAGTTCACACCGACATCACGATGCACGACACAGAACGCTCTGCTGTTTCATGCAATACCATTGAGGCGTTTTTTGGGTCGTCAAGAAGGCACTCGGTGTGCTTACTGAATGAAAGCACGCTTACAAGAAAATTCCAGGGCACCATAAATAAATACTTTCCGAAAAGGAACGTTGGTAGTGTATCAAACACTAAAGTTGGTTAATGAGCATTCTGACAACAACAGATGGTGCATAATTACCATATCGTTGCATTATGACCCAGTAAGTAAATAGATACTCAAGTAAGTCGAGCCGTCCCGCTTGTGTTGTCCCCCCCCCCCTCCCCTCCCGCCCTCTTTGACGTGACTTCTCCTTCTGTCCGTCGCAGGATACGCTCTCCTGCAGGCCATCATGGAGAAGGCGGGACAAAACAACTGGCAGGTCAGCGCCATCTGCGTCGAAAGCTTCACCGACGCAAACTACCGACGGCTACTGGAGGATCTGGACCGGAGACAAGAGAAGAAGTTCGTCATCGACCTGGAGGCCGAGCGGCTGCAGAACATGCTGGAACAGGTGACGCCACCGGGACCTCAGCATTGAGTAGTTACTCGTCTGTCTTTTGTACTTCCTGCTCAAAGGAGGCATCAGGCGTCTTTGTCTTGCATTTGGTTCGGACGAATCAAGCTCATTATTAGCTCATTATTAGCTCATTAGTTATTATCTTCAGTCATTGTCAAAACTAGGGAATACATCTTTAATTGTTCTAAATTATAAATACCCTCCAACAATGTTTCATTGAGGGATTCCAAGAAGATGATAATGATGCTGAGGCCAATATATATATTTATGATGGTGAGAATATCTGTTGTACCTTTAAATTTTATAGCAATTTATGGTTGTAGTAATAAGACGATCAAGTGTAAAATCACTAACTTGTGCGGCATGATGCCCGAAACTGAATATCTGCAAATAGAAGTTAATGTTTTGCACACTTTACTCCCTGTTTGTTTGTTTGTTTGTTTGACTCTTTTTGTGCTAATTAGAAAGTTGTGAATGTGTAAACAGTCTGTTTGGATCTCCGGTGGTGTTACTTGGCATAAGCACACTCAGAATATGATGTGAGCCTTTCTCCTCCTCTTCCTCCCCTCATCCCACCATCTTTCCCTGTGGCAACTGGTGTCTCTGTAATTGTTCAATTATTCAGGAAATCTTCACTCTGACATCTGTCGTAGTTCTAACAATTTACTTTGCAGCTGTGTTGTAGTGTCTTTGCCCCCCCCCACCCCCCCACGCGAGAAGCAGACTGTCATTCCTGTCATTTTTAGAGCTCGTGGGACGATACTTCTTGTTCAGTCTGTGGTCTCTGATGCTGCCAAAGGCAGGAGCAACAATTTAAGGCCTCTATTCATTCCAACTGTCGTCCTGTTCATATTTGCATCTTGCCAAATTTCTGCTGATCCAGGATCAGGATTTGAATGCATAATCAGGGC
This sequence comes from Gasterosteus aculeatus, assembly GCF_964276395.1. NCBI lineage: Eukaryota > Metazoa > Chordata > Actinopteri > Perciformes > Gasterosteidae > Gasterosteus > Gasterosteus aculeatus. The sequence continues at coordinate 28,812,801 of NC_135694.1, read as the reverse complement.
TCATTAGCTGCTAATTAACAGCACGGTCACTACATATCAAAGCATATATAAGCAACCAGATGTTATTTTGAATCTCAGCGCATGATAGCTTCGCCTATTTCATTTACAGATGGGAATCCCATTCACTGATGGCTAATTTGCATGATGTACACGATGTATCATAGCTGCCAAGGTGAAACGCTTAATTGATTTATGTATTTACTGTATTTAATCTTTATTTAACCAGGAGAGAGGTAATGGAGATCTGTTTTGTAAGGGTGACTTGACCTGGACGGGCGAACACATTTACAGACCAAAAAAAACTATTAGAAATCTGTGTGATAAAGGAACAGAACATTACCTAATAGTGTGAGTAGCAGCAATGTTATGGCTTCGTATCTGAATAAAATTCCAAAAGTCAAAAGGTCAGATCTGTACTATTTCCACAATGACAAAATGTTAGCACATTAACATTAAGGCCGCGACATCATGAGGTCAAATATGCACGACTTGTTCTGCACGAGCAACGTACTGAGTGTACCGCCTAATTATTGTCTCTAACATAATCAGCCTCACTGCGAAAGAGACAACTTTAAGTTCTCCACGAGATCATGAAATCAGCCGGCCGCGACCACGGCAATAACCACACACAAGCGCTTCAACGCCGACTACAGGGGTGAAAATACGAATAACCAGCCAAACACATACGCGCAGTGTGTGGGCACAGGGGAATAAAACAAGAGAGCCGCGTTATCGTTTCATCGTTTTACGCCGGTGCACTACGGAACATTATGGAAAAAGGCTTTAGCGTCAGACGCAAGATTAACTGTAGAATGCTGTTCGTTGTGATTAAATAATTAAGGAGTTAATGGAAAAATAGATTTCAACAAAAAATGACTCATCTTCGTTCTAATCATTATTTTCCAACTGAGCGGCGCCGTCCCGCAGTGACATCGCTCGCTCTCTCTCACCAGATGCCAGACATCACATGTGGCTCTTTCTCTTTCATGGTCCTTTCATTATTATCAACATTTACTGCAAATTAAGTCTGACAAAGGCTTAAGTGGCGAGATTGTGAGGACATGAATAACCTTTATTAATAACATTTATTATAAGATCGGTAAAATACACCCGTCAACGTGTTCGTCAAGACAGACAACAATTCAATCCGGAGAGACTTGATGAAATTTTAACAATGCTTTATTGGTAACAGGCATAAATATTTATATTGCCAAGTTGTTTGGGGCTTGGACTCCATCCTGCCGAAGGATAGACCAGGGGCCGGGATGCCGAGATGAAGCATACCCCCCCTTTGGGAGTCCAGACACTGGTGGTGGTGGTAGAGCCTAAATTGCGCCAATCTCCTGATCTGCCAGGTTCTGCTGCAGATTGGAGGTGTCACGGGTGGTGGCGGGTTGCTTTTGGTGCGTGCTGAAATGACAACTGACCGCAAAAGAGAGGAGAACCGTTTGCTGGCCGAGGCCACCAGGGAACCGGCATGTCCAGTCTTCGCCTCAAGCAAGCTTCATTTGCTGTATTTTTATGCCATCTGATCAAAACTTTTCTGCACTAAAACCTCACATAGACCAGACGCGGCGTGTTGTTACTGATCCACACGCCTCCCTGTTAATAGTTCAACTCAAAACTACTTTCTGCTGACTAACTGCAAACCACGAGACGAATGGAGTCTTTAATCAAAGTGAGCGTTCACCGACTGCGAAGTTGGGGAACTGATATTAAGCCCGAGCTTTTCTCGCCCATTTCCTTCACCCTCATTCGCCGGATGTCTGAATGTCCAGCGGGATTTCCCCAGCGGATGTTGGCTTTCAAAATCAGATGCCTGCTGTGTGGTTGCGTGTATCGTTCACCTGACGCGACTACCTGCTCATTTGTTTGGACGTCCCATCTTCTGGGTATTAGACCTTGACGCTCCCATCGGTGTCAAGTGGCACAGTCTCGCGCTCGCCTGTCACACGCATCATTTCATGTGATTAACGTATGTTACGGTGTAATCCAATCGGATTAACGCTGAGCTCCACTCTGCCCCCCTCGCAGATCGTCAGCGTTGGAAAACATGTCAAAGGGTACCATTACATCATGGCCAACCTGGTGAGGCCACTTGTTTTTTTATTCTTTCTTCTAACAATGTCTTTGTCACGTATGTCTCTTGCCACCTGTTGAATTCTCAGTATTACCCGAGTCCACCTGTCAAAACGCGGATGGTTGACACGTGCATAACTGACGCTAGAGGTTGTTGTTCTTTGCAAAATTTTGAGGCAAAGATCAGCTGAGGCAAAAGTTTAGCAGTTAGTCACATCAAGTGTGTATCTTCTGAAGTTACAGTACTTCCCCTCTTCGGTTTACCGCTCCCTCTCTGCAGCTCAGCAGGACAACATAAAAAAAGAATTTGGCTCACAAAGACTCGAATGTCGGAAGCTCCAGCTTTATATTCAATTAAGCTAAATTCGATTCAAACTGTTCAGATGTTCAGCTCCGTCTGACGGCCTCCGAGGACCATTAGATTTAGCCTGATTCCCCTTTCTCATTGGCTTCACGTCCACAGTAGTTCAAAGGTACTTCCGTGCCATTGAGTTTTCCCTTTCTCCCATCACTGGATTGAGTCTCGTCCGTCCCCTGTTACCCTTCAAGGGCTTTAAGGACATCAACCTGGAGCGCTTCATGCACGGTGGAGCCAACGTGACGGGCTTCCAGCTCGTCGACTTCAGCAACCCGATGGTCATCAAACTAATGCAGCGCTGGAATAAGCTGGACCAAAGGGAGTACCCGGGCTCGGACGCCCCGCCCAAGGTAGGTGGTCTTAAAAGTCATGTGAAATCTGATTAGCGATGCCACATCTTGTTTGGATTCGGATCTGCGGCTGTAAGCTCTTAGGACGATTTCAAATCCCCGAAATGGGAATTTTTGAGACGTACGTGGAATGCATTAAAGCACGTGTTCGAAGAATAGCGGGCGGTGATGTAAATGACGTGCTGCATGTGGGGAACGGCCCTCGATATGCAAAGCCGCGGCCCTTTTGATGATTCCTCAGGAGGGGCTCCGGAGTTGTTGCAACAGCAGAAAAAAAAAGTAGCAGATGCAGCAAAGAAAGTAATAATATAACAAGGAAAGGAATTTGCCAGATAAGACGAAAAGCGTATGAATATATAACAGCAGCGTGTTTCCAAGGTGTGCAGACAGAAGCAGCTTGATGGAAAGATTTCCATTTTGAAAAACGTATATAGTGAAGTGGAAACAGCGCGAGTCAAGCAGTGTGTAGTAAGTTTGTCTGATCGAGGGCGGTTCAGATTAAAAGTTTACACCACAGGGCAATATCACCCGAGGCCGTGTGGGTGTGGGTGTGTTTGTGTGTTTGCTCCCACTCTTGTTTCGTGATGGATCTCTCTCTCTCTCTCTCTCTCTCTCTCCTGAAAATCCCCTCAGACTAAATTACTCTGCTCCCTATTACGTTTGTCCACAGCCCGAGCCGCAGCCAGCCCTTCTTTCTAATAATATATTAACCTCACCAGTGAGTTTGGGCCCTTCCACTGACATGTTTACTCACTTAGCAAAGACAAATGTTATTTGTAGTGTTTGCAAGTTGCAGGAATCTGCAGGTAGGGAACTAATGAGCCGTTCCTTTACTCTAATGAATGAGAGCAAGCTCCGGGACGCCTTGAAAGTGACAACTGATTAAGATACGTTTTCCACCTGGTGTTAATATGCTGACTTGCAAAGCAATTGTATGTATTTTATCGAGCATTATAGTTCTCGGAGTTAGAAAGTTATTGGTGGATAGTTACAAGATGACTTTGAGTATAATCTTTCATATAGGATGGGCTTGCCAGAAAGTAGAGTTTAGCTTGATGAAGGGCAACAAAGGACACACACACACACACACACACACATACACACACACACAAACAGGGTGTTCGATGACGAGGGGAGAAATGAAAGGCAAACTTTGCAGATTTTCTGCTGTGTCGCTGCAGAGCGGGCAGCACATGCACATGTCCCTGCAGAGGGCCTCCGTCACCTGAGCTCATCCACCTGCAAACCCCCCTTTGCTCTCTTTTTGTTCATCTGCATGCACTGCAGCTGAAAATCAGCCAGGTTTGCCTAGAGTGCAAAAAAACTTTGATTGTTTTTCGCCCCCCCTGAAATCTCTTCTTATCTCTCCATAGTGGATGTTTCACAGAAGGATCTTGTTTGTTTGGGATTCAACGCGAGCTGATTGGAAAATTCACACAAAAACAAAGGATTAAAACTGGGGAGATACATTTGAGTTGACTGAGTCTTTGAGCCAGCAGTAGTGTCGATGGTCTTGACTCTTCATCCGGCACCTCGGTTGGTTGTTTGTGTTCCTCTGGGCAGCTCGTCAGAGAGTAACGGGGGGGATGGAGTGTGGCGGCGGCTTTGTGGAGAGCCATAATGTCACAGTGAGCAGTGGGCTAATGAATAGGATCCATCCCCCCGGCCGGAGGCAAAGTTAATGAACTCCTGCTAGCTGGGATAATTAATGCCAGACTGCTACACGGCTGGACTAAACCCCCCCTGCCCCCCTTCCTCCGTCTTCCTGCCGTTTGTCATTCACTGAATTCATCCTCTGCCACGCCGGAGGTGAGTTTTCGTGAAATGCTTGGCCCTCCCGAGTGATTCTTGTAGACGCACATATTCAGAGACAACTCAAAATGTTTGTGCAAAGAGACGGATTAGGGGGAGCTGGGATGCTCACGCTGTGGGGAACACGGCCTCGCTCGCGTGTCCTTTTCCATTTGCAGAAAATCAAGGGCAGAGTAGAAAGGCTGCAGATTCTTGCAACAACCGCAGCCGTTTCGACGTGCTGCTCGGCGCTTGCGGAAACTCGGCGAAGCCCTCAGAGGAGATCTGGCCAGCAAATACTGCAGAACATTTAGTCAAATCAGCATTTAATTGCCCCGACACAGCGAAGTCCATCCAACTTGCTCCTCTCGTCTCCCAGTACACCTCCGCGCTGACGTACGACGGGGTGATGGTGATGGCCGAGGCCTTCAGAAATCTGCGCAGGCAGAAGGTGGACATTTCCCGGCGGGGGAACGCCGGCGACTGTCTGGCCAACCCGGCCGCCCCGTGGAACCAAGGCATCGACATGGAGCGAACTCTCAAGCAGGTCAGAGGCTCCCGTCTGACGTCTGCTCTCCTTTGCTCCTGACTTTCCATCAGCCTTTCTGTGGGGTAAATAAATAACACCTGCTGCTCTTCATTTCTTTGTGTGCAGGTCCGACTGCAGGGATTAACAGGTAATGTCCAGTTTGACCACTATGGCCGCAGGGTTAACTACACTATGGACGTGTTTGAACTGAAGAATAATGGACCCCGACGGGTAAAACATCACACCACACTGCTCACATCTGTGTTTTATGGATGCACGATCAGCAGAACTGTTCTCATTCTGAGGGATCAACATAGCATGTCGGCGGGGGGGTTTCTATTATCATAAGCACGTTGTCTCTACTTCTGGTGTGTGAGGATGGATGTCTGTTGATGGAATTCAGTGGAAATGGAAGAGAGAGAGAGAGAGAGAGAGAGCTTGTGAGAGTGATGGCGAGAGGATGCAATGAAATAGAGAGCAATCAAGGTAAGGTAAAGGCAGGTGGGGCCGGGGGGGGGGGGGGGGCAGAGAGAGGAGTTCCCATCAATCGGAAGCTGCTCCGGTCCTGTGTGTGTGTCACTCATGGCCCTCTCTGCTACACACGGGAGGTATCAGCCAATCACAGCTCTGCGTTCCCTGCGGCCGGCCGGCTCGCTCAAACGTCGCCGCTCTCTCTCTCTCTCTGACTTATAGCCGCCTGCCTTTGCTGTCAAAGCCCTTCGACTACCACACTATCCATCCATCACTTTGACACCGCGGCGGTTTTGCAGACATTGGATGTTTGTTAAAGATCACATACGGGCAAACCGGCGCCATTTTAAATAGCCACTCGATAGGCAGAGGGGGCTGTCGGTGCGACCGCAGCATATCACGTCTGTCAGTTCCACTCAGTCAGTTCGACCCTGAAGGACTTCTGTAAGACGACAGTAATGTCAGCTGAACATGTAATAGCTTTGGGGGGGGGGGAAGGAGAAGCAGCACAGCAATGTGCTCGCAATCTCGCACGAGGGCGTTTCAGGCCGAGCCGCAATTCAACATCACGGAGACGTTGTGTATGAATAGAATGATGAACGCTTGTTGGGACATTACCATGTGTAGTTGCTTATTCTAAGTTCTAAAACAGGAGATACAAATTAAAAAGTGTTTAATTACCGTTGCCACAGCGACTCAGATGGATGGATGGTCACTTTTAAGTTGTTCACACAGTCGCTGGAGTTTAAAAATGACTAATAAGCATCTTTGGCTTTAGGAGACTAGAGGGATGTTTTAAAATGCTAAATTGATTATAATTCGTCCATCGTTCACGTCATTAGTTCGTAGAGACCCAATGTAATTAATTATACAATACCCTTGAACTCTAACTGTTATTGAAAAAGTGCTCACGGTTATTGCATGTTTATAATATAAGCAATATATTTGTGTTACCCTGAGTAACGTTGCATAGTCTTTTTCCAAATGAGGTCAAGATACATTTATATTTTTTACTATACCGACAGCCATAATACCTTTAAACTAGTAAAAAGGACATGTGAGCTGACTTCATGTACATGCAGTACACACACACACGCACACAAATGCATCTTAAACGTTGTTTTCCCTGCAGATCGGCTACTGGAATGATGCAGACAAACTGGTGCTGATCCAGGACTCTCCTCTGCTCCCGAATGACACCTCCGGCATGGAGAACCGCACCGTGGTCGTTACCACCATCATGGTAAGACACCGGCATGACCGGCTGAACGACGCACACACACACACACACATTCTGTGGTGCAAGAGCACATAATGTTTGGGGGATATGCAGAGTCAGGGCGTTCAGTGGCTGCACGTCACACATCCATCCGGCATATTAAACTGTTATCCTTCACCGCCTCCCCTTTCAAAAATAAAAAGACTGCGCTTTGTAAGTGTTAGAGCAGTTGGCCGCCGTTCTTCATGAATTTTGCAATTGTTCTTGTTCGATGCTGTGTTTTAATGTTGATGCAGATATAACGTATATTTTAGACCAGGAAGTAAGGACTTTTCTGTCATTTTGCTTAAAAATATCCACTTTCTCACTAAGTGAAATTCATCATATAAACGTTAGAAATACCAAATATCCACCAATAATATTTCCAACAGAGCAGAATACAGATTGTTCGTTGTGACAAGATAATCTCAATATAAAGTCTCCTTCCTATAGCCAACATTTCATCACACATTACTCCTCCGCCGTGAATAGAACAAATATCCAACTGAGAACCGATGAAATTTGCATTAGATGCCCCTGAAGGACCGTATGTTGTACTACGACTCACTACAATTCGTGCTTTTCTTTACATTATCAGTAAGGAGACTCTCCATTAATCAACCAGGAACGTCCACAAACCACCACTGACATTATCTTCTGTCACGTTACACATCGCGACAAAATCCTAGTATTTTACAAATGATAGAATGGCCTTTGCATGGCGTGCGCTGCTGTGGCGTGGACTCACATCGCTGACCACGGTCACAGCAGCCAGATGTTGCAGCTGAGATGAGGAGGGAAGGAGGTGGGAATGGAGAGTCACCGCTCAGCACAATCCTCCCTCTTTTCAGCCCCTGATGAGGAACCCCATTTTAAGAAACTGAGCCCCAGTCGGACGCGAGCAGGATATGAAAGCCCTAAATGGCAGAGGGATGGACACAACAACCCCCGAGGCCAAAACGAAGCCCTAAAGACTCTGGGCGAGAGGAGACACACGGCAACTTTGTTAAACGGACGCCCCCGTTCAGACAACTGAACAAGAAATGGAGCCACTCGGAGCTGTAATGGAGCCCCTCCAGAGGGAAATGAAATGCAAATGGGAGCAAAAAAATGTAAAGACGGTGCTTGTGGACGGACACCCATTGAGGCCGAGAATGGGTCCCAAACAGCAGAGTGTCTGTTTACCGGCATTAACAAGCTCCCGCTACACCTGTTTGTGTGTGTTAGAGTCATACATTGTCATGCCCCGGTGTGTTTGTGTGGCCAATCACAGCTTGAACTCCATCCTGAGTTGAATTTGTACATTTTTTACAAAGACCCTGAACCATAGAGCGAGGCGGCAGCAGAATGTGAATATGCATCATGTCGAACTGAGGTCCCGTCTGCCCTAAATCTGTCACTTGCTCCAACTACCTGCTCCAGCGTACAGTACATTACACACTCAGAGGGCTTCCTGTAAGCTTTAAAACTGCTTAGAAAGACTAATGCTCTCATAATCGCCCCAGTTCACATCCATCACGCTTTTATGCAGCACGATATTATGGTTGAATTATGACGGCTTCCTTTCCCTCCAAAGTTTAATGTTTGTGAGAGTTACGTTTGTTTAAACTTAATGGAGTGTCGCGTTTCAGCGAAGCGCGGAGACGTTGTAAAAGAGCGGTTCAATATGTGGAGAAAGGCCGGGGATCATTCTCCGCTGTGTTGTCGCATCCCCTTTTACGCCAAAGGCTGTGTGGTCTGATGTGGTCTGATGGCCAGAGGTCCGCTCTGGCCCACAGCTCCGGATTAACCGGTTTACAAACCATTTCTCAGCCCGGAACATTCCGAAAGGGGGCGATGGTCAGATGCTAGCTGCTGCTGCTAACCTTTGATTGGGGCGGGAAAAAAAAGGTTGTTTCGGAACCCAACAAAGACACCAAAATGAATTCATCATCAACCACCTGGTGACCTTCTTTCGTCTGGTGGAATTGCATTAGCAGTGTAAATGGCTGTCGTTGTCTTCAGCCAAAAGCGTTCAGAGACATGAAGGACGACCCAAAGCTTCCCGGAGGTTAGCGCGTTAACAGCGGAGCTCCCAAAGACGAGGACAGCGGCTGCTGGCAGCACAAGGCCGAACGCGTTCATGAACTCATCCATTGCACTTTAAACCTGGCACACTGTCAATCTACCAGAGGGCGGCGAGTGCAGACGAGGTCCCGCCGTAATTATGTCAGATGTTTTACAGCACATGCAAGAATCTCTTGTGTGCACAGATCTGTGTTTTATTGCATGATCATTTGAAGTATTTGCATGTCATTTACTGTGTTACCGTGAATCCTTGCAACGTGCACTGTGAGTGGGCAATCAAATAAAACGGAGAAAAGCAAAAAGGGACATCTGAATAATTTCATGTACTGAAACATAAATCTATAACCGTACTATATAAAACCCTCTAAGAGGAGTAGCGCTCCAGTGCAACACTTCTTATGAAGAACCTCATATCATCACACACACACACAGGGAGACTTTGTTCTCTGCTCACACGATATCTTTGAATAGCAAATAGCAATAATTCTCAAATCAAATAGAGAACCGTTAAGTTAAAACAAACTTGATATACGAAACTTTTCTGCATTTAAAAGGGTTTTCTAAATCCGGCTTGCAACATTCCGTCGAAATGAATCTTCCAAAAATGCTAAAGAGAAAGGGAGGTGCAAAAGTACAATGACAGTGACCTTCTTGCACATGGCCCGTGGTATGTTTGTGGGATCATGGTGGTTCAAAAAGTCAATTAGAGGGTCATAGTTTGGTGGTTTACACGGTAAGTACTGCTTGTTTATGAGGTGGAGGCTCCGGTCAGGTGCACTTAGTGTAAAAAACAAACAACACAGGAGACATTTGCAAATATTTTTTGCGGATTTGTGCATTTAATGCGACCCCTCTTTTCCTTGTCCCTACAACCACATAAATCAATTAAAAAATAGCATTATCAAGGCCACAAGAGGCTACTGATGACTGAATGAGTCATAAGCTTGGATGCGTTTGTGTTGTTTTCGTGCTCACGTTGTTGTAGAATATTGTAGAGCATCAATTTACTGCTTTTCCGTACTCGTATTCAGTGTGCAACAGATCATTCATTTCAAATAACTCCAACACAAAACCAAACAGTCAAATAAATCCAACGTGTGTAAACACAGAGTGTGTGTTTGTTCCCTCATGCGTTCGTGGCACGTGGGCTTTTAACGGCGTGTTGAATTAGTCTCGTTAGTCGGTGAGTGAAGCACCGCGGTCGGCATTATTGACCAGCCTGACAGGCCTGCTGGCCTTTGCCGTGAAGGCCTCTGAAGCACCCGCTCTCCTCCCCCCCTTCATCTCCCACACTCCCTCCGCTCCCCTGGCCGCCGAACACCCTCATAAATCACGTGGATCGGGGCCGTCCTCCCCGGCTCTGACAGACGTCCAAAACATCCGCGGCTTCTAAATAGTCTTTATAATTAAAGCGGCTCGAGCTTTTTCATCATATGCTAATGGTCCTTTATTGGACGGATGTACGGGGAGGAAGTTGATCAGAAGTCCCCACGTGAGCCATCTGATCTTCATGCCGCACGCGGTACCAGAACAATTCAACAAGCAGCTGGAGAGTTTGTTACCGTGGTGAGAAGGTTCTGGCGCTCACGCCTACAACTCTTCATCTCAAGGCTTAATGCGCCTTCTGCTCCATAATTCCATTAACCCCAATTTGATCCAATGTCCCCTAAAATGAATTGAATTGTGTAAATTCTTTTGTCATGTAGATGTATTGTCAGTTGAACAATGGCTGTGAGCGCTGACCACGTTTCACGATAAAGCCACCCTGCTTTATATTTCATAGCGGCAGTAGTAAATGTCTCGTTTGCTATCAGTAACTTAAAACTTCTCTAATACCGCTATTGGCAAGGTGAAAATACACAGTGAGCTAATTAACTAATTATCTTTGTATGATAATGTTGGAATATCTCTTTTTTTAATTATTTAAATATACATCTTATTAATGTGTTATTAACGCATCATGATGCACCCAAAACCCCACAAATACAATGAACATGTCGTCTTTTATCACATCCGATGTCTTATTCTGACACAAAACTGCACACTTGTGCTAACATCACATTGCACAAAAACATTTTGTCATGCCGCGGGCTCTGCAGAGCATTTGCATTATCTCCCCGCTGAGGAGTCTTTGGTTTACCTTCTCTCAGCCCGCGGCCAAAGTCAAGAAAAACACATCTCACAATAAATTACAACCGTTTGCAACATGAAATTCGTGGCCTTCCATGACCGAAGTAATTTGTTTGGAAATATGAGCGCAGGAAGCAGGGCGAGCCTTGCACTCAGAGAACGGAGTGATCTATAACCCCCGGCTGGTGGTGGTGTAGACTGATGTAGCCCCCCCCCGTCCCCCCCCCCCGCCCTGATTACTGGAAGTGTTCTAGTCGAGGCTCAGTTGAGGTATTAAGTCATTCAGTCCGACGGCGGCTCATTTTTCACTTCCCTTGAGTTCCTGCTCGGTCACTTTCCCTCCTTCTCGTCTCTTTGTGTCGCGCGTGGTCACTGGTCTGTGTGTGTGTGTGCGTGTCTGTGTGTGTGTGCGTGTGTGTGTGCGTGTGCAGCGGGAGGCCGTCATCGCGATAACACACGCGGCCCTTCATGCTGCAGGCTCAATTATCTTCAAGCCGTTGGGATCAAGTTAAAAACCCGACATTTAAAAGCTGCACTGTGATTTTCCCAGGTGGAAGTAGAAGAGGACATGTTTAATTATAGTGATTCAGAAAGGAACATTTTGGTTTTGGTTTTTAGAGTAAAGGTCTTTTCCCCAACAGACATTTGGATGACTTCCATACCGCGAACAGTTATTAGAAAATATCCTCTTTAAAAATGTAAAATGTCCCAAAATAAACAGCATTAAACCATCACCGTTATGCGTGTGCATTAATTGCACACCAAACCTCCCCCGGGGGCCTTTAACCTCCCCCACAGTCCCCCGCTCTTCATTCCGCTGTCTGTCTGTGCGTGGATGAAGCGCTGTGCGAGCCCTTGGTGTCCGTCTGACGGTTTGGTTTCCATGGTTGTGGTCCCTTGTGTAGGAGGGCCCCTACGTGATGCTCAAGAAGAACTGGGAGGGGTACGAGGGCAACGACCAGTACGAGGGGTACTGCGTGGACTTGGCCTCCGAGATCGCCAAACACATCGGCATCAAGTACAAGATCTCCATCGTTCCCGACGGGAAGTACGGCGCCAGGGACCCGGAGACGAAGATCTGGAACGGGATGGTCGGGGAGCTGGTGTACGGGGTGAGGACTTTTGTTTTTCTATGCTCTCAGGTATGAGACACGCTCTGTTGCAACAGGAACGAGCGTCTCATCTACGTTGAAACATTTCTTTCAAGCTTTCATTTGTCAGTGAGGTTCACGATGATATTTAGAGGCAATATTGGTTCTTCTTCTCAGTGCCGATAATAAATGGGCACGACAGCTCAACCCTTTCCACAGGAAAAAATGGTGATTAAGGCTGAAAATGGACAGATTAGTCATCAAAGTCCCATCAATTTATTTTAAATTGCAAACCGGGGACTTCTGCAAAAGCAAATTTGTTTGTCCTTTGTTTTTCCAATGACCTTTTAGAAAGATAATAAAGCCATAATGATATGACTTGTATTCTAGTTTAAATGTCAATATATAAGCAACCTATGATGAATTCTTGAATAATAGCCAGTATTAAAGTTATGGCCAAATAAATGAAGGCATTTAATTAACAAATGAACTATACATTCAAAAAGAAACACAACTCACAAAGGTAAAAAAAAAAGCTTAATATCCAACACTCATGTTGTACACAGCTTCCACTTTTTTCCAACTAAAAAGCCAATCAACAACATGAGCGACTGGGCGGTTTCACCTGGGATGCTTTTATTGTGAAACATCACATCAAGTGTTAATAACAAGTGAAGGTGAAGTATTTCTGTCGGTGGAGAGAAAGTCACGGCAGATGTGTGAGTGTGACCAGAGGGACGTTCTGGTGGTGGAATTAATGCAGATTAAATATACATTATCCTGAATGCATCCAGACGAGAGATGAAGCCTTCAGTTTGCATCAGCAGGAAGTGAAAACAGGAGCAGATCAGGGAGACGTCTTAGTGAGATGTGAGGATGTAACTGCTGCTATTGAATAACTTCATGTCGAATACGGTACGTCTAATAACTGGTCTCTACACCAACAGCATTTCTTCATCCAGTTTGTCTTCATCTCAAGTGATGATACTTGATACTGTAGACAGAGAGCAGAAGAGCGTCTTATCTCTGAGGTGATGTTTTCAGCCGCTGGTTTCAGGTCCGGGATGACGACGGGACTTTAAGGCCCAAAAAGGAAAACAAGTGAGAAAAGAGATGGTTTTTTTCTCTCTCGTCCTTTGATGCTTTTGGGGAAGGAAAATAAAGAATCTAAAGTGAAAACATGCTCACTGACACTGAACGCGGGTTCATTTTTCCGTTTGAATTGATTTGGATGAAACTATAGAATAATAGTTATTTAACATTTGTCCAGTTGGCTTACATGAGCGGCATTAGAAATGAGTTTGAACTTAATTCAAATTCCCCTTTTTGGAATTCAATTCAAGTTGACGAGAATGAAGAGAATGAGCGAGGCCGGCGGAGGCGCCTGGCAGGTGCGTTTGAGGACACGAGGCGTTGCACCGTGGACTGTGCGTGTTACCTGGGGCCTGTGAGCTGGCGGCTCTTTGTGCAGCGTCCGTCGGGATGTCGGAGGACGGGGAAGCTGTCAGCGCTTTGCTCAGACGGGCTTTCCCTCCTCCGCGATGGCAGAAAAGCCCGGCCTCCTTTCAACCCGCCGCGTGTCTTAGCGCTCACCAAATGCCCCCCCCCCCCCCCCCCCCCCCCCCCCTCTCCCCCCTCAAGCTGTCGTCTTAGTTCATTTTGCTGAGGATGAGAGAACTTAAATCTCTTTCCTTTTTACTTTCCTTTCGTCCTTTCTCTCTCCCACCAGTGTCAGCTGGCCGTAACGGAACCTTCAATTCTTGCTGATATTTAAGCCCTTTGCGGCCCGAGCAAAGGCGGACGAGGTCACGGCTGTTGCCGAGTCACTGACTGTAATCTGGTTTGCGGATTCTCAGCAAGCCGGTGTGAACTTTTCCACCGCCGCAGACCTCCGAGGAGGCTCCATCACGTCTTTTTTCGCCCTCGTGCGCTCTGTCCATATTTTACTGACACATTTTGTATCCTCCCTGCTGATTCTCCCAGAGTTCCAGCTAAGCCTCCGGGCATTAGGGAGGGTTTCAGAGTTTCCTTTTCAATTTTCCTTTCTCTCCTTGTCTCTCACATCTCTTTGTTTAACTCCAACACTCCAAGATGTATTCATCTGCCGTGGAAACTTGACGGCTTTGCGATTTGTGCAGTCAAGGGAGAAATTCAGAAATACGTCACGAGCTGAGGAGAAAAGAAACGGGGTGATTGTTCCGTTCTGCGATGGCTGCTCGGCCTCCGGCGTTTCATATCTGTGACTAAATGATGTTTGTTTGTTTGTTACGCGGCCAAGCTTCTGCTTTTTGTTTATCCCTCATCACTTGGATTGACCCCGTTAAATCTTTTCTTCTTCCTTTTTCTTCACATGAATCCCCAACAGAAAGCGGAAATCGCTGTGGCCCCTTTGACTATCACGCTGGTCCGGGAGGAGGTGATCGACTTCTCCAAGCCCTTCATGTCGCTGGGCATTTCCATCATGATCAAGAAGCCCCAAAAGTCCAAACCGGGGGTGTTCTCCTTCCTGGACCCGTTGGCCTACGAGATCTGGATGTGCATCGTGTTCGCGTACATCGGCGTGAGCGTGGTGCTCTTCCTGGTCAGCCGCTTCAGCCCGTACGAGTGGCACACCGAGGAGCCCGAGGAGGGCACCGACGGTCCGCCAAGCGACCAGCCCCCCAATGAGTTTGGTATCTTCAACTCCCTGTGGTTCTCCCTGGGCGCCTTCATGCAGCAGGGCTGCGACATCTCCCCCAGGTAAGACGCCGCGGCGGTCACTGGGCGTCCGCTAACAAGTCCCGCCGATATGCGTTGGTAGCCTCTTGTTTTCGCCCTCAGGCCCGGGGGCACATTACGCGACTTTTAGGCCAATTATAATTCGCTGTGTGGCATCGCGTCCGAATGGATTGTCTGGACGAGTCCTTAAGTCCCTCGCCTGTCAATCCCGTAAAGACCGTCATCATCTCAAACACGTTTGATTGACGCTGACTGGACGCGGCGAGGGCCCCTCCAGGCAAATCCTGTAGCCCGTGACAAAGAAGAAGAAGACGACAAAAACATCTAAATCAGGATGTTGTTCGTTCTTGTTCTTGGTTTAGAAAGTAAAGGTTGTCATTGCAATTCAGACAATCTGTGCGACAGCAGATGGAGAATATTCTGCTGTTATTAAGAGTGGGATGTTTTACTATGTGGTGAATCCTAACAGCCGTGTAGTGTGTCCTTCGCTTGAGTCACAGTGAACGTTCACGTCGCAGTATACAAGTAGCCTATATTAGCTCTTCTCTGTTTCTGACGGTGTGACGACTACTTGACAAATGATGTACTGTGGCTTTTGATTGGTGCAGAAATACTCCCAACATCGTGCGTCCTATTTGCGAGTTGTGAGTCACATCGACAGAGCCGTGTTCATTTCAGCTGTTTATTTAAACTTAAGAGTAGGCTGGCCGTCTCCACCTGTTTTTTGTGCCAAGCTACGCTAAACACTTAGCTAGATGTATAAGAAAGACAAACTATTCCTTTAAACTTCAACCAATTACGCTGAAAACTATTTTTTTTAGGAAGCTTTCACAAGTCGAAATCTGTTCGATCGGTCCAAATTGGATGGACATATTTGCTTTTTTTTATTTTTATGTTGCCTGGTTTGGTCTTATTGAGCATATTATGTTTGGTCTCTTCGGCCCGGATGGTGAACATTGAGCTGCGGTCCATTTCCGTCCTCGGCACTCATGTCCACGCGTCATTTACCTGTGTCCATCCCGCCAAAGTACCCGCAGGCAGCCTGTGTTTTGCCCTCCATGCAACACGGTGTTGGCTTGTGAAAGCGCCCTAAATCCCACCGCTTGTAGCCCACTTCTTTAAGTAAAGGTATTGCACGTACTCTGCATGGGAACTGTATTTGCAAAGCATGATACAGGTGGTAGTATTTGTAGTATAGTGTGTTTAGTGTTGTTAGCGATGGCCTCATGTGTGGCGCTACGTGCCAGCTGCTCCTGCTGTGTGTTTAGCTTTACATGCACGTTGGCGTCCCTGTTTATTCAACGCGTGAGGGCGAGCGAGGGAGAGTGTGTCTCTGCTAGTATTGATTTTTTTTTTTCGTCTATCTCTCTCTCTCTCTCTCTCTCCTTCAGCCATGTTGTTCCCTCACTGTCTGACTTGCGTGCGCTACTTCTGCTTGTAAGGGAATTAAGTTGTCTCTGCGTCGGCTTCGGCGGCTGTGTTTTCCCTCCTGTGCGCCTCCCGTCTGTCTGCCGGAGCTCCAGTCACATGGTTATGTAGATCCGCTTTTTTGCTCCACGGTCCATGAAACCTGTGCGATTCATCCAGAGCAAACTGTCAAAGTGTCGTCTTTCGCCGCGTCTGTGACTTCTCTTCCCTTTGTCCAAACGACCGGGCTCAAACCCAACATCCATCAGGCCTAAAACATGGATTGCTTTGGTCGAAGGGTGGAGAAATTAGGGCTTGTACACTTAAACCGCCATGTCTGTGTTCCCCTCCGGCAGTTAAAGGCTGGTCGTCTTTGTTGTTCAACGATTCTCTCGTTCTCATTCCCTCTGCTCCCATCTGCCGTTAGCAGGGCTGCACAATTAGTCCACCACTCGCATTTAATTCAGGAGGATCAACCGCGATACGGATATTTAAACAATTTGTTTTGATCATATAAACTATTATCAAATTTTACTTTCTAAGATCACAGCCGGTCTGCAGGGGGCGATGTCGCTGTGGCAGTGCAAAGTAGCCGCTCAATTAATATACTTAAAAGAGGCAAAATTAAAGGCACTAAAGTAGTAATTTCTTATTTTACTGTTATCTTTTTAGGAGAGTTTCTGTTTATTCAAGTTTGAAAGTGCGATCCTGATTATCACTTTGATAATTGACCTAATTGTGCAGCCATGTAATGGTCAAACCTATGGGAAGCCTGTTATTCTTAATAGTCTCCCATTTGCAGGCAAGCTTTCCCGAGCAGTTTGTCGGCTTTGTCGAGCTTAAAGTTCCGGCGTCGGGTTATTTTAAGCAACCGCTCTAATGGCCTCCGTAGTTATTTTCAAGCCTTCCGTATAACACGTCTTTTATCTGCTATAAGCCCTTATGGCCCATGAACTGTAGAGTTGGTAAGATTTTAATAGATGAAAGGTGGACCAAACCAGCCTGTATCTTTCAGCCCCCCCTCCACCCCCCTTCCTCCCCACCAGAGGAGAACAGCTGGAGGACACGTCAGGTCACGTAAGCAACCTTTAGAGAAGACCACATTGGGCCTGTCACTGTGATTAAGCACACTTATTTAACCGGTACACTTACTTTGTTCACATGTGTGTGGTCCACCCCTCCTGCCGACCCCCCCACACTCCCATAACCACCAGCGCTCGTCACACCTTTGTCTGTGTTCTGCAGATAAGGATTTCAGAGTTGCACAACAATGAGTTGGCATCAGAATGAAAGTGTCCATTTCAAACGTGTGTGTCTCTGGCTGCGGCCCACCCTGCATTCCCCCCGTCGCCGCTACTCCCGCGCCCCCCCCCCCCGATCCATCGACACGGAGCTCCACAGCTCACCAGCACTTCCACTCCGGTTTAGCGGGGCAACATGCAAATGGCACAGGCCGAACTTAGAAGGGGGGCAGCGAGGACAGAGGTGGACGGGATGACCTCGCTAGCAAAACACTAGCTACGAAGCAGAAGAACCCCCCGGACCCCCCGGAGCCCGATTATAGCTAAACATCCGCAAAATGTCTCTTGGAGAATGATTATTGGATATTTATTTATTGTTTTCTTTACACATTTCATGCTAACGCAGCTCCATGCTAACAAAAAAAGGCAGCGGGTGAAATAGCTCTTTTCCTAATACGGGTTAATAGTTCCTTCTGCTCCCTTAAGGCAGCGCATAATAATTAATTGCGTGATTAAGATCCTGGTCTCCAACGGTAATGTCTCCGTGGTAACAGGAGGAGAGGGGCGCTTAAAACAAAATGCTGACCCAATAGTCTATTTAATTGACTACAAATCCCAGATGAATAGAACTCCAGTTATTCTTGCATGTTGGATGTCGCATCAACACCGTGTTACCAGTCATTAAATATCAATATGTGCGTGTGAAGGCAGCCATCTGGCCCTGCGCGCAGGTGTGACTGCTCCCTCCAGGTGTTTTCAGTCACTTCCGTCTCGCTGAATCTCCGTCGTGTCTCTCTGCTGAATCACTGTCGCCACGTCTGCGGCGAGTTAACGAGGACGCTGTGATTGGTGCGATTGGCCCAGATTATGTCAGAGTCTCTTGCGTACTAATTGAAATTTGCATGATGTCTACGGACAAAGTGTATATCTTTTAATTTGCCTGGTGAATTAAAGCCAATAAAAAGCTGCGTTGTAAAAGGGAGGAATTGCTTTCAGGTGGTGTGTGTCTGCAAGGTTCCAATGCCAATTAGTTTTGTTATCCAAATCACATGCAGCAGTTCTCCTGCATCCCTTATTGCTCATGTCAGCAGTTCTTCACACTCTGTTGATTCGTGGGAGTATTCCTGCAAATTATCCCCATTGCTCGAGGCTCTGAATGCATCTGTATGAATATCGGAGGTCCACAGTTTTAAAGTCGAGAGCCAATTTCCTGTCCCGATGATATTGTGGTCGCTGTCGCTAGTTAAGTAGCTTTCAGCGAAAGCGAACATCCCCGGTTTCCATTGAAATTCATATTTGTGTAACCTTTTTTTCCTTGTGACCTTTTAATATATTGGATGCATTTGTATGGAGTCTTGAAAGCTACATTGCAGTTAATTTAATCCATGTTAGAAGCATAATAGGTCAAACAAAACAAAAGATGAACGATTGGAATAAGTCTAAAATAAGTATTCAATTAAATTTTCTTTCTTTTGCTACAGCAGCATTTGCATGAACCTACATTTTGCGCTGATGAAAGTCTGACTCCAGTAACCTTTTGGGCCGTTCATCTGCATAACTGTAGTGTTGTGCAGTGTTTTTCTGAAACGAGTGAACCTGACTATTCATGACTGCATGCTTTTCTTTTTTTTAAATGTGAAGGATCCACTTATCATAACAATGTGGAAACCGTTCTTCAAGGTTGGCTGGCATCACCCCTGCAGCTAATGCGGAGCCACTATCTCACTTTTCCATTGTCAGGTGTGTACAACAATCGCAGAGATGGAAATCTCTGCACTCGGGATCGCTCCAACAATCCCAATTAATTATCCATGAAAATGACGTCATGCTAGTAAAAAAAAAGGGCAGTGATGCACCCGGGGCAGTTCTGCAGAACACCCAAGCTGAGAGTCATCATCTCCTCGGCAGCCAAAGTTTTACCGCGAGAGAGCCGGGTTGTAGGACAGATGACGGCTTTGACTCCGTTGAAAGAATCACTCATTGTTCTTCACGGAAAAGACGTGCTGCTGGTCTGTCGGGTTGTTTGTGTCGTTAGTTTGGATTTACCAAAGTCACACAATAAGAAGAAGTTTGAATAGTGGAAATAACAACGCGTGCCACCACAGTGCAGGTAATTCCTCCCAACTGCGGATTTATTTGTTTGTGCTGGTTGTTATTTGAGAAACAAGAGTAATTGACAGATTGTAAATACTATACAAGGGGCTCCAGCTGAGGGGAGGAGGTGTTGAGGAGGTGTTGAGGAGGTGTTGAGGAGGTATGAGGAGGTATTGAGGAGGTGTTGAGGAGGTATTGAGGAGGTATTGAGGAGGTATGAGGAGGTATTGAGGAGGTGTTGAGGAGGTATGAGGAGGTGTTGAGGAGGTATGAGGAGGTGTTGAGGAGGTATGAGGAGGTGTTGAGGAGGTATTGAGGAGGTGTTGAGGAGGTGTTGAGGAGGTATGAGGAGGTATTGAGGAGGTATTGAGGAGGTATGAGGAGGTGTTGAGGAGGTATGAGGAGGTATTGAGGAGGTGTTGAGGAGGTATGAGGAGGTGTTGAGGAGGTATTGAGGAGGTATGAGGAGGTGTTGAGGAGGTATTGAGGAGGTGTTGAGGAGGTGTTGAGGAGGTGTTGAGCTGTAGAAGCAGAGGACCTGGAGTGACAGTCTGTCTTCGATGAATAAGTCAAATGGTGGCGTCCCGCCGCAGGTTACTCCCCAGGAGCCGACTGGCACCTCCTCATTTATTGAGGCTGTGCTCAAGGTCAGAGCTGTTTTTTCTCTGCATCGCCTCCTGCGCTTTATTCTTTTCCTCCACTTTCTTTCTCCGTGTCCCACACACTTTCCTGAAATCCTTCGGAAGTGTGAAACGCCTCTTCAAAGCGAGCTCCTCTTTTTGGATTCGAGCGGGACGTGAAGAGTCAGGCTGCGTATTTGACTCATTTGGGAGTCAGAACGGGAGGATTTCAGTGATACGCTGCGTGAAATATCTAAAACCAACCAAACCGTGTAACATCAGTGATGACGTTTTTGTACATTCCTCTGTCGTGTTTTGGTATATTTGGAGAGGTTGAATTTGATCCAGTGCCACGCAAAGTGAGTTTTGAGTTGGGAAATGCTCTCGCTTTGTAAAGCAAATGAATAGAAAATATATTTTATGTTTAGCTGAGATGAATTATATCAAATTTAGCAGGCAAGTGCAGAAATGCCACCAACATGTAGAACATGCCAACATCTTTAGATCTTCCCTTAAATACATTAATTTTCATTTAATTAAGCAAGTTAACCAGTAGGGGGAAATGCTGACTAATTGCTGTATAATTATTCTTTCTTTTTTCTACATTCAGTACTCTTTATACCCAGAGGCTTCCTGGACTGCTGCAATGGATCCCATTTCCCCCCGAAACCGGAGCCAATTTAAGTTTTGTTTCGACTTTATTTTCTTCTAAAACTTCACCCGTCTTGTTTTTCTTATTTCCTTCACTCACGGGAAAACTAAAATAACAGTCAGACTCTCACCAAAGAAAGCTTTTTTAGAGCTTTTGCATTGCACACAAATTCTAGATAAGCACCTGCATTATTAGAAATGCAAATGATTTAACAGTCATGGACCTCAGAGCTGAGAACAAAACGCTGAGAAGCATTTAAAATACTATTGTGTGTTTGTGTGTGTGTGTGTGTGTGTGTAGTGTTGTTTGTTTTTTTTCAGTAGCTCGCATTCTGTAATATATTAACATTGACAAACGTATAAGAAAATAGGCTTTAAAGCTATTTACCTCTGATAAATTGCCTTTAACAAAGTACATAATTGCGGTTTAAATAACTGCTTGTAATTAACATAACGTATAGAAACGTTGTTGTCTTTGCTCTACGTGCAAATTGCAGACTTTTTATAACAACGTGAATTTCTCTGGTTTTACATTCGTCAAATGCATCTCATATCGACAAAAGCGTGTTGAGTGTTTATATGTCAGACAAAATACAACAAAAGGACAATACCGCTTATAGGTGAGGAACCAAAATATGTATATATATATATATATATATATATATATATATATATATATATGTGAAATGATGTGGCATCCATTTGTACGTTTAGTAAAGGCCCAGGAAGACAAAGCAGTGTGTCACTGTGGATTTGCGTCAGCCAGCAAACACACAGCACAGAGGGATGGAGGGAGCACAAATATACAAACCCTCCAAGTAGGATGGAGACATTTCGATAGAGATGGTAAAGATGCAGGTAGGAAAAGGAAAGAAAGCAGAGAAGGGAGATATTCTCATCACACACACACCAAACATCTCGAGGAGGAGGAAAAAGGAGCGTGGAGAGAAGAGAGGGGAGTCATTTGTATTCAAATCCGGCGCTAATACGTCAAGTGAGTCTATTTCATGGGCGAAGCTTCCAGTGTGCGAGCGGCAGACATGCTCCGCTGCATCCCCCCCCCCCCCCCTCCCTCTCTCTCCGCACCGAGGGGCCGCGGTCGCTCTCATCGAAAAAACGGGGGCCTCCGCCCCAAATGTGTTCAATTACAGTACCCTGAATATTATTTTCAAAAGGTTCCTTTTGCATTGCTGGTAAATCTTTGTGATCTGTCATATTTCTCCCTGTGTGCGCATTGAGGAAAGGAGGCTACACCCCCCCACCACCACGGTGCACATGCGTGTGGATTACAGCATATAGGGAAACCAAGGGCCAAGAAAACACTGACTGTTGCAGATGCCTCCCCCCCTCCTCACAACCCCATCTGTCCCCCTCTCTCTCTCTCCTGCTGACAGCGGGGCCTAAGGGCTTTGTCTCCTCCGCTGTTTGAATTGCACCGAGGGGAGATCTTGTTTGTTCTCCTCAATGCAGCATTTATGGCTTAAGATTCTCCTCACGACCTTCTGCTGCTCCTGAGCAGCGGGCTATCTGTCTCCCCCGAGCGAGCAAACAAGAAAAGAGCAGCGCCCGCCCCGCCGGCCCGCAGGCCCGCAGCTTTTCCCGCCCCAAAGATGCACGCGGAAAAAGGGGGGGGGGGGGGGGGGGGGGGGGGGGGGCGTGGGAGGGGGGGAAGGGACCAATCATTTTATTATCGAAGCTGGTCAACAAGCGTGGGGGATTCTTTTATTTGTGAGGCAATTTGCGCTAATGAGAGCTAAATCGAGCCGGCGAGCGTTTGAGCGTCCTCAGAGCTCCACCGTGTGGCGGCTCGCCGTCTCCGTCAGTGTCCACGGGGGGGCAGTGGGGGCGGGGCTTGACTCTCTCCTCTTCATTCCATTCACCTGACTACTGTCTCACTGTATTTACAAACACTGACTGGCTGTTTTCTGTCTTTCTGTCTCACCCAACCTCCTCTCCTCCTCACCTCTATTTCAATAATGCCCTTATTATTTCTCCACTAATCCTTGTCCCGGCTCTTCCTTCTGGCAATTCCCTCCTTTTTTATTCCTTCTCCTCTTCCTATTATCTCCCCCCTCATCCTTCAAACTGCCCCCCCCCCAAAATGTTCCTCCACCTCCCTCCTCTCCAAGATCGCTATCGGGTCGAATCGTTGGAGGAGTGTGGTGGTTCTTCACCCTCATCATCATCTCCTCCTACACGGCTAACTTGGCTGCCTTCCTCACCGTGGAGAGGATGGTTTCCCCCATAGAGAGCGCCGAGGATCTGGCCAAGCAGACGGACATCGCATACGGCACCCTGGATTCCGGCTCCACCAAGGAGTTCTTCAGGGTGAGTCGGCGTTACCGGGGGTTGATAATCGACTCTCGGGCAGACAGGTAGGAGAAAGCCGCCCGGCACTCGCATCCACTCTGCACACCGGAGAAAAGTCCGACTGAGCACTCTTTGCAGGAACGGAAGGGAGCTTAGCAGGTCTCCCTGGCAACGCCGTGTCCTAGGAATCACAATTATGAAGTCCTGTTTCGTTTTGTGGAATACATTTAGGAGATAATGCAGTAGAGGCCTTTTATTCCGTCCAACGGCAAATCTGTTATTGTGTGTCACGCACTTTCCGTCGGGCAACGAGTCACATGAAACAATGTTTTATGTCAGTGACCTAAACAAGCCCTTTTAGAGGATACAGAATGACATGAAGCAGATCAGGGAAACCGTTAAAAACCCTCTAAAACAGCTCGCTTGGATCGGTTTGTGGGGCTGTAACCTCAGAGACCAGAGGATGAAGTCACATCAGTCAGTGTTTTTAACATACTGTATCGCTAATGTTTCAGTGTGAACGTCTCAGAGACAGATCGCGGCAAAAAAACAAAAACTGCATGTGCTCAGCTGAACCCAGATGAAGATACCCAAAGAGGTTCACACCACGACGAGTGCATTTAAATAGGAATATGTTAAAATGCTTCAACTGTCGTACACGCGCCATGTTTTCTTTTCTTCTACCTTGTATTGCGGATCTGCCGCCTCCATCTTCCCTCCACCCCTCACACCGCATCTGCCTATGAACCCCCCACTCCCGCCCTCGAAACCCTCACAGCGGTCCAAAATCGCCGTCTACGAGAAGATGTGGGGTTACATGAAGTCGGCCGAGCCCACCGTCTTCACGAAGACCACGGCGGAGGGCGTGGCGCGCGTCCGGAAGTCCAAAGGCAAATACGCCTTCCTCCTGGAGTCCACCATGAACGAGTACACCGAGCAGCGCAAGCCGTGCGACACCATGAAAGTGGGAGGAAACCTGGACTCCAAAGGCTACGGAGTAGCTACACCCAAGGGTTCACAGTTAAGGTGGGTGGAGTAGTGTAACAATATGTTCTACGTGTTGTTATGGTATTCCACCTTCCCTGGTGTGCCGCCTTTTTTATCCTTATCTGTCTCTTAGTGTCTTACTTTGCTGAGTGTGTGGGGGGTCCTGTGTTGGTTTCAGGGCAGCAGTAGCAGCTTTTTGTCACTCATGTTTGGTTGCATGCATGTGGGAGTCATCGTGATCATGCAGGGGTGGTTATTATTTCACTGTTCTCTTCTTCGCAGCTCTCCACACCAGGTAAATCTTTGTGCTCGTGCTTTGCCTGTTTGGGGCAGAGATGTTGGAATGGCTTGCTTGGGCCGCTGGTAAACTCCCTAAAAATGCCTTATTTGGAAAAGGAAATGTGAGATAATCTGCATTTTGATACACCAGTGTAATCGCTAAAGAGTCTTTTGCTAATGCCACTTCAGCTTTTCTTCACAGCTGCCTGGTTCTTCCTTGTCAACCGAGTGACTGAAATAGTGTTTTGGGAGCCATGTGAATGCTCGGCGCCGGGTAACGCCGCCAGACTCACTGCCTGCCGCACGTGGCGGGAATTCACAGACCGGCCGCAGAACGCGGCGCACCGTCGTTACCGCACACTCATTGATCGAAACCCGCCGGATAGAGATTGGACAAAGACGCTAAAGGCAAACGCTTCAAAAGGTGTTTGTGTGCGTGTGCGTGTCTGCAAAACAGTGGAGATCGGCTGCACCATTCGTTCATTCGTTGCTGAGTAAGTGCAACTGTGTCGGGAAAAAAATACCAGCGAGAGCACTTTGATAGCGTTGCTGCCATTGATCAGGTGTAATTTGAGAGGACGTTGAAAACACGAGGCGGAGCTCGCAGGTACCAACAGAGTGAGGGCGTTTCAAAGCACCACACCCTGCTGGTGGTGTTTCCTCTGCACACGAGGCCCGAATTGGGCAAAAAGCCACTGGTGCCGGTTTTCAACCACTGCTTTAACCGGGAAGAGACCCTGACAGATGAAGGAAGTCCCCCCGCCACCCCGTATTTTGTATTTTGGGGGGGATTATCATCTTCTGTCAGTCACTTTTTTCCGGATTCCAGCGAGAAAACGCACCAGCGGCGTGGCGAGGAGGCGGCCGTGTTGCTCAACGCTGCGGCTTCACATGGCTCCACTGACGACGTCAGACCAAATAACCGCTGTGTCGCTTTGTGTTTCTGATCCATTTCCATTTTTGACTGTTTTTTTTTTTTCTTTTTCATAATGATGCAAATAAATTAAAAGGATCAAAACACATCCTGATGCAAATCTCTCTCTCTCTCTCCACACTATGATAATACATCACCACAGCAGCCTTCAAAAGAAACCGTGAAATTAAAATGCACAGTTATTTTGGACCGCTTTTCATGGGCATTCTGTGCGAGTCGATCATGATTTTCCAGAACAGCTTAATGCACTTAAATCCTTTCGGCTTTGAATTGGCTGACGTAGACAGACGACATGCGCACGTAAAATAGAGCCAAATTATTCGTTTGGTTATCAATGCGCTGGCTGGTGCGTTTGTTTTGTGACTTTTTCCAACGTCGCTGTTTCAAATTGGACCATTTCTGTGTCCGAAAAAAAGAATATAATTCCGACAATCCACAGTACGGTTTTTAAATATGCTGGATTAACACACACATTCAACTCTCTCGCTTTTAGACAGCGTATAATATTAACATAATAATAAATAATAATAATAAAGGCAAATGAATAATAAAACTAGAAAACAAGAACAAGCTTATCAACTAAATAATTTAATGAATAAATAATATTAGAATTGATATCTAACCAAATGTTTTTTAGTGAAGCAGCCCATTCAAAGGGGAGGGATTTGTGTTCAGTGTGTGTTTGGGTCCTGGAATGTAAGCGTTTAGAGCATTGATGCACTTTTCCACCCTTGTCCCTCTCTTACTGCTACTCCCCCCCCCCCCCCTCCCCCTTTCCTTCCCTCCCAAATTGGACAGCATACTCACCCCCTCTCACCAAATATGTTTTATCGTTTTCAAGAAGCGCAGTTAACCTGGCAGTGTTAAAACTCAATGAGCAAGGCCTGTTGGACAAATTGAAAAACAAGTGGTGGTACGACAAAGGAGAGTGTGGCAGCGGAGGCGGTGGCGAGAAGGTTAGCCGCTATGTCGCTATGCCCATGTGACCTTGATGTGGGTAAAAGAGAAAATGTGTTGTGTTTGGTAACAGGCACATCTGCCGGGTCGACCTCCACAGAACGGTGACACGGAAGCTTTCGGTCCCGAGAGGACAGCGAGTGCCGTCGAAGCAAAGACATTCGCTTTTGCAGCGATAGAACGGAAAACTTGAAACTACTGATTGAAATAAGGATGTTGAAAGTCTCTCCTTCCCGAGCCAACACTTTTGGGCCTCTGTGATTGTTGCAAGAAAGGTCCCGGCAGTATGTGCCCGTTCCAGGAAAGCGATGCAGCCGAGGGGCCCCCCCGCATATATGTCTGTTAGCTCGGCCCCCCCCCCCTCCCTTAACATCTCCCCATGAACCCGACCTCGCAAACGACTACAGCGACCAATGAGCAAAGAGACATGTAGCTCAGGCGGGGCCCCTTGCCGGCTGCGTCGCTTTGAGAGGAGCACTGAGCTGCTCTTGTTGGCCTTCTTCTGATTGAATAACATAAAATAACATGTCCTATGATGTTATTTATGTTATTTCCCCACCCTTCCCCGTCCCCCGTGATATGAAGAACGCCTGTAAACCTTGCCGTATTGAAACTGAGTGAAGCAGGAGTCTTAGACAAACTGAAAAACAAATGGTGGTACGATAAGGGGGAGTGTGGACCCAAGGACTCGGGAAGTAAGGTCAGTCTCCAGCAGCCTGGGAGCCTCCCCTCCTCTCTTTGTCTCTGTGCACACCTTTATGACAGCAGGCTGGCTGACACGCGCGCACACACGCACACGCACACACACGTATGATACTCTGAGACAGAGCGAGTGGCAGACGTGCAGGTAGAGAAGTGGAAGCGCAGCCCTAAAGGATGCGGCATGACAGACACGCGGCATGGTGCAGCGCTAACGGTTTCCACGGCGGCTACGCTACGCGTCACACGCTCACATGCACGGGCCGTCGCCTCAGACGAACCCATTGGCATGAGATGCCAGCATTGTTTGGCTGGGCTGCGGTATCGCACACACACACACACAAACACACACACACATGCGTGAGGCAGGTTTGTTGATGCACTGCAGCATGGAGAGAGCTGCCACCTATTAAATGGAACAGCATGCACCGTACACATCAGTCATGTTCTCTTAATCAGACCCGTGAGTGCAGGATACACACACGCGCACGCGCACACACACACACACACACACACACGCTTTCACCTGCAAATGAGACTAAGCATGACAGGCAGTCTCTTTGTGCCAGGGTAATAACGTCGAATGCCCCTTAAGGCCGTAAGTGATTTATCGAAGGGAGATAAATGGCAGGGAGGAGCAAAGAGTCGGAGCTCAGAGAGATCAGCTGCATGAATTTGAATGAAAGCGTTTAAAAGGTGAATGTCAGAGCTGACAGACGAGACAGGCCGTGAAAGTATGGAGGGAAATGAAAAGGCTATGGTTCATCCAACTTACAAAAAGTGATTTTCTCATTTAGCTCTAATTATGTGTGGCCATGCAAATCATTTGAATTGCATTTTTAAATATCAATAGCAGCGTTTCTATCCAGGAACAATGTCATTGTTTCTAAAGAACACAGATTATGGTTGGAATTGCTTTTGAAATAATGAATGAAATAATGTTTTCCATGAATATGAATAAAAACAACATATGAAATAAACTACTGTTTTTTTCAAACATCCATTGAACAAATTGTCCATGACCTCAAACTGTGGTCATTGAAACCAGTTGACCAGGATCATACTGGGCTCACAGATTGTTATAGACTATATATATATATATATATATATATATATATATATATATATATATACATTATTATAGACTAAACAGGCTGAGCCGGGTTGAAACACAAGCAATCCTTTAAGATTAAACAATCTCAATTTTCAATATGTTAAATAGGTCAGGATTTGGACATTATGGCGTCCGGCTCAGGACCCGGCGGTCCGTCCATTTCTATTAAGCAAATGCCCACATCGTTTCTTGACAGATAAATTGCTGATTCATTTTCAGTGGTGTGAGGCAAAAAATCCCAAACTGTCCTCAAGTTCGGCAGCCCTAAGTGAGAAAACCCTCTTTTTTGCACTTTGGTTGAAGGTATTCTTAAATACAGTCTGTTTTTTTTAGGTATAGAGGATGATAACATAAAGCTTTAGAGCAGCAGGTTGAGAAGTGCTATATGTTGTGTGTGTGTGTGTGTGTGTGTGTTGATGTGTAGTTTTTCCACATTGTCTTATATATAAATGTTGAGTGTTTACACTTTTTTGCTGTTTCTGCTAAAGCTTGCCCTGACGTTTGTGTTTGTCCCCCCTCCCCCCCCCCCCGCCGCCGCCGGCTGTAGGACAAGTCATCCCAGGCCCTAAGTCTGAGCAACGTGGCGGGGGTCTTCTACATCCTCGTTGGGGGCCTGGGCCTGGCCATGCTGGTGGCTCTCATCGAATTCTGCTACAAGTCGCGCAACGAGGCCAAGAGAATGAAGGTGGAGGCCCAGTCCCAATCCCAACACCCCCATTACCACCATCCCCACGACCACAGCTACCCCTGCCAGACAGGCGGCCCCCGCCATAGCCCCGGGCCTAGCCAGAGCCCGGCGCTCAGCCCCGCCGCCCACGACTTAGCCCAGTTTAGCGAGGTTTTCAATGGGTGTGGGAGCACCGGGGAAGCAGATAAGATGTAGTTGGGGTTTCCATACAAGTTCTGCCTAAGCTCCGCCCCCAACCCCCCCCTCAGCCCTCACTAGCTCCATCCACAGAGACTGTAAGTGAAACCTACGACATCCCCGCGCTAGCTTTGCCATGTCAAGTGACTGTCGTGACCAGTGGCAACAACGCTTCACACTCTCTGTCTCCGCCGCTCACCATGTGGTCATGTGACGTCCTGGTCTGCGTCGCAGCTCTTCCCCTCAATGTGACAAGAGGCGATGAGTCATCCTCGGAACGCGACGCCGCCCGCCTCTGCCGCTTCGCGGCTCGTGTGGCCGCAGACTGTTGGCCCTCATTTATCAGGCCAAACGGGCCGCGTGACCCATTTTGCAGGCTGCGTCCAAAAAAACGCATCACTCGTTCTGAACTCGTTGGGAGGATGACGATCAGACGCTATTCATTAGAATTCAGCGGTGATGAGAATATACAATCCATCCCACGATTGATCACCCTTGTAAAATTCTGCTATTTGATTAGACACCTTAATGTCAGAATGAAAACACCAAATTTACACAAAATGAAAAAGGGTGACTCCTTTAATTGGCGTAAGAGAGATAGGAATGGTTATTTTTCCACTGCACCCGTAGCGTTTCCAGGTGGGAAAGGCGTGATAAATGAGGACCAACGTCTTACTTGTACACATACGCACGCGTCTACACTGGTGAGAACATTTCACAAAACTGCAAAACCTCAAGTACCGAGTTTCTCACACGGCGAACCATCCAAACACACACACACACACACACACACACACACGTTTGTACCTGAGCATTAACAGCTGGGGGTCTCGACTCTGTCCGTTACAATACAAGATCCATAGTGTTTAATGAGAAACCGACGCTGAGCACAGAGGAAGCCCAGAGCCCTGTTTAAACACTGTACGCTGTAGGATATTTCCCCCGGGTCCTTGACCATCAGTTTTTCACATCCGGTGTGTATCTGTCCAACGTGGTTATGTGTCCCCCATCAGCACTTCGACATTAGCTTGAGTGTTGCTCAGTCAGCTTCCCTGTCCCACCGCCTGCAACTATCACTCAGTGTGTCGCCGGTGGATTCACGTGTAGACGAGGCTGCCTTCATACTGTACTGAATGACTATCAAACTGTTTGTTATCATACGTTAACAGCATATTGGAGTTTTAGTTATACGTTTTTGGGGAGAAGAGCTAAACAATATCTGTGGGCTGCAGGGAGGAAATATTTTTGTAAGCCGGCTAGTTGGCGACAAATAAGCCAAATTGATCTTTAAAATAAGCTCTGTGGCAAACAAATGTTTAGTATACTTACACGTTTGATACGCAGCTGAGCACACAGGAAGAACAAAATCAACACTAAGCTTATTCAAATGTATCTCGAAGCGAGGATCATATCTGGAATGAGCACATCCTAAAACTCCAACCTGCAAACCCACTCGTTTGTCTTACTGGGTCTGCTCCGACACATCGTGTCTTTATCTCTCTCCTCAGCTGACGTTCACAGAGGCCATGAGGAACAAGGCGCGCCTGTCCATCACGGGCAGCGTGGGGGAGAACGGACGGGTGCTGACGCCGGACTGTCCCAAGGCCGTCCACACGGGGCCCCCCCTCCGCCAGGGCTCCGGCCTGGCCCTGGTCTCCTCCGAGCTCCCGTGAAAACCAAAAACCTCTCAAGTGCCTTATTCCAATAGCAAGAAAGGAAACCAGTAATCACACCGACGCCCACGAAACAAGCAGACACTCACGGAGCAGGATTTACACAGCTGACGGGTCATCGCCGGGGGGGGGGTGCGGGCCGATCCCGCTGTCAGAGGTCGCGTGACCTGTTGAGAATAAAAGGATTCCTCCCCCCCGAAATCTGTGGAAACCAGAGGCAGAAAATCTTAGAAAATGTTTCTAAATCAAATGAGAGTCCGCCGGAGACATTCGACCTTTACCTCCCCCCCCTCCCCTCCTCCCCCCTGACGTGAAGAGGAGCAGCGAAGGATGGAAATGAATAAATATCATGTTATATGATAAAGATAAAGACCATAAAACTGTAAACTTGAAATTGATGAAAAAGAGAGAAAAAGAAGAAAACGACTGAACCACAATCAAGATTGTTTTTGAACTGTTTGCTACGCAGACATTTGCAACATTCACAATCTCACTAAATATCAGCAAGTGACTCGGGTCACTTGAGGTCCCGGGCCATGAAAAACGGTTTGTATCCATAATTACAAAAATGAAATCTACTGATATTGAATATATGAACAAACATAGGAAACTGTGAAGATTAGTAAATATGTATATTCCACAAAAAAGCAGAATAATAAGTTAGCTGTACATAGGGGACGACTGTGTACCATGCTTGCTTTTTAAACAGATGTACATAGCAGATACTGTAGTGGACAGAACGTTCTTTTTTTTTTGTAAATCATCTTTAAAGATCTTATCTTATTCATCGCAATAATGATGATGCCACTTAAAAGAGGAGAGCAGTGTTAAAGTCTGTTACGTGTTGAATACTTAACTTTATTATCTAGGAACATTCAAACTCTTAAATGTGAATGGGGTATCAACTGCCCAAATATCCCGGTACCTGTTGCATACAAATTCATTAATATATTCAACGATGAATGTTAAGTAGCTCCACCCCCCCCCCCAAATCCTTAGACCGCCCCCCTCACTGTGCAGACGTAGACCCGGAGAGACGCTCGCCAGCAGAGCTTCATAAATCAAGTTTCCGCTGTCAGAATATGAATATTTTTTTCATTCTCTTTGATCTATTTTTTGTACGGAGAAATATTTGAAAAAAAAGAAGAAACTGTGTCCTGGTTTTAAATGTCCGCAGTCCGGTAGGACTTTTAAGGCCGTTATACATGGGTAGACATAACGCCATATAGAAGAAAAAAAAGTACCATTTCTCTCATCATCACGCGTTATTTGGAGTGTCGACGTCGAACCGGAGCTCAGAAGTTCCTTCTGGAAACACTGTGGATCGTCCAGGGGGGGAGGGGGGGTCGGGCCCTCTGTAGCAGGAGGGTCACCGGCGTCCTCGTCTCCTCGTTTGGAAGGACAACCTGCGATAGGGTCTCGTCTTCAGCCGCAGCAGCGCGCCTCGGCGTTGCTTCTAAACGGTTCTCATCCGTCTCCCGTGCACGTGGCGCGGCGGAGTTTGCGGGAAGAATTTGTTTTTTGTTTGTTTGTTTTTTGTTGTCCTGCAATCCGTCTGAAGAGCTGAAGTGTAATACGGCGTCTCATTTTGGTTCGACTGTACATCTTTATTTTGACTTTTTTTAAGTAAAAAAATAATTCAAATTGCAATGTACTGTGTCGTTATTTCATTCATTCATCTGAAGCTCTGCGTGAATATTACGGGCCTGAGAGGAAGAATTCTGAGCTCTTTGGTGCTTTATCCAACCTTTAAATTAGGATTCAAAGGAATACTTGGAGGTGTAATAATGTGTTTATTTTTTACAAATTGTCACACTTCTCATGTTTTAGCTACTTTCCACACTATAATATCACTGCAACATTTCAGGAATCTTTATTAAGATACGATGATTTTGCCTATTACATTTTGTCATGTCATACGGAATGTCTTTATATCCAATATTCTAATAACTTTTCGCTCACTAAAACTCTTTTTGTATTTTTATGTACTCAACTATGTATTTCTCAACATTCTATACGATAACTTTACAATTGATGTCCTAAATATACTAGCCGAGAGGTTGGGGGCATTTTGTACTATTGATCTGTGAAGAAGAAGTACTTCCCATTTGATATACTATGCGATTCTTTTTGAATGATGACTTTATTGACTTAGTGTGCTATGACATATTTAACGGATTTGCAGTTATGACAATTTTTAACTTCCTACACTTGTTTCTTCTTTTAGCTTTGCATCAGACTAAAGTAGCTCATTTTCTCGTGACTTTTTTTCAATAAGTTTCCCTTTTTCGGGACTTTTTTTTTTTACATTCTTTTTCAGGTTATTTTTTATATTACGTGCATTAACTTTTTGTAAACTATGCATTTTAAAAGAAAATGTTGACATACTATACAACTTTTTCCATATTTTCGACTTGACTTCAGACTATTCTATGAATTTCTGAAACAGCATTTTTCAACGACATTTCTTCATAACATACAATTTCTTTTACCTAATATACTATTACCATTTAGGATATAGTACTTTGACTTTTTCAATATTTTTTGACTTACTATAAAAGGCGTTTTAAAGACTTCCTACTGTACCTTTTAATCACGGCTCCTGATATTCTAAACTAAAGGGACCAGAAAGCCGTGTGGTCCTTTACGGTTTCTATAATAACGCATCAACATATATAGTGCGACGTTTTGGACATTCTGTATTATTAACTTTCAATTGTATTGAGTAACTTTTGTCTAAATACATAAGATACAGTTTGAAAGCAAATTTGACACTCTATTTTTGTGAAACTTTTCAGAATTCTATATTTACCAGAATACTATACCATGACATCTTTTGACATACTGCACGAAGACTTTAGTTTAAATACCGTTGACATTTTACTCCGGTTTACGATGTAAATAGCTACATTACGTTATAGCGCTTCATCTAAAAGTAGCTTAACCAAATGTTGGATTTTATAGAATATGATTAGACCGCTTGTACTTCATTTGATCCGATCAATGAATTCCACCTCCGGGTGGACGTATTCTGGCGCTGCGGACCACCACTGCCCTCTGGTGAATGAAATGAAACCAAAGCACCGGCAGGAAAAGACACCTCACACAACGGACGTCGACACGTTTCAATTTGAAGTTTAATGTTAGTTCCATGCTGCGTTTCAGTAAGAATACAGATGGTACTTTGTGGCTCCGCCGAGAATTTCTAGTAGTACAAATCAGATTCACGTTACACATACCGAAGAGAGGAGGAAAAAGGAAAGGCCAGGAGAGTCAAGAGGAAACCTGAAATAGTTAGGACAGTAAAGAGCAGGTCTTGATTTCCCAAACTTTTTTTTTTTTTTTTTTAATATGGTGCGAATGCAAATCTGCATTATTTTACAATCAATAGTATCGAGCATTCCCCTCCCACGCACACATACACGTTGTCTGCTAAAAAGCCATTACCTAACTACCTGCTACAGCCTCGCAGCACATCACTTGGTCCGAGAATGGACAAGAATAGAGGTCAGAGCGACGCTTGAGGGGGACATTCTGCCATTTGCCATGAAAAGAGAAAAAAAAAAAAAAAAGAACTATTGAGGTGTCAAAGGAGCAGGTTTGGTAACCACAAAGTAAAGAGGGCACTTGGTTCCTCCAAAAAGCTCTCACAGCCCTTTTAAATCTTTCATCACTTTATTTCCTCAATTTGCAAACCGAAATGTTTCAAAACTGACCGACTGCATGGACAATATATTGTTTAGAAACACACAAATACAGGAAAAAGTTGAACAGCTAAGTATTGTCTTTAAATAAACTCTTGCATATGTGTGTTAGAAATACAGGCAAGCGTACTTGGCAACAGATAATACAGCAAAGCAAAAAAAAAAAAAAAAAAAAAAAGTAAAAAAGAAACCGTAAAAGAGGACATGAACCTTAAAAGGGTACAGGCTTGCAAAACGAGTCATCAAAAATAAGGTGAAACTCCTGGGACGTGGAAATGGAGACCTGAGCAGGCCCTGTGTGTGTGTGGGGGGGGTGGGGGGGCATGACATGCATATGAGGAGGAAGGGGGAGACGGATGGGTAGAAATGGAGGGAGAGGCAGAGGAAGGCTTTGGGCTGCAGTATAAACCCAGTGGAAACTGTGGCAGGGGACAGAAGCTAGTGCTGAGAGGAGGAGGAGAGGAGGGGGAGTCGTGGGTTGTTCAGTCTCCCTGGGTCTCTTCCTCCGCATCTTGCGGTGGTTCTTTGTTCGGTTCTTCACCTGAGACAACGCAGGAACAGAACAATGTTGTTATCTCAGCACACTCAAGTCTTTTTTTTTTTTTAAGAAAGCTAAATGGAAATGAAGAAGTTCATCCCTGGTGGCTTTGAGCCTAATTCCCAGTTTGGGCTCAGATTATTGTATTCTCTTGCAGTTACAAAATGGGATGTTATTGAGGAAAGAATCATTTATGCTTATATTATAAGCAACAATTTAACAGGGACAATGCATCACAAGACACATGAGTCGGTGGCTTCAAAGCGCTAATTTTACCCAGATGCAAGTGGTTTAAATAACTATTACAGTTGGAGGTTTTGATAAAGTCTTTAAAGTATTTGATCTGCCAATTACATTTCTTTGTGAATCAACTGATTGCTTTGGAAATTAAAATGTTAGATAACACTGTCTGAAAATGGCAATTCTTGGTTTTGTCTCTTCAATCTAAAATCAACGATATTCACTTTGTCACGTGAGATGAAGAAACGCTGCAAAGACTCAGGTTGTTCTGAACTGTTCAGTCAGTTCTATCGAACTCTAGAACTGACTGAACAGAAAGTAGTGAGTGAGTAAGTGAAAGCTGGGACTCCAAAAGAATACACGGAGCGAGCGGTCAAAGTCGTTACTTGGTGCTTTCTAAAGAGTCGAGACACCCGTGAAGACGAGCATTCCATCAGCGACGACGTGGATCAGGCCGGGAATGTGCGGATTCGGCAGTCATGCAACAAACCAGCCCGTCAATCAGACGGAGACCACAGCGTTTGCCGCCGCCGGGTAAAAACAGGCAGTCCGGCGGGCGACAGTTCGTCCACGGCGCCGTCAGAGCCAAAGGCCTCGAGAACCCGGGTGGGGGGAGTTTGCTTGGAAAGGTTACCATGGAGACCGCACGGCCATCCGTGTAATGAAGAATTAAGGGGCATAAATAACAAAAGGCTGGAGAATCCGTGGTGATTAAAATAGAAGCCGCTGCAGTGCTCATCAGCGCCACGGCCAACTGGGACGAGAGAACGAGACGCCAGATCGATTGGTGCCCTTTGACAGATATTGTTCAACAGCTAAAAGAAAATCTACCCTGAATGTGATTTCACAGGTTTAAAAAAGGGTCCGTTTTCATTTCATCTCAACTTAAACTGATGTTTTGCTAGCGTTCCCCAGTTAAATGTCCATCATAGTCCCACGAGACTATTAGGGGTTAATACCCCAAAATAACTGATCACCAATCAGAGAGACATTAACTGCCACAAAGAGAGTTTCTTTTACCCAAACAGTATGTTGATGTTAGGACTGTTTGCATTGACGGGGATTGTAAAGTGCAGTATCATTCGATTATCTGTTTAACACAAAGATCACTGGGTGATTAGCGTTTAGTTTATTGATAAAGCATCATGCATTTCATTGGATCAGCTAAAATAAAAAGAGCCACAATAACTTAAACTGCTGTTAGCTTCTGATAAACGTTATTCCTGTGATCACTGGAAGCGTGTGAGAAGCACAGATGTGTTCAGGGGGGACGTATTTGGACGTATTTGAAGAAAAATGGAGACAAAAACCTCCATGAGACAGAGGAGCTGGAAAGTGGCAACTATCGGATAGTATTATGTAAACAAAAACCAAGCGAGCACGATCTCAAATTCTAATAAAAAAACACAGCACGCATGTGCACTCGTGCAGGAACAGGTGGATAAGAGGTGAAAAAGAAAACATCTCAAGCAGCAGCAGCTCTGTGATCAAACAGGAGGACGCGACCTCCTCCTAACGAGGCCGGACTTCCCAGCGTGAGGAGGTTAGTGCGCCGCGTCAGGCCGGTGACACAGGAAGTGAACGAGCCAGAGCGCGGCAGGAGGAATGACTTA
This sequence comes from Gasterosteus aculeatus, assembly GCF_964276395.1. NCBI lineage: Eukaryota > Metazoa > Chordata > Actinopteri > Perciformes > Gasterosteidae > Gasterosteus > Gasterosteus aculeatus. The sequence continues at coordinate 28,776,033 of NC_135694.1, read as the reverse complement.
CAAATTAGACTTCTACAATGGACGGAGGAACGTCAGCCCTTAAGAATCTACAGAAGAACGATGGAAAGATGGGAAAGTCAAAGCAGTGAGTGAGGACTGAGGAGGAGAGGCGAGGGGGCTCCTGAGGAGCAGCTTAGAGGCGACGAGGATCCGACCGACTGGACCCGGCGCCCCCGCCTTAAAAAAGCAGCGTCTCTCACCGTCTCCCTGCACGTCTGAGGTCCATAGTGTCAAGTTGTCCCGTAGCAGCTGCATGATAAGTGTCGAGTCCTTGTAGCTCTCCTCGCTCAGCGTATCCAGTTCGGCGATGGCGTTGTCGAACGCTTCCTTTGCCAACCTGATCGGCAGAAAACAGCACAGTTACACACCATCTTATAAAACATTAAAGAAACACACACACATTAGTTAAACAGGTAAGACTTACTTGCAGGCGCGGTCTGGCGAGTTGAGGATTTCATAATAGAAAACAGAGAAGTTGAGGGCCAGTCCCAGGCGGATGGGGTGCGTTGGAGGGAGTTCGATCATGGCGATGTCGCTGGCGGCTTTGTAGGCAACCAGACTGTTCTCGGCGGCCTCCTTCCTGTCGTTGCCGGTGGCGAACTCCGCCAGGTACCGGTGGTAATCTCCCTTCCTGAGCACGGGGAACGGCAAAGACGGGCAGACGCATCAGCCAACCAGCCGGGCTGAACTTACTGCACACAACGGTGCATCAACACGCCGAGCTCCATTCAAAAAAACATCATACAAACAAATACTCAAATGCAAGCAAGAAAGCCGTGTAACACAGCATCTTTGGGTTTAGTCCCTTCGCCAAACTAAACCGTACAAACATGTTAGACTGAAGCAAAAGCACAGTTGTTGGATACGTACATCTTGTAGTAGAAAACCTTAGACTCTCCTGTGACTGCAGCTAAGATGAGGTGCTTGTCCAGGACGTCCAGAATGTCGTTGCAGATTGATTTTAGCTCTTTCTCAACCTGCGGAAAACCCCCCCACAAACACTGAGGTCAACGGCTGGAATGGTCCAATGATACCTGACAGGGACCAGGTGCAGCTTTCCTCTCATCACTGGAAACCCAAAGCTGGGTTGTTATTTTAGTCCTCACCTCAGTCTACCGTACATCTATATTGGAACTACAATGTGCTCAGAAGACTTTGCCACACAGACTATAGGTACGAGTGGACAGTGATGCAGAAGGCAGCTTTTAGGGTCACATATCTAATACAATATGACGTTTATTGTCACTTTATGGAAGTGCTTGTAAATAAAAACAGCTTTCTGTTTTTATTTACATAAAACAACGAATGAATTTTGGTAGCGTCAACTTTTTCCACCTTTGTTTTCTGGAATGTAAAGCTCCCGTATCACACAAATCAAAGGAAAAAAAAGAGCCTCAGCCACAGCTGTGGTGTCAGTAAATAGAAAAACTCAAAACTTCAATTTCCATTAAATCGTCACTGAAGATGTGAGCACATTGGCCTTCGAGGGAGCCGGTCAATCAGCTCCCTGCACTGTGAAATAAAATGGTTACCAAGGAGATCAATGAAACTGCTCCTGCATCTCTCAGCTGTGGGAAAATACAAGCGGCAGTCCTGGGGAAGCCACAGGTGTTTGCTCTATGAACCAGTGGGAGAACACGTGTGAGTGAAGGGGGGGGCGAACAGGGACTACGCTGGTTCCCGCTGGTTGCAGTAGGAAAGAACGAAGGAGCTCGTTTGGAGACCTCAGGGCTTTTACAAAGTGCAGTCCTTAGCAACACGATGCAGTCATTGGGGACAATATAAATTAGAGCATGCTTGTCATTTCGTTACAAATGGGACTTGTTTCAATGAATCAACGTTTAAAAAAAATGTTGCATAAAGCCTTTTAAATCAAAACCACGTAGCTTTGAAACCTTGAATAAGATACATCGCCCGTGTTGCTGTGGAGGAATTGAGTCATGAGCAGCGTCTGACCGTTTTCCTATATTCCCGGATCATCTTTAATTTGTCTTCTCCGCCTTTGTTTTCTTCCTTCTGTTCCAGGCTGCTGATTATCCTCCAGGACGCTCTCCTGGCGCCGATCACGTTCTTGTAGGCTACCGACAGCAGGTTCCTCTCCTCCACCGTCAGCTCCACGTCCATGCTGGCCACGTTCTTCATCGACTCCACCATTTCTGGAAGACACGGGGAAACATGCGGCGTGAAGGCGCCGGGTTTTGGACCGGCGCAGCGACCCGTATTGAGCGTCTCAACGTCACGTTTGAGTGAGTCTCGGTCTGACGGGTCACTGCTCCTCTCTAACCTTTTGCCGCAGATTGCGGCCTCCTTCTTGTCCCCCCCGCGCCGAGGGAGACCCATCAGGTCTCTGTATGAATAGGAGGTACTTTCTCAGAGGTCGGATGGCCAGACAGCTACGACATCTCTGGCCCCCCCATTTGGGATAGAAGACCATCAGTGAGGACAGCAGGAGAAGATGAGATGTCATTTCTAGCCGGGGACCCGGATATCTCTGTTGCATTCACTTCAAACCCCACTACAGTAAACAGATGCATCCACACGGCTCAATGTTCTCGAAATGTGAAAAGAAAGTTCTGTAATTTGGGGGACTATTTAAAAACCTTTTCGGTATGACGAGGTACGAAAAGTGATGCACATTCATTCTCCATTAACGACGACTTTCACCCTCAGCCCCTGTATTTTATTAATGGGCTTCCTGGACTATTGCCCAAGTACAGAGGCTTCTAATGTGGAGATTCACCACCTACAGACACCAATGAGAGGAGAGAACCAGCGGCGACGACGGAGCAGAAGGACGAGCGCATGAGACGCCTCTCTTGTATTTTCACGTCCCGCGACATCAAGGTGATTCAGTAGGACGTGTGCTTGATAAATAATCTACAGTAAACAACATTTTAATACTGTGCATTGGAGGAGCCACTAATTAGCCCAACAAGCCGTTTCCTCGGGGGGGGGGGACATCAACAGACACGGCGTGGGCCCCCCGTCACCAAAGCACAGAAGAGCAGTGTGCCGGTCCCGCGGCCGTGCAGACCGGGTGTCATCTCAGGGTGCTGCGCAGCACACTGGAAACCCGATCCACGGCCGCTTCCAGCCGGGAGGAGCACTATGCTGCTTTGATCGTTTTACCCTGCGGCCCGGCGCTCTCCAACGAACTCAATGACCTCTCTGTGCTTAAAAAAAAAAACGTAACAAGCTCTATTGAACTGATCCGTCACGGCTCCTCCTCCAACCGGGACTTCTTTAACCCTTCTTTGGACACTTGTGTACCAAGCAGTACGTACTGAGAAATGACCTTTTCCCCTCTGCGGCACAGTGAAGACCAGGTAGCATCATGGACGGCTACGTAGCTACTGATAACGTCACACAACGTCAAGGGCCGCTCTGAGTGATATTAATTTCCCTTTGTCTGAATTACATATACCTTCTACTGAGACTCCACAATGAGAGCTAAAAATAACATCCAGCAGCATGTTTTTATTTAACCCCTAAAGTGCATGGTAACTTTTTTTTTTTTGTAATTTCAAAGCCACGGTGTCCTCTAAAGTCAAAAATAGAACAGAGGCACATAGAAACCGAAGCAAATAAAGTAGTTGTTGGACAGTAACCAGCAGCTGAAGCGCAGCTCGAACGCAATGCCGACCAGCGCGGTTATGGGAGAACAACACACAGAGAGCAGCGACTGTGGCCGCCAATCACATGTTGGCTTTTGCAAAAGGTGCAGTGACATCGGGAATTTCCAATTCATTCCAGGTCGGAGCGAGTCTTCAATGCGCTTAGGTCTCTGTCTAAGCCGCTCGTCTCTCTCTCTCTCGCTCTCCTTTGTCCTCTCTGCGATACACAACAAGGTTGTAGCTCACACACTCACGCAGAGCTCAGAGACAGCAGTTTGCAGCCGCAGTCCCCCAACTTGTTGTCCTAGCGACCGACATTCCACGGCCTTGAAGACTCACAATCCGACAACCAATTGTGTATTGACAAGACTTTTGAGTTCCATAACTGGCTTTGTGGTGAGACAACACCGGTCACGGTTGGCGTCTTGCCACGATCACACCTGCAGTGTCCCCCAATTAAAAAGGTATTTTCACGCTGTATTCTGCTTGTGTACACGTTGAGTGCGCGCGGTCAGGGTCTTGAGGGGTCATTTTTAATAAAGGATGTGCTGCAGCAAGCGGCCGTGCACATTCGCATCTCCATCACAAACCGGCTCCTGGCCAAGCAGGTTTCAAGGGTTTTTCATTTGGCGCATAACAAACATTGTTAACAGAACATTACATGAAACAATTAAAAAAAACGGTATAAACGGTACATTTAAAGTATAAATCTTGCTATAAAATGTTGACATACTAAATATGCAAACGTAGTCTCACAAATATGGGTTTACATTAATGTGACATGTCCGGGGGGGGTCCTGGGCTTTGATGAATCAGCCCAGTCGTGCAGATCAGAAATAATACAATGCAAATGCGTTCCTATGTTGCATGACAAAATGGTTTGGTGCCATGGAGAACAAAGCACATGCATGGAGGACGGGCTGTCAGATCAGAAGCGGAAACGTGCACGCAACTCGTCCGTCGTCACTGGAACGTTTTGAGAGTTCTGGCAGTTTGAGAAATGGACCCCGACTAAACCGTCCCGGTGGGGCCGGCGTGCACCACGGCGAGGACCGGAGAGTCGTGATCGAACTACAACTGTGCATTTATCAACCGACGTTGCATCGCTACGGAAGGGACAAGGCGATGACGGCAGTGGAGAGAGCGGCCTCACGGTGTCACACCCGCGGGTTAAATAACGCACGGCACCGGGCAGCAACACGGACCTCACGAAAGCACGGACACACACACCGACACAAAGAGAACTTCACAGGTCACGGTTTTCTTGGTCTTGCCCAAATGTGGCTAATTGTTCAGGCTTGAGAAACATAATGCAGGCATTAAACGAGTTGGAAGAGAAAAAGCAAAGTAAATTCGGCTCGAATATTTTATCACATTGTCCTCTGGTTGTTAGACCGACTGGATCTGGGTTTTCTTAACACACCGTGTGTGGGCGGTGCGTTAGCATTAATGTGCACGGCGGTGAGGATACCATTTTTTTGGGGGGGGGGGTTAAACTGCAGCTCGGTGTGTTCAGATATAATTGTGTTTATTCCAACGGCAACAACAGACCCAAAGAGGGCGAGGGGACGTGGACGTTTGCTGTATTTCTGAATGGAGTTTGGTGTGACGCGTGTCGGGGCTAAATGACGGCTAGCCAGCTAGTTAGCGATAGCTAGCTAGCGCTGGCTAACTAGCAATAAACTGACTTAGCTCACCGGCTAACGTGAGTACCAAGACGCCAGGCCACGCGACGGAGCGCGCTTCTCCCCGAGCGAGCTGCCCCTTCCCGGTTAACCGCAGACCATTTAACCGTTGGCCGATTCATTCGGCAAAAGAAATATCCGCCATTTTGTCCCTCACCCAACAAATCCATGTGTAGTGCTCTACCTGCTCCTCCGAGCCCCCCTCCCCCGCCTCACCCCCCTTGCGCAGGGAGACCGGAGGGGCGAAGAGGGGGCCAGGCGTCCTGCGCTGACCGTTACTCGTGCGGGGGTCTTACCGTCGTATCTCTCCGCTTGCTCGGCGAGCTTCGCCTGGTACACTAAGTTCTCTCTGTCCGCCATGGCGCTCGGATCGTTCGGGGCTGCTCGCAGCGTCCCGGTAGGAGAGGCAGGATTATCGGCTGCTCGGTTGATTCCTGGTGGTGGATCAGCAACAGCACCGTTGCTCCGCTGAACTGAACACCCACCGGTAGCACACTGGCGTAAAGATGGCGACGCTCCTCCATCCGGGAAACCCACGCAGCGGTCCCATTTACGCCCACTGCAGCCCGAAGCCAAGTCGCGAAACACACCGCTGTCCGAGATTACTTTAACAGACCCCATTCAAAGAAGGGAAAACCCGGTGTTAAGTCACTTTACAGTACATTTAAAATATATCTACCATATTGTGTTCGTTGGAGTATATACACTCTTCCATTCGGCATAGATATAGTTCCTAAATAAATATTTATTTCACCATTTTAACTTATATTTGGCTTACAGCCATGTTACTGTAAGGTACGGTGATGTAAAGCCCAAACTCATAATTTGGGATATTTTTATTGACTACTACTTTAACTAACACTTATATATAAATATACCAATTTATATATATTTGAATCATCCTGATTTTGCCTGTTCTGGTTCCCTTCAAAGTGAGGTCGAAATAGCACAAAACACAAAAAATCTGATCGTTGGAAAAAAAAAATCTGAAGGAAGAATTTTATTTTAGACTTTTTCTTGAGCTGGTGACAAGATAAGTGGCACATTGTAGGATCATCAAGGTATCTTCTAAAAAGGGGTCATTGGTCTACAACTAACTGCAGAGTTGTCACATTAACAAAGGTCCTTGGACTATTGGGACTTAAAACTATTGTTTTATATACAGGGATACAAATGAGGCACAGGTTTAAAAAAAAGATTAATATTAATTATGGAAATACTAAATATTGCATTTAATACAAAACGCACTATTATATCTCAGCCCAGTTAAATGATGCACCTATTTAACAATATATGCAGAAATATTCATTTATTATCACCAAATCCAATCATCCTTTCTTCCTTTAAAACAGAGCATCAAGTGAGCCCATGTATGCTCGTACCAACCAGCTTGGACTAATAATAACATGACATTCATCCATCTGCAACTCTTGGCAAAGAGGGAGGTGTGAGTGGAGCAACAGCCCTTTGTCGCTCAGAGCTGTGCTCACTTATAAGCAGGCCTTTCTTTCACGGGGACCGATAGATGTTTAGAGCTGTACCTTTGATTGCATTAGGATATGAAATACAGTTGGTTGCAACAACAGGTTGTGCAACGGTTGTGCAGATTATTCATTCACTCATCCAAGGCACGAGATGTGTGATCTGAAAACAAAGACAACGTGCCTCCTATGAGGTAAAGAGGACCGAACTCTGCAGAGCCTCCCGCTGACTGACGACATGTGCAGCCGAGGCTCATCCCTCCTGCTGCAGTTTGACATTTCCATCACACAAGCCGCATTGATGTATCAAGGGAAGGTGGTTAAATATATGGTTTACGATAATACATATATACAAGACTGTTACCAAAGAATGATTTTTCTTCTTAAAAACACTTTTCACTGGCAGCGGCATCACATCACAAACATTTGTTCGTCGTCTGAAAATTACGATTTCACTGAGGAAAGAAGTCTTGGCCCATTTCATGGTTTATTTTCATACGGACATGTTCAATAACAAAAAATAAAAAAGCAGTTTGTAATAATAGCATGTGACTGATGAGAAACAGGTAACGTGTGAACCCTGGCCCAAATAAAAGACAGTGTGGCAGGTTTGTTTCACAGGTTATACATGACAATGCTAGAGGATTTTAGTATTTTACGGTGGGTTTTATCTCAACATCCCCAAAACCCCGTTAAAAGATGAAAATAAAATCCCTCAACTTTCTCCTCTGATCTTTTAAAACGCCATCAGTGGATCTCGCCAACCCCCTGGGGAGGGCGCTTATTTTGTTTCAATGTCGGCGCTGAATAGTGTTTCAAAAGAGGAACATCAAATAAGTGTCTTGCTGGTAACAAAGAAAAACAATTAAAATAAAAAAAGACAGTATTTAGCATGTAAGGTTAAATATATATTTATATAGAGTCAATCATTTCATAATATTTTCCACTTTTGGTACAAAAAAAAAAAGGAAGGACTTTGTGTGTAGCGTGGGATTTAATACGTTCGTGGAGGAGTCTTCTCCACAAGACCGAGTCTCTAGGAAAAGTCTTTGCTCGTTTCACAGTCTGGCCCCACAGAAACTCACGAGTCATGATTCTGAGAGAGAGGAGCCGAGTGTTTCGTCTCCGATGTGCAATCGATCATTCCCTGCTGTGTGAATCAAACGCAGCGGCTAACACACGAGGGGAGGAGTGGGTCGACTCTGGTATGTGTGTGTGTGTGTTGACTTAAATACTGGATTGGAGGTGTGTAAACTACGGTTCAACTGATACCGGTTACTGCCACCAAATGCTGCCCGTTTTGGATAAAAACTGACATTTAGTCTTTTATTCACAAAAAAAAAAAGGATTAATATTTTCAGGCTAGCAGCTCCTATCAAGACAAGACTCCCCCACACTAACTGGGACAAGCACAAAGACCGCCAGCATGAAGCGCGGTGGACTGACAGGGAACTCATTGATTGGCCGGTTCTGGTGTCTGCATCATCAGCGCTTCATGGACCAACGAGGAGAAATCGATACCCAACGGCAGGTCTGGATTATAGGTAATGACTGCAACTGGACCGTGGGAAGTCGTAATCGAAAAAGAGTCTTTTGGTGTATCATTAAGCAGGGAGGGTTGTTTCGTCGTTACGTTTTATGGAATTTTTTATTGAATTGCTAAAATACATATAGTGGGACATAAATCCTAATCTTCAGCCATTCTTTACAGAGGTCAGGTGTCTAAAACTCTAAAAAGGGTCTACTTACTACATGCGTCTAATAAAACTGCTGTTGTGGCGACTACGCTGAGATGAAACCGGTAATCAACATTCTCATCTGGTTCAGACATCACACGACTGCATCTCTATAAATGTAGCATGAATAAATACTAAACCAATAAATGCTGCCATCCATCTTAATGCAAGCCACGTTTAATTGAGAGTTCCAGAAGAATATTTAAGCAGAGAGAAAAAAACCTCATCCAGGCGAACCGGTATCAGTCTGACCGTAGTGTAAACTCTTCAAAATGACAGCAGGCCCGTCTCGTGTTGCCGTGGTAACGCTTGAGCTCATAGGTTCATATATTGTGTGCTTGTATAAATCCTTTTCTTTCAGAGCGTCACGTGAGGACCAAAAGAGAAGGAGACGTGCTGGAGGTGAGGGGGGGGGGGGGGCTCTCAGCTCTCGTCGTCCGGATGGTTTAGTTCCAGCAGTCGAACGTGGGTGAAGGGAAAGTGGCCCTGTTTGCCTTTGCACTCACCCTCCCACTGGCCGTTCACGTTGATCTTGGTCACTTTTACCCTGTCGCCCACCTGCAAGATGACAAAGAATACATATAAATACACACACACACACACACTTCCTCTCTCTGACACTGACTGGTAGGATCGATTCATGCACGTCGAACATCAATATGCGGGTCAGACGTCTGTCCCCCCGCAGAATAAACCGCATTGACTTAAAATTGACTGACCCATCTTCATGTGTACAGCTGCGGAGCGACACACACAAGTAAGATTGATGAAGGAAAAGACGCTACTCGACCAATTACTTATTTCTTGTAGAAACGTTTCAAAAAGCCCGACAGAAGTCCTTGCATTTTAGTGGAGATAATCACACTGAATTTAAATGTGTTACATTTAAAACGTTCAGCCCGACATCGTGTCCGGGGGAGGGCAGCCTGTTTTTGTGACGGAAGAATTTCAGAATCATCAGAATTCACTGCATTTTCCCCCCCCCACACGGATGTAGTGAAGAATTGGTATCGCGTAGAAACCACAATAAACACAAGACCTATTTAAACAGCTGAACAAATCAGAGGGGAAGCTTCAGTAGACGGCTTTAAAAGCAGCAGGTTCATAAACCCAGCGTCCTCGAGTCCGCTCCAGCTCACAGAAACTCACACGTGGCATCTGTGACTCTCACATGAGCAGCCCGCGAACTTTAAAAGTTGTGTTAAAAGTTGGCACCGTGCGCGTATCAGATTGATCATTTGATTCAATTCAGCTTCTTAATCTCCTGCTGCAGCTCTTATAGTTCACAAAGGCACAGCTCACTGTGAGGCAAAAAGGTTGTGAGGCGACCCCACCATGGTGCCCTGTATCAGAGCGATAACCAGCTACTGGCTAGCGTGTCTCATTGGCCATCCGCGTGTTGACAGCGAGACGCTCAGTGAGTTTAGATCACGGTCTCAGGGACACACACACACACACACACACACGACATACCGGATTATTTCAACTTCTCCTCATTAACCTCCACTAGCGTTTGCGTTTCCATACTAATCCAACCAAAAACGGTTCATCTGTTCCCCAGGAGACTAAAAACAAGGCCACTTGTTTCCGTGGGGATGAATGTACAATGCAGCACTCATAGTGGCCCAATGGGCCACAGAGAGACGTGCACATGGGTTGACCCCAACCCATTGTAAAAAAAAAAAAGCATCTGCGTCTGTCTTTCACTACAGTGCCATCGCCGCCGCCAAGTGTCTTCACATGCGCCGTCAACTTGCATTTGTGAAGACACTGTGTTACCATCACACGCCTGAGTGAGCCGATAACTATCCGGACAATCTGCACAGTCACCGCTGAGGCGCACATGGAGGAAAAACAAGAGATGGAGGCAGTCGACAGTGAATAGCAGGAAAGCCATGGAGTACATGAGTGGTGGGTGGAATTGCTACCTCCAGAGCGAGCGCCGTCTTGTCGTAGGCGTTGGGCACCCTCTTCTGAATGGCTCGCGCATAGACAGGCCCGTTCTGTAGGTTAGGGAGCTGGGCGTTGACCACAGGCTGAGCGTACTGGCCGGGGTCCCCGGGGTTGGGCTGAGGGGACCCCGTTGGGTCTGTGCCGCCCGCCGGACCCCCTTGTCCGCTCCCCACAAGAGGGGGGCCCAGGCCGGCAGCGGTGGGCGAAGAGGGCCGGTACTTCTCCACGTAGGGCACCGGGATCATCCCGGCTCGGCCCTCCTGGTTAGCTGCGTTCCACCACTGGTCTTCTGGCTTCTCCAGCACCCGCAGGATGTCCCCCCTGCGGAAGGGGAGGTCCTCCTCGTCGTTACCAGGGAAGTCAAATAGCGCGCGGACAAACTCTGCCTCGTCTGGCTGCGGCGGGGCACCACCAGAGGGGATGCTGATGAAGCCTGTGTGCTTGGCCTTGTTTATGGGCTCAATGAGTGTGGTGGTGTCCAGGTAGTGGATCTTATAAAACTCCAGCAGTGCTGGCAGCGCCTCGAACTCCTGGTCCCCGATCCGAAACCGAGGGGGAGCCAAACCTGGCAGAGGAAGAGTGTGGGGGGGAGGGGGGGGGTTAGTTTGTGTACAGGCGTGCTTTGAGTTTTGGGTGTACACAGCACATTAATTACACGTCAAAATGAAACACTATCGAATAGGCCGCTGTGTTTGGGAAGATTATTGGATCATCAATCTTACCAATGTACTTAGATCCACTTTTAAACCATAAAGTAAGCTTCCATCTAATTAAAAATGGATACTCTTGCTGTAAATTGATGATTTATTATAGCGGGAGACCGATTTAACAACAAACCAAACAAGAAGGCCCAACATTATGGAAGCCCTGAAAGGAATTGCGCAGCAGCCATAAGGAGGCACCATTGAAGCGGGAGACGTGTCGGTAGTGCACCACGTACGTGCACCACCACGACGGGGTCAGACACACAGTCACCCTCCGGTGGTGACAGCCCGGCCTGCCCCGTTCCATCCGGACCGTGCAGCCCAGACGGAGACAACGTACCGCCTCCTTCCCCGGTCGCAAATAACAAATAAATCGATCGCTAGCTTGATGGCTAATCGGAAAAGTAATACCAAACTCCATTTAGACATCCAACCGTTACTGAACCTTACACACGCCAGACGCGATTTCTATCACTTTGTCGTTACTCGGTTATGATGTAACGTGACTTTATATCGTAGTGCAACTTTTGTTGTCACGTTAATTAACGAATGAAAGAATTTCCGGCGAATGTTTCAGCACTTCGGACCCACAGAAGCTAGCCCGTTAGCTAATGCTACACGGTGCTACACAGACTTCGGGGGGCGGTATCGAGCAGCTTGAGCCACATGTAAAAGTGTTCCTTTTTGTTCGCAGGAGCGAATATTATACGAATACATGTATGCAGAGTTTATTTTAGCATCATCCAAAAACACTGGAAACACAAAAAAAGGGGCACGTACAAGTTAAACTGGAGAACTGGCGAAGGGCGTCTGGCGTGGCTCGAGAGCCGCACGCGATGGGGCTAAAAATCAAAGCTATTCACTAGTGGATGGAAAATACACATTCTAACGTTTGTCCTCAAAAGAAATCGGTCAGGATTCGGATCAGACGCCCAGCCGGGCGACCCACAATTCAACGTTACCTGAGCCAGACTGCCGGTTGTTACTGACGCTGTTGATTATATAATGGGAGACTTTGGAGTTCTCGGAGACGGACAGCACGTAGTCGCCGGGGCTGGTGATCGAGTCTCTCACCAGGAAAACGCCGTGCCGCTGCCCCTGGAGCAGGGAGACGGCTTCCTGGCGGCTCAGCCTTCCCCAGTACCAGCTAGAGCGGTCTTCGGCGTCAAAATTGCCGGCCATGGCTGTGGAATCTCGTCCGAGGCTTGAGGCCTTTCCCCGTCGCCTCTCCCTATCCGCGACTCATACACAAACTTTGGTTGACTTAACGTTTCCCGTGAGAATCAAGAAAAAACAAAAAAAAACGCTACAACAAAGCGCAGTTTTCTGAAACTTCCACGTCGAATTACAGTCGAGGCGTTTTAAAGTGGACGGGCTTTCTGTTCGCACCCCAGAAACCCAAAACTCGAACGCTTACACGTTGAGATGACTGAAGAATGAATTCTAAACTAATGTGCAACAAGAAACTCCGGGACTGAAATGGCGGATCTGGGGAAAAGTTGACCTCATCTACCGGAAGGGATGCCTGGTCAATGGGAAGCGTTGCATTCACGTGCCTTAAAAGAAAAAACGTAGACGCGATACAACGTCTCCGCATCTTTTAAAATGACTGCCCTTAACACCGATGACATGGTTTATTGCACATGTTTTAGTCCCATAGTAGACTAAATAAACATATTTAAAAAAACTTAGAAGTGCGTGGTTGCTTAAAGAAATCATACGAATCCCTCTCTGTAAATTATGCAACTAATTTGAAGCCTTAAACGCATCATGATCAAACTTTTCTGAAGATTTTTGTTGCAAACATGTTGTGAGACTAGTCAAGTTTTTTGTTAAGCAAACACACACCCCAACAAGGGATTCAGTCGTGACGTGAGACGAACCAAGATACAAGTTTTACAACCGATGTGACCATTATTACGTTACAGTAACATACCTGAAATGATGTCAACATGGAATAACATTATGTCATATTTATCAGGGGGTAATTTATTACATTATACAACTACAAATGCAGGGATGGGGGAATGACAGTCAATATTAATAAAATGTGTTAACTAAAATACATTTAAAAAACATTCTGTGGCGATCTTCACCACGTGCATTGTACCACTAGATGGCAACATACATTGTAAAACAGCATGGAGCTTCGTTCAACTAACCTGTTATTACTGACACTGGAAAACATAAAATAAAAAATTGAATGGGCCATGTTGGCCAAAAACCTCATATAAAAGAACAAAATTATTATTGTCTCTGCTCTTATGCAGTTTCATAAAATTATAAGTTACTCCAATTCCTCCAACTCCTCATTTTTTATGATGATTGACCTTATGTCATTATAAAAGCACTATTGTTATAAAGCATTGTAATCAAGCACAATGAGCAGAATGTCAAACATTATCTGTATTGAATAATAGATAGCATCATAGAAAGTGCTACCAAAAATTACCTGCAGTCTTTGTTAGTCTCATGCCAACTACTGTCTCTAAAAATGAAAATTATGAGAGAATGTTCTTTATTTTGCGCACATTTTCTTCACAACTATTTGTATTGTAAAGATTGCTCATGTTGCCAAACAATGATTGGTCAAGAGCAGCTGCGATCTACCACAAGCTAGTTTTAAAAAGAGGGTTAATCCTCCCTTCTTAAATTACAGCATTGTTATAAACCATCATCCATCCTGTAAACCTCACATGTCACAATGCATGTTATAAGAAACTATATTTTAAGGATCAGTGTCAGTCAACCGCAAATTCAAAAGGCAAAGGGGAAATCTGGTGAACGCACAAGTACAGTACAAACAGATTTGGCCGAATAAAACATTAACGTCTACGTTTGTGTGATTTGACAGTGGTCCTCTATTTAATTTGGCTTGGCAAGAGGCCAATGTTGTGCTCACTCAAGGTGTCATAACATCTGGACCGGGTCGTCCGCTCTGATCCGCGGTCACTCAAACGGCTTCAGGTGGTTGTAGAGGGACTGGACGTACGTAAACACACACATGGGGTCGGGCTTGTCCCCCATGACCATCATGTCCTCCACCTCGATCAGACGGAGACAGTCAGCCTGCTCCCTGAAACGCAGACGGACAGACGTGTGTGTGTGTCAAGTACAAGGTCAACTTAAAGTTGCAATCGCTCAAATCTCGTCCAACCCGTCAACTGAACTGTGGCTTCTTTTAAAGATATTAAAAATATCCCCCATCGGCTACCTCTAACTTTAGTGAGGCGTTTCTTCCCTGTAATCAAAGCCCCTCGGCCAGCTTACTCTGCGGTGGTGAAGGCCAGCTGGAGGTTGTGTTTTCGGTTCGCGGGGTCCAGCGTGTTGTAATCAAAGTCCAGAGGGAAGAAGGAGTGAACCAGAGCACAGAAAGCCATCCCGTCACTCCAGCTGGACGAGAAGTTCTGGATGTCTATGTTCTGGAAGAAAGACGGGAACGTCTTCACATTAAAAACCCTTCGTTTCCATCCAGTTTGTGAGTCACACTTGAAGCGTATTTCCTTATAAAACCCTTGTGTCATGAGGCTGATTTCACATCATTTTGTGCCCTGGCATGTTTTGTCTTATATTCTGACAATTACAATCTTGCGACGAGGATCATGTGACAAAAAAGTGGATCGCCTGTAGAATTTCTTGTGACACGTTCGCGTACATTTAGGGAGCAAATGCATGTTTGCCGCTCTGAGTATCGCCCTCGGAGTCCTACCTGATAGCCGATGGTTTTTGAGCGGCACCACTCCAGCAGAATCTGTTTTATACTGCTGGCGCTGGAAACTCCAAAACTCTGAGAGCGCTTCAGTTTAGGTTTGGAATCCTTCGGTCTACTCAACAGAAATGCAAACAAGACGGCGCGTCACCGCTGTGAATCAGGGGTGATGTTGGAAGTATTCTAAAGTCTCTTACTTGACAGGCTCGGAGTTCATCCTCTCAAACAGGGCCCTCTTGGCCTGAGCCCCGTTGGAGCGCGGAAGCGTTTGGGACTTCATCACGTCCTGTTTGAACTCAAACCCCCCTCCCTTGGTCACCTTCCTTGGGAGGAGCAGTGGAGAGCAGACGCCATCACATTTCAACTTGAACACGCGGCACATTCACGAAACGCTGCACCCCTCTGGCTAAAAAACGCGACTCGCTTACTTGTCCAAACTTGGTGAGAAACCAGATTTTAGGATTGATTTGGAGGGAAGTAGTTTTTCTGTTGAAACAGAACGTCATGGTGAAAAAAGGGGGATGGCACGAGTCCGAAACAACGCACAACCGCACACGAACACAGGAAAACAAAATAGTTGTAATACTTACTACAAACAAACTGGATGACGGGACTTTGTCTTACCTGCAGGCTGAGGAAAGCTCACACTTCTCTTCAGACTGGGACTGGGCGTCTTGAGAACTGGCACTGAATAGATGGGGCGACACAAAAACAACAACAGATGTTAAAAGTGGAGAATTTTGACAAATCTTAAAAAATAGGAATACTGAAAACAAGCAACTCCCTGAGACAGATCCTCGTACCGCTGGTTTAACTCACCTCGCTTAAAGGGATATTCCCCCGGTTTGACCATCGGCTCTTGTGGTGCTGAAAGACTCGAGGTCGGCCCCGTTGTATCGGGCGATGCAGACTCTGTGTTGGGTTTGCTCGCGGCCGAAAGCGGCAAACAAGGTCTGGCTTCACTGATCTCTAAAGAGAAAATGCACTTGAACAACCATAATAATTGAGGGTGGTCCTTGTTGGATGGATCACAGTGGAAGAGACATCTCCATCAGGCCCCATAATAGTCTGTAGTGACGTCAAACAAAACACATTCCCACTGCTGCACCTGCTGGAGTCTCTAGTGTAGAGTGACTGGCCGCTTTAGGCTCAAATGCCGGACGCTGGGTAGGTTTGGTAGCGACCAGACCCTCTGGACTGGGTTTGGTCTTCGTGGCGGTGACAGGAAGATGGGGCTTTAGTTCATCAGCGTCTAGGAAAGATAATCTGAATACTTGCGATTCAAAAGGAATGGCCGTGGTTATTCTAACCAAACAGAAGGAGATTTCCCTCTCACCACGTTCAGCGTGAGACTCCTGTGTGGCTTTGGGTGCTGAGGCAGGAGACTGTGGGACAGCCGGAGCATCACAATTGGGTTTCAGCATCGCAGAGAGGGGATGGTGGCGTCTGGACTGAAGGCCTGATTCTTCCTGGTCTGGGAGGGAAGAAGATCAATCCAATGCAATCGTCATTCAATCGCACGCGTTCCTCAAACAGAAGAGCTCGGACCTCCGCCAAATAATTGGTGCATCCACTTCGGACCAAATTTAATGGGTTCTCCATTGGGCAAAGTTTCATGAAAATCAGGCCAGTAGTTCATGTTTCGTATTGCAGACAAGCCCAGAAGCTCTGGCGTAAAAATCACTTTGGTGAACCCGTCTAGCACACAAAACAACAACATACAATTCACTTGTGAAGCGTGTAAAAGAACCCGCTGACCAGACACGTTGGGGATTTCCACGCTGTACTCAGGGGGGTCGGCCTCAGCACAGGACTCGGTGCTCGGTTTTGTGATGGCGGTCGGAGGCTGATGGGAGATTTCTGAGGCAGACAAACAACAAAGGTGAGACTTGCCGGCCTGCGGGGGTTAAAAACTACTCAAATCGTCCACCTACCTGTGTTTCCATTCGCTAGTGCAGCTGTGGCAATATGTTTCTCTCCTTTTGCACCGCCCTGTTCAGTAAAGACAAGTCGTACAAAACATGCGATTCTATTATTATTATTGTTGGTGTCCTTGCAGGGATCCAAACGTGCTATGTGCTTTTAATGTGTTCCTGACACGGTACCATCTTAGTCATTTGAATAATAGTCAGATAGAGCCACATCATAGAGTCATGGGAGGATGTTTCCTGCTGGTTCTGAACTGGTGCCAGTTCAACTTTCCTGTGAAAACAACACGTGTCTAGTGTAATGGGATGAATGCTGTATTGTGCACTTATAGTTGTGTAATTCATTTAAGTGCTATAATAATAGCGGCTGCGGCTGCTGCAGGTGGGAGGGGATGTTGGGATAATATTATAAGCGAAAACTCTGTTATTTCCTTTAAAAAAACACTGGTTAAACACAACAAACGCAAATGATGAATTGAACACAGGATCATATTTCCATCCATTATCTCAGGACTTACGCAACACACGACACTATCTGTGCCTGTGTCTATTTATACGTTTGTCGTAGCAACATCACTCACCGCATCGCTCACGGCAAACAAACAAAGAAGATTCTCTCAGTCTCTCAGACTGCTGCGGAGCTAAATTTAATTTGGAGGCCTTTATCCTCGGTGGTAAATGCGTCTGTGCGTGTGTGTGTGTGTGTGTGTGTGTGTGTGTGTCTGCTCACTTCTCTAAATCTAACGTGGGTTCTTCAGCTGTTAACTGCTGAAAGCTTCTCCTCAAATGACAGCTGAGGCCAACAAACGCATGTTCCCGCTGAGACGCTATTTTAGTATTCTGCAATCAGTCCCTTTGCAAGAGTTTCCGCTGCACTCTTCTTACGTCCCGAAATAGCCCCAAACGGAGGCTCCGGGCCCCGGGACGTTCCAGGGCATCAGAGGCTGGGCCTCTATTTGCCCCTTCCTCAACCCCTCTGCCTCTTTCTCTGCAGCCAGACAATGGAGCCGTGTCAGCTGGGCGTCCAGAGGAGGATTAGCACCTCAGCGATCCCCGGTTATCACAATAGCTCCTGTGGGATATCACGGTGTGACTCCGTTTGGCCCAATAAGTCCTCTCAGCCCCCGGCCGGGTTTATCTCTGTATCATTTCGGCTGTTTCTTGGAAACGTGCAATTCTTCCTTGGTAGGATTCTGACGAACGCACCAGGCTGAGTATTTGTTTTCTTCTTTGCATTCCCATTTATGAATGACCCCGGAAGAGTGCAGTAAAACAAAAAAAGAAGACAATCAAGTAACCACACGTGGTACCTCTTATAATTGTATTAAAGATGGATTAAACTTGCTCGTTTGTCAGAGATGTTTGCTGCTGTTTTTCGCACCGCTGAGTTCGTTGTTTTAGTTGTAGTCTACGGTTCACAACCTTCCCACTCGATTCGATCTCACCGGTTGTCCTCTGAACAGCTGATAAACCCGACTTTGAAACTCACTCTACCAGTCCAGCATCCAACGGCAGGCAGGAAAAAGAACAACACAGGGGAGCAGTCATCAGCTAAAGAGCCAGATCCTTCTCCAAAGACTAAAGAAGAAGAGTCCAAAGAAGAGCGTGTGAACAGGAAGTCAAATTAGAGTGTTAAGTGATTAGAAGGCTATATTGGTGCGAGGGGGGTTGAACTGTGGTACGCAGTGGGGGGGGGGGTTGGAGAAGACCTGGTGATTTCAGCGGAGAGGAATGCTGGCCGGGTGTGCGTTTCTGTCTCAGGGTGTGGGCTCCGGGTGGGACTGAAGGGGACGCAGACGCAAGTCGACTTTCCATCGGGAGGTTGGAGACTGGTGGGCTTGAATGGCGAGCGAGTACTACAAGCTGGGCTGGCAGCAGGTGGTTTGGGAGGATACGACTTCCCTCCCCACATTCTCAGGCCTTCACTGCCCAAGTAGATATGGGCTGCAAAGAGCTGCAGCTGAGTCCCAAAGCAAAGCCCCCAAAATACACATGCCCTTTGGAAGACCTGCTGTTATAGAAGCAGCTCATGAGCGCAAGAGTTGGAGGGAGGGGTGGCAGCATTGGGGTGTGGTGATGGGGTTGTTCCTTGGGCCAATGCAAATTTACAACCCTCGTTGGGTAATGATATGAATATTCAATGTTAATGCTTTTTGACACACATGGGACACAGTTGCTTGGGGGGATCTCTTGTGGCAGAATGTGAGGAATTGTACCTGACAAAAGCGAAACTTAGAGAAGTTTTGACGAGCACCCTCGACCTGGGAAAGGAGGTTGGACACAGTCACAGAGGGCCGTTGTCATACGTTTTGTGGTTTTAGAATCTCCCATCTGATTGGCCCTCAAACTCAAAAGGTCTCTCATCCAAACTTTCGTAATTCAATGTCCTACCTTTACCCGAATCAACCACCCAATCCGAGTGCGTGTTGTCCTTCACTCGGTGACCAGGCTACACCTCCGGATCATCCGATAGTCATTGCACTCTGTAAATTGTATTATCTCATGAAAACGTACTCACATTCATTTCTGCTTGTCTCTTTGCTCTCCATGGAGGAGGCGCTGGGGTGCTGCTGGGAGCAGCAGCAGCCGCCGCCGCCGCCTGGCTCGATGGGTGCGTGGACATGGACTGACTCTCTGACCCTCCAGAGCGAACCGGTCCCCTCTGCTCTCCTGCCGGTTTCCCGTTCCCGACACCGTCCTCCGTCTTCCCCGCCTTCGCGTCGGCGGGACTCCCGTCCCCCCGTGACCCGGCGAGACGCTCCACTATGCGGCTGAGGGCCTCCAGCTCGGACCTGAGCTGCAGGTTCTCCTCCTGCAGCCTGCTCACCGCCTCGGCCAAGGGTCCGTTGGAGAAGCACTGCTCCTCGATCCTCCGCTCTATGCGCTGCTTGAAGGCACTTACGTCCACGTGCACCTCCTTCACGGCTGCCTGCAAAGTGGCCCTGAACTCAAGCAGAGCCTCGCCGACCGGCACCTCCTGAACGCCCTGCGTGGCTTCTTCCATGGCTTCTTCAGTGACCCTCACCACCCCTGAGGTCGGATGAGTAATGGGGTGTTTGGTGCAGAGCTCAGAAACCCAACCTTCAGTCTTTTTACAGTATCTTCTTCTACGATTCACGTCCTCAAAATTCAATCAGCTGTGTTCCATGGAAATCTTTCTCACTCATTAAAGTCCCATCAAGCTCCATGGAGGACTTCTCTCAGTGTGCGCCGGCTCTCACCCTCTCCTCTCATCTGGGCGAAGCAGGTGTTATTTATAAGTCGCTGGAAAACTCACGCACAATGTCATCTTTGGAAAAGAGATCAGGGACGTCGCTGGCAGATCGGGTTCTCGGTGCACGCAGGAGCCCAGGAATGATCAAACTAACCTTTCGGAGGGATCCGGTTGAAGTGTCCGACGACCGGTGGAACCGCTACGTGTTTGCTGGATGCTTTTCCCCCCGCTGCCTCGGCACAGGGAGCTTTCTGAGCTATGTTGGAGCCTGGGGTCAACACGTTGGCCTTTGTATTTTTGGACATGAAGGGGGCTGGAAACAATCAAATGGGGGGGAGGAGCCAGGATTTAAAAAAAATGTAAAAGTTTTTGTCTTTGCTGCAGGTTAATTGTTACTAGATGGAGTGACTTGAGTTGCCTACGGGTCAATTTAAAGGCGATCACTATTATTGTGACACTGACTTAAACTAGAGGAAGATCAAACCGGTAAAGAGGGACAAAATATAATACAATTAGATTAAAGACAAATGACAGCTTTAATTTGACTGCATCCCAACAATTTTTGTGTCCACCACCCTCTGGATGATCCCTGCAAAATTTGCATGAGAATAATTTTTTCAAATTTTCAAACTCAAGCTCAAGAAACATGCATCGAAATGTCCCCTTTGAATCTAAAACAAACATTGCAGCTGTCTGTTTAACACCAAGATGTCTAATGTTGTCGTTTCCTTGTGTTTCAATCATTTCATGGTACTTGCAGAGCGTTGCGCTTTATTTGTAGTTTCTATCACAATACCTGACAATAGGCTATTTCCCACATTTAAGCACTCCTTTCTTTCTTTCTTTTCATATTGCATAATAATATTCATGAATGTAATAAACTAGTAACAAAGTGAAAGAGCACCTTAAGCATTATACTTAATTTCGATATAGAGGCTCATTAAGAAAACATCACATTATGCTGATTCCTTTGACGTTGCTTTTAGATAAATCAGAAAGTGATTTTAAAAAACAAGTTTAAACTTTAGCCGTGAGTTGTGATAAGCGTTGAACCGGCTCAGCTTGAGCCAGCAGTGCCTCTGGGTGGCCTCCACTTCCCATTACAGCTCCGCGACCCGTGACCATGCACACCGGACACGCTGCACAAAGAAAGAAGGAGCGCAAAGCATGAAAGGGAAAGATGTTGATAATCTTTATTCAAGCAGACACAAATGATGACTGTGGTCTGCCGTCGTTACTTGCTGCAAATGATCCTAAAATTCATTCATGTCGGCCATCTGGATTTTAACCTCTAATCCGTTTCTTTGGAAATACACATCTTGACACCTCGTAACCCCACATGTATTGTATTTTATTGTATATCGCTGCACAGCTCCAAGGGGCTGCGGGTTCCTGGGGAGGAGCGACCACTTCCACGTCCTTTGATGTAAAAAAAAAAATGTTGGTTATAGCCACTTTTACTCTTTCTAGCAACTCACAGGTCAGCTTCCGTGTTAAATGAAACAGATGAGACTCATTATGCCCCGTGCAGACCAGAATACTGTGAACACGATGTGAGGCTAAATACTTTAGTGTGTTCAGTGTCTTTAAAATAAAGATGATGACAATGGCGTGTAAAAAAAGCAGGTTAGAATGGAAACAAAACAGAGGCTTGTTCAAAACAGTCTATCAAATCAATTTATTGAATTTTAAAGGGGTGCTCTGAATTTACAATTTCCAGCTACAGTACATGACTCCGCTCTCACATCAATAGTTTTAAGCTATTTTGTAAAAACAATCCAGTCTATTTTTCAGAAATCTCCTCGATAAAAAGGTCACGCTGCCAAAACAAACAACAAAAAGATAAATCAATGAAGACAGATGCATTGAGTCTGATATATATGTATGAAATGATATCCAAAGATAACGTTGCGCAGAAGGTGTTAAAGATGTAAGTCAGACACACATATCCACTAAAATGACAGATGAAAGGTTTCAAACAGAAACCCAGCAAACCTATTCATAATATATTAATCCTTTAAAATAATGAATTTGCATTTAGAAAAACAGCATTATAGGATTTGCTAATTTGAAAGTATAGATAAGCATATAAACAGCTGAAAAGGCCTTTTGATCAGAAGTTCTATTCTCGTCCGAGCAGTAAATGATGGTAACAACCACTTAATACATTAAAAAAATAAAACAAACTATAAGACTTCTCTTCACGATTAGAGTGAAATGAAATGCGAAATGAATGAAACAGTGATTATGTTCAGGATATGATTTTTAACGAACGTCAGCCGCAACCTGTAAACACCACCTGCCAATTTTAACTGACTTTTATTTTTATTTTTTTTCCTCAATGCCAAATTGTTTTTGCTTGTTTTTTTTCCCAAGGCACTGGAGATCAAAGTCTCCACGGCTCAAAATCTGTCCCAGCGACTGATTCCCGCAGCGCTTTGAATCAAAGCAGTTCTGACATCTGCACGATGCAAAGGCTGCTTTCACGTCCCGCCGGAAACAAATCAAACAGGAGAATGTCGTTGCTGCGCGTTCAAGAGACACCACTTCAGATCGTAGGACTTCTGACCTCGGCTGTATTTTGCGACCGACCAGAAACATGCCAGACTATCCTGTGGACCTCGACTACGTCACTGCTCCACCTGACCCTCGCCTCTGTAGGTGTGGCTGATCCTTGCTTCTAGGAGGTCACCGTCATGGTGGTTGAAAGCAGGTGAGAGGTGGCTTTATTGAGAATGTCATTATGACCGAACGACACGCGGCTGAGACAAACTACACGTCGTGAGCCGAACAATCGGCTCATTGTTGCTTCCGATGCCACAATTTATTGAACCTGTTTTAGCTTCAAGACCTTCAGCTATGAGCCAAAATCATCTGCCAGGCAAATCATCTCAACAAGCCACAGAAACTCCAAAACGTCACACTGCGGAGCAGATTTTGTTTCTTATTTTTGGATGTAAAATAACAAAGGATGATGGGAACATGGATGCAATGGAGCTTTCATTTAGCTTTAACCCAAGTATAATGCAATATAAATGGGATTTTACATCACAGCAATGAGGGCTACAACTCCAAGCAGCGAAGAAAGACTCGTTCCATAAACCAGTTTTTCTTGTTCCTGAAGGTTTAATCTAAATCATTTTTCTGAAACGTTTCCTGTGATTCAGTGATTCAACTCAACACACTAAGCGTTCGCTTGGTGTTGCCCTTCGATGCGCTAAAGTGCTGATTAACTTAAGGGTAATAATAACTTATTAGCTTATTATGGCTCAGTAGCGTAAGATAAAGCGTTAGCATGGACTCTGGGACTCTCTCATTGATGCTAAAGTGTTAGTCAAACAAACATGTGAGATGAAGTGTTAGTATGAGGTTTACAACCTTAACACCCTATTGACATGAAGCTGATATTAAAGCGGTAGCAGGAAGGCGAAGGGTGAGGAGATGCTACGTAGCTTTAGCATTGTACAGCTGAGTCACTCCGGGCGGACGTTCATTTGGTGCCCGTGTTCCCACTCTTTACTTACAAGTTATACAAATATTTGTTTCTTCTTTTTTAACGTTACGATCATTATGTAGGAGTTAAACGTCCCGCTGCCATACAGTAAACGTACTGGGTGTGCATTTAGTGGAGATGAGAGAGGAAACCACCTCAAACCAAACTGTCCGGCCGCTCTCTGGGACGCAAAGAAAAGATGTTAACGAGAAGCCGGTCAATTAATAATTAAGACAAATCATTTATACAGCATTTCTAAAGGACCAAATGAAGAGGAAAATGGTACTCTGTTTTTACAGTGGCTGTAATTAACCGTCGGTCTTTGGTTCACCAACCCTTAGAAGTCAGAAAGCAGGAATACAAGAAAAATAGCTTCGCAAAACAAATTGCTTTAAAAATATTTAGAAAAGAAACCGCATACCAATCTAGTTGTGATCATCTTCAGAATCAGTTTCACCATCTCGCAATAACAGCTCTACACACGCGCCCACGCACACGTTAACATCTTCAAACATCATCAAACCCTGAGCAGAGAACTTAAGACTGTTGATAATAAGAATCCATCAAGTGACCAGAGAACACCTGTTAAGATATGTGCCTCTCCGGTAATTCTTACGGAGCGATTCACAGGTTCAGGATCCGATGGTGTGAGACACCAAGCAATGGAAATAATGTGGCTGGTTTTCCCTGTGAGAGTTTAAAGAACGATGCAGTGCGGTCAGTGCGATCAGATCAGACCAAATAATCAGATGTCGGTTTTTATTCTTCTCAAATATCAGGTATCAGCAAGGAAGTGTCATAAAATGATATGGGTGTTATTTTTGTATAGAAATTACATGTGAAATTTTGGACAAAGTCACTTGTCCAAACTTAATGAACTTACTGAATATATATTGTTGATTTCTTAATCGCAAAGAACGGCACAATTAAAATAATCAACTGTTTCCATGAAACACATTTTGATGACCAAAACGAGGAAATTGTTGCAGAAATCAAATGCTCTATTTTATTTATGCCATGAATTCAAAGCTTAGCTTAGAGACCCATAAAATCTTATACCTCAATTTCATACTCATCCAAATGGTCTATTAAACAGTTCCCACACATCAATGTTAAATCGGACGGACACAACCATAATTCTCCTGTGAATTCTGCTGGGATGTCAGACGAACTAGCAAAAAAATAATAAAAGACTGGACATTTTTTCCCTGCAAAGCAAAAAGTGTCACAACATGCTTGACTTTAGGGAATTGAAGATCTGCAACTACGCCTCAAATAGTTTTGCGTCATGATGGTACGAAAGCTGTCGCAATGGCTTTTCCACACGAGGTAAAACAAGAATAGATTATAATAAAGCATTAAAACAACGGCATATTCCAGATGGTTCGTGTATTTGGTGGCGGGTGAGGTCATGGCAGGACAATGACGATGCATGTAGCAGACTACATGGGAGACGTGCACGATTTTTTTTTTTTTTACAAGAAACTCCTGCAGAGGCCCACTAATCCCAACTGGTGGTGCCTGCAAACCGCCGAGCGGACAATCGGATAATCCTGACGACAGATGGCGGCAGAGAGGAGGGAGGAGGGAACGCTGTGCTCTCAGAAACCCTCCGTCGCTGCAGAGCCGAGAGGCCGAGGTGAGTGAGAAAGGAAAAAGACGCAGCACTGCATGATGGGAGGAGGATGGAAGGGAGGAAACAACGGGCACTCAATTAAGCCTCGGGGGGGGGGGTCACCGGGCCATTCGATGTGCATCGCCGCACATCTGGAGAGACGGGTCGGGTGCGAGAGGCGGAGGCGTCGGGCTGTTGGCAGCGCTTCTCCGGGGAGAAACTAGGCTTTCTTGACACTAATGTTAATCAATACGAAATGTAAAACTCTCAAGTGGTGACAGCTCGTGGTCACAAAACCGGCACACATCGATACCGTCGTCTAACTGACATGACTGAGTCAGTTAGACGACCTTTCTCTCGCCCGCGCTCGTGTCACCACACTTCAGAATCCGGAGGAGGGGGGTTGGGGGAGGGGGGGGGGGGGGGGGTCATCACATAGGCTGGCTTTGAAGTGGTCATGACAGAAGACCATTCGAGTGAGTGCCGTGAGTAAAAGGTTTCAAATTGAAACCAAAGTTAAAAGAGCAAACAGAGATACGGATAACAGGTAACGCCGTTAGTCCCTCAATAAAGTAATTAGCCGCCATAGAGTCGTGTTATCAGGACACCAATACTTGTAAAGCCGTCAGACTTTCAAACTATATGGTTATTAGTTGCATGCAATCTTTTTTTCCGGAAAAGGTGAGAGCTCCGTCGAGTCGTTTTCCAATCCAAGTAAACTCAAGCAATTTGTCTTGTTGGTTTATGCTACAAAAATTGTTTCTTATACACTTTTTTTTTTCTTCAGCATTCTTCAGTTAAAGTTAAATTTAAGATTTAAAGAGACAAGCGTAAAAAGTGAAATGCAATACGAGACCATGATTTGTAGTGTGTAGTCCCAGAAGAAATGTACAGCACAAATAAATGTATGGTCCCAAAAAAAAAGAAATCCCAAATGACACATTAGTGTTGTATACATGCACCGCGGCGGCCTCTTCTTGCATAGATTGAATTTGCAGGACATTTTAAAAAAAAAGGCCATAAACCCACTCATGAATCAGTTAGTTTACTATAAAGCTTCAATGACCAAGAATATTAGAGTTGAATGAACATTAGTGTTGTGCATGAAACCAACCCTGCTGCATTCTTAAGAAAATAATACCTTCTATTTATTCTTTGATTTGATATGAAAGTGAAGCATGTGATTTTCTCTAATATGCCTTGAAGATTAAGGTCTTCATGCAACTGAATACAGAAACACCAAAGATTGCATGAAAAAAAAGACTAAATAAAAAGGTCTCGGGTCTAATTAGGAGCTTGCGATAGAGGTTTATGGTTAAAAACTATTTTAGATTCTGTGATGAAACGAAAACATGACGCAGATCTCTAAAAACATTTGGTATATACAGTGTGTATAAATCTATGGTCGACAGTTACTCCCAGGAATAGTCGCTCCCGATATCACTCATGCGTCGTTGTTTATCGTGGCCGATCGCTCCCCGCATCCTTAACATTTGACCGTGAGTCATCCTCAGACTGCGCCCCCCCCCCCCGCGCCTCTGCCGGCTCTGCCAGCATTGCAGCGTTGCTATGGCGACGCTCCGGCGTCAGATGGAGATTGCTGATTCGAAAGACGAATCTCTCGCTAGCCAATAACGACCCAACTCTTCGTGCATGCAAATGATAGAAACCTTGCAGAAATTAAAAATCCTTGCCAGTGGGAGTTAGTCCAAATACACAATACTTTTTTAATCTTGTCCCATCATCGCTTTACATTGTTATTTAGACATTGAGAGCAGTCTGGCAATTCTTTTTTCTTTTTTTTAAAGGTTAGTTATTTGAGGTCTTGAGATCTTTGAAGTATCAACCTAAAAAAAAAAAAAAAAATAGAATCCAGCACAGACTTGTTTAATGCCATGCATATCATGAAAAAAGAAAAATGGTTTCCACTGAGGCGGAGGTGGAGGCGCCATTCAACACCGGAGATTATTGCAGAACGGAATTCCTGAAAGTTTTTCTTAAAATGTAAGTGAAAGTTTTCCCCAAATCATGACCCGGGGGGGGCGGGGGGGTTGGGTGACCATGCATTGGGAGCTAGGATGGGGTTGTGGGGGGCGGCGAGGGGCCCTCTGGAAAATAAGTGAGCCAATTGACTTAAAAGCAGTGGAGAGAGAGGGGGGAGGGGGTAGGGGGGGGGGGGGGGCGGGGACTGTCGCTGCAGATTTGCCACTGTAAGATGCTCTGTGGGGAACTACTAATAAAATGATAAGAGGCGAGACGTCACATTAAAGCGGGTGAATGAGGAGACATGTATGTTTGCGTCCCGCCCGCAACCCCGCCCCCCCACCCCCCCGTGCCCCTGCCCCCCCCCCCCGTCGGCCTGATCGGTGAGCCGCAACCAGCCAACCTTTCACAGCAAAATTATTATACCAATAAATAGAACCTATCGCAGCAGCCACTCACACAAACACTGTAACAGACCAAGTCAGCGGAGGCTGTAAACACGGTAGGAGTGGTGGTGGGGGGGGCGCAGGGTGGGGGGGCGCGTCTCTTCTTCACTTTCTGCCGCTTTTTTAAAAACTCTCTATGTGAAGCCACAAAAAAAAAAAAAAAAAAAAAAACTCTTCTCCAGTGTGGTAAATGTCAACGGATGCAGTGTAGCAACAAGATCCAGGCAAGAGCCGACCCCCCCGACACCCCCTCAAAAAGAAGAAGCAAATCATCAGACGTCAGTAGTAGGGCTGTATCGGTGCGTGAGGTCCACGTAGGCAGCAGATTTTGTAACAGAGGATTTAAAGTGTGCGAACAGCAGGCAGTCCTGGTACACTACAGAAGAATGACGGGGAGGGGGATTGGGGGGGGGCCGGGGGACGCCGCTTCGAAATGTCAAAACTAGTGCCTTTCTGCAGAAGTAGTTGCGTTAGTAGCTGAGTGAGCGGGCAAAAGAAGAAGAAGAAGAAAACCAAACAGGTGAACCCGGATATCAATCCTCCTTCGCATTGTCCGTGACGGCGGGCGCGGGGGGAGAGTCCGGCGGCGCCCGGCCGCGCCGGTAGAGACGCCAGCCCTTTCGGCAGAGGAGGACGAACCAGTAGACCTGCGGCCCCAGGATGCAGGTGTTGCCCAGGTTGGCGGACAGCGGCAGGTGGAAGGGCACGCTGTAGAGCGGGATGCCGTAGTGGCGGCCGTACACCCAGTACATGTAGGGGAAGAGGGCGATGCGGAACAGGAAGAAGGTGAGGAGGACCATGCCGCCGTTGGCCTTGTGCAGCCAGCATTCCTGGAGGCTGAGCTGGAGGAGGAGGAGAGAGGAGGTCAAAGTATGACAACACGGTAAAGGGGCTGTACTAGAATTAAAACGGGTTCATTGTTTAATTGTGCAGTTATCTCTTGGATTCCGTCAAAATATAACAAAGTCCCTCGTCTTGTGAAATATTCCGGATGAGTCATCCTGAAACGGGCTGACACATCAAATCACAAGAGTCAGCTGGGATTCGGGGAGACCAGCTTTCCCGTCCTGAAACACCATACTGCGGATTTCTCGGAGATCTTCCTGGGCTCCATCTCTTCAGACCGCCGCTGAAAGGCTGGATGGGCCCCCGGGCCGGGCCGGGCCGGGCCGGGAGTCAACGCGGGCGGCGTAGACGAGCAGCCCCCCCACCTCCGCAGACACCAGGTGTCACCCTGAGTCCTCTTCGGTTCTTTGATCACGGCTTCACCAAAAACACGCGGCGAGTGGCCCACTACGGCGCAGGATTTAAAAGGGGGCGGAGCATGGGGGGGATGACTAAGGGAGGCCTTGACCACCATTAATGTGCGAGAGAGAGAGAGAGAGAGAGAGAGCGCCAGGGCTCCTCAGCTGAATGCCACTGACTTGTCTTTTTTTTGGTGAGGGGGAGCCGTGCACCTTAATTATTGATGGGACAGTGACGAGCTGAAACGAAGCTCCTCGGGTTTTTCTGAACGGGGCGAGACGCCCGATCACCGATGGCGTGGATTGATTCTAGACGGCTCCGTTGGGAACGCTTGTTGACCTTTCTGACAAAGTAACTGTGGCCGTTCTTAACGTGCAGACTCTGCGCCTTCCCAAAACCAGTGGCCGCCGTAAAAAAAACAGGGACAGCGCGCAGTCCACAGCAGGCGGGCGACTTCCCGGTCTCACCTGAATAAGTATCTTCCCCAGGGAGACGAAGGGCGTGCTGAGCTCCGTTAGAAACAAACAGCCGACGAAGAAATCCCCCTGGTCCCTTCTGAAGAACTGAGGGGACAGACAAACAGAGCACACGCAGTGAGCAAACAAACACGAGCAGAAAAGCACACAGCTGACATTCAAGGACAACTCTGCAGCGCTCTCAGTGGAAATGTGGCGAGACAGGTTTGAAAAAGAGACGCATTTATCAAGGTTTGAAAAACATTATGTATCCCAAGGTTGAAATCTGAGGGTTATTTATGATATTTTTTGACGTTTGTGTGTTGGTCGTTCATGGCAGGGCAGCTTCTCCTCAGTTATCAGTGGACAGCAGCACCTGGGAGGCCTCACTGGGACGCAGCTGAAGCCACATCATATCTTTCCTTAAAAAGGAATCTGCAGGCTGCAGAGGGACGTTGCAACGAGCGCTGTGCAAAGTCAGGATGAAAGCGGATCCCTGTCGTCCCGTCGCCTACCAACCGTCCAGTGGGGGGTGTCTCAATTCAGCCGCTCACCGGCAACGCGCTCAGGTTGGTAACCAAAGTGCTGCTGGCCTAACTTGTTATTGGTAACTGATGCATTCACCAGTCACTGGTAACCACGACAACACACACAGCTTGCAAAGCTGACGAGGTTGTGTGGTATTTCCCGGCTTTACGAGTTGAGCAGGATCACCTGGAGACAAAAAAAAAAGGGGCGGAGAACTCCACTCGTGTCCTCCAATCACAGGCAAAGAAGATCACACATCGAACTCGACAAGTCAGTTGAACTATAAAATCTTTGTTTTTCCAAGTCGTCAAAAGGTCAACGTGGGTTTTGTAGTGTCATTAGCAACAAACAAAGCAACAGTAAGTCCGGTACTCGTGCGCAGGCGAGGATGCTCCGATCCAGAAATACATTCAGGTGGATTCGATTCGAGAGCGACATCCTTTAGCGGTCTGTTGGTAATCTACACGCTCCTTTAGTACAACGCCACAACCGCCCCATTCTACTACAACTTCAACACGGCAACCAAAAAAAAAGGGGCAGCGTGCGGCGAGCCACAGCGGGTGGGGAGGGGGGGGGGGGGGTAGGCAGCCATGTCCTGTGCATAATTAATGAATGAAGCTTTCAAAATACCGCCCAGCGGCACAGTGCTGCGTAGTCAGAGAGGCCATCCGAAAATAGGTGAGTCAGTCTGGACGGCTAAAGAGACAAAAGGCGAGCGCTGACTGGTAGCTGCGCGATGAATAAAGCATGATGGGCTCGGGACGTGACCCCCCCCCCTCCCGCCATCTGTCCATGAAAGAAGGATCGAGGGCACAGAGGGAAACTTCACACCGCGGGTCGAACTTAAACCACGTTTTATCCGCCAAACATTCAAACATGCTCACGCTGCGGAAAGCTCTCGCATGACACTTGACACGAGGCTTCTGAGACGGCCGCTTCCCTCTAAATCCAATAACTGCAGTGGGAGACAAATACCACAGTTTCTACTTATAAGCACTTTTCAAGCAAAGCAATTGGGAAACTATCTGCCATCCTGCAACATGTCCAGGTGTCATCTGCAAAAAAAGGGCCAATTCAAACATTTAGAGCACCACAAGTTCTCCAAACATAAAGTACTATAGAGACTTTCAACAGGCCGGCTGCTCGACCCCCCCCCCCCCCCCCCGCCACCCGGCTCGTGTGGCCTATCGGAGTGGCACAAAGCTGACGAGTGCGGGAACAAGAGGAGGCAGTTGACAATGACGGGGGCTGAATAATGGAGGGTTATGTGAGCCGGGTCTCAGCTGCCCCTGGCACTGCTAACCTGGGTCCTCCGCGGAGAGCAGGGTGCCGGTGCCACGGGCCGGCTGCAGAAAGGGAAAGGTCCTCCGTGACCGTATCGCGGTGTTAATTGGCTTCCATTCTGACCGACACTGAACCCATCGGAGGGAGTCAGAAAACCGGCAGCACCATTATGAACTCAAATTGTGTTCGTGGGACAGTTCAGTAGGTTTCCAATTTGCAGTTCAAACCCGCGCTGTAAGTCTTCATGGTCCACAGTGCTTCTCCCTGACTGTATATCCATCCACACAAATCACCTTTTCCTTTTTTCATCCAACATCGAGATCTTTGGCCGGCGGCCTTTTTCCCCTCCGACATTCCACCAACAATCGCAAAGAAACCAGCTGCATCTTTCATCCGGCGTTTCTCCATCCGTCCCTTTGCAACGCTCACAATTCAACGACGCCAAGGAACCAAAATGATTTCTCGCCAATTGTTCCAGGAACGTAATCAATAGTTGCTCCATTTCCTTTCCTGAACTGCCCAAGTGAAACGGACTATGCAGTAAACCAGCGAGTGTTCCTTTCTACTGCACCAACCGGAGTGGCAGTCCACGGTAACATCCCACAGCGCAGCGAGATGACAGATGTTTGCAGAACCAGCTGGATTATCGTGTTTTGCACACTAATGTACTAGTTTGGTAAAACATAGCAGTGAGCACCGGGCCGCTTTTATTGTTGCCACTTAAGTAATCATTAGGAGATGATGCAGCTCAAAGAGAGGATTGATCTGAGAACAACGCACCGCCTCACAGCGGGAACTAACGGCGCATTACTGGCAACGGACAGAACACGTGACTTCTCCCAACTGTATAGCGTCGTCGGCGCCATTGTTGTTTGCTCACACACACACACGCAATGAGACTAATGGATTTGGTCTGTAAGAAAAAGTAAAGAAAAAAAAAAGAAAGAAAAAAACAGAACAGCGGCAATTATATTTACCCAAAATGCAATGTTGTCCATTATCCATCTCCAGGAACAGTAAATAGCTTCCCAATTCTGACCGTCCTCAGTGAGATGGAAACTGAAGCATTTAACTCTACAAAGTCAGACATTTTCTGGACAAGGTTCATGGACCTTTTCCCCCCCATCGCATTATAAACTGCACATTTTTTGGTCATGTTTCCTATATTGTTAACCCTTGAGACCCGTGACGGGTGCGGTAACGAGGCGGCGGTCCGTGCTACTAGTCGCTTTGCCGCCAACACCTCAGGCGACTGACCCCTGACCTCGCGGCGCTTTCACGCTCTTAATTATCCGCCCTGACTACTGACAACAAGCTCTGGCCCACGCCGCCTGCGCCTCTCCTCACCAGCGTGACGGGCAGCAGGATGGTGAGCAGGGCGATGTGATGCAACACCAGCAGGAACTCGCGGCGGACGAAGGAGTTGACGGTCCTCAGCGAATGCCGCTTGTAGCTCTCGTGCCCTTTGACGTGGAAGCGGTGGTAGTGGCTGAGGTACATGGCGAAGATGTCGTACGTCATGTAGGGCACGCCGTACCAGACGATGAAGTAGGTGGCCAGCCAGTGCCTGAGGAGGGAGGAAAAAAGAAAAAAAACGACAACACGGCTTTATTTATTCTGACCAGAATCTTCTCGGACAAAGTTAGCAGGCCCAAATACGCCATCTCGTTGAGAAGTCGATAAATGGTGAACACGCAGAAAGTGGTTTACCCGTCGGCCTCGTCTCTCTCTCACGCAGACACACACCGGCTTTAGGGCGGAAGGAAGGAAGTGCAGTGTAACAAACGAGCCGGGTGGCTGCAGCCTTCTAATGAGCCCCGGTTACCGTGATGGTGAATTATGTGGACAGCACGCAGCAAAGCAGAGCTGAGCCACTGACCTCTGACCTCTGACCAGGCTTTTCAGCTCTTAAGGTCAGTGGATGGAGGGATGAAGAGCAGTCGGGCACAACGAACCACTGAGACTGCGCGAGGCGATTTGCTCGCGTGTATATTTTCTGTATAAAGGCAATGGGAAAATACGGCTAACGGCTATTTTTGTGAGGACAAAAAAAGAAAAAATTCTCCATATAAATACGCGCACAGCAGCTATACGGATGGAACACGTTTAACCAGGTACACACCTTACACATACAGAGATTTGTATAGAATAAAAATATAATTACATACACATATATTATTAGGAAGAAAATAATCACGGCCAACCAAGAGGTTAGGTACAGGTCACCGTAGCGTTCACGGAGGAAAACACGGATAACTAAACGCTCCTTGTGTTAACACGGACTGACATGAAGCTCCAGCCCAAGTAGGGGGATGTTTTTCAAAAAGTTACTGTCACAGAGGCAGTGAAGGCTAAAAAAAGGCACAGATTGTGACAGAGTATTAGAGTGTCCGTGGGTCTGACACCGGACCATGTGTCCCATAAGCCCCCGGGCCGCCGTACGCGTCATCGGACGGCAGAACTGAGCAGCGCTGTGGAGGAATTAAGCCCAGTCGGTGGAGGGGAGGGGAGGGGAGGGGGGGGGGTTCTGGAGATTAGCTGCCCCGAAAACTGGGCCTGCCCGAGCACTCGGTAGGATTATAACGCTAGCATTAGCTTAGCACCACACCTCCCAAAACGGCAATGGGAGGCGAACGCTGTGCTAACTTGCTACCGGGGTGCTGATGTGTAGCCAGAGCTCGAGGAAACAAATAAAACAGTCATTGAAAAGAATAAATATATATATTGAAAATATATTTAAAAAAAATAAAGGACAGTTGTTTTGCCAGACTGTAAATACATAATTGTGCAAGCAATGAGGAACCACTGTGGGATAAAGTGTGGGAGGTCTCTACACAACTGTTTCCAAAACAGACAGGAAGAAATCACCAGCATAAGACGAGCCACCTCGGCCCTTATTTAACAAGTAAATAGGGCACATATTAAACTGGTCCTTCTACTGTTTTTTTCTGCTTATTTTCTCTGTCCAGCCGAGAACAACAGGCGCAAACGCAAGCCCCGCCTAGTTTTAATAAAGAGAACACTGACTGACAGGCGGACAAATCGTCTCCCAAGTTAACGTTTGACTTGCCGCTGAATTGGTTTAAAAAAATAAAAAAAAGTTGCGCGAAAGTGAAAACACAAATAAACACAATTAGTTATCGAACCTGGCGTTAATGACGCTCTCCCGGCATGATGACACAACGATGACTCCCACCGTGGTTGCCATGACGGCATGGATGGAGGACACCAGTCTGAGAAAAAGACACAAAAAGGTTCAGAGAGAAAGTTATACAAAGTGATACAAGCCATAGGTGGACAGTTGATACACTGCAGCTGCGAATATCACGTGGAGATAGAGATGTTTATAGCCATGGTCACCATGGCAACGTGGCGCCGGCGGGCCAGTGTTATGGCTAAGATGGTCAACCCTACGCCGGCTAAACGTGAACATGTTAGCATTGCCTGTTTGAGCCGGTTAGCACGCTGCAGTGAGCTGCCTCCAAGTACAGCATCGGAATTTATTTCGCAAGTGAAACCTGATGAACGTGGGTCACGCTTTGGGGAAACGCGTCCCCTCAGGTGAACCACACGGGCAGTCGAGTGTAACCTCGTGGGATTAGCAGTGCCGGGCCTCGGCCCTCCTCGTCTATAAACAGCATGTGACAGAGGAGAACACACACCCACACACACCTTAGAAGTATACCCACAAGTCAATGTGTTAAACAGTAACTTTAAAAACTCATTGACCAATGTTCTGTGGGACGAAAAAAGAAAAAAGAAGGATTTCTGGCCATTTCGAACAGGACGTTGGATTATAAACACCAATTTGTTCAAACTATGAATTGCTGCTTTCTGTTCTCCGACTCTGCAGCACGGACAGTAATCGGCTTTGAAACCCGATAAAACATGCAGTTCATGCCGAAGCACTCAGCGAGGGCCTTTCACACGCCGCTGTTTCCGCTTTTCACCGCACTTTGCGCGCCGGGTTCGCACCCACTCATCACCAAACCACACAACGGTGGAGACACAACACACGAGCAACCGTCGTCTCATCTGGTGGGACTCAGTCACTCCGCTTACTCGAGCCTTTTCTTGTGGTTTGTATCAACTCATTTTACCATCAAAACAAAAAAGAAAGGAAAAAAATCAACCAATGAATGAGGCCAGAAAACTGTGTCCCAACATCAGGTACACAAACCACGCAGAGACCCTGCTGCACACGTAACCATTTAAAGATGTCTGGCCAGTACGCGACATCTTACATCAGTACTTTGATTATAACTGATGTGGTAGAGACTTCCGGACTGTCTTCGCCCAGCAGGACGGCCCGTTATCTAGGTTGTTATAGTGGAATTAGGGAGGGGTGGAGGGGCGTTGAGATAAAAAGCAGCATGTTCATCGGCGAATGTGGCTCACTTTAAAAGAGAGCAACGGGAATGAATAGAAATTGGGCAACTGACTAAAGTTCAGGTCAAGACGGCCCTCATGGCAAGTACACACACACACACGCACACACAAATTAGTGTGAACCCAGGGATTTGTTTGACAGCACTTATGCATTGGACACGTTGTCACTAAGCCAACGGGCCTGGTCGACACAAGTGGGACCCCACTGAGACCACGTGCACGCCGCAGAACGCGTCGCCTTTTACTTCCTGCTGGACGGAAGGACCAGCTTTAAAAGGGACGCCTTCTTTCTCGTCTACTTAACGAGAACACGGTGTGTCGCAAGCGGCGAGATTGAGACAACAAAGGGGGAGTTTGTGTTCCCCGCTGGAACCGGCCGTCAGCTTGCACCAATCTCACCGGGAATGCGGCCATGACGGCGCCGAGGCAACAAAGGCCACGTGGTCGGCAACCACAAAACCACAGGCCTGAGCTGGAAATGCCTAACTGGATTGTGTGTCTGTGTGTGTCCATGAACTCTACCCCGAGAAACGCTCTCTTTTTCTCTCTCTCACACACACGCATTTTACCCCCACGCCTCGCTGCCTTCTAGGGCCATATGGTCGCACACTCCATCACAAGACCCAGATTTCAACACAACTCATTTACTGTGTGTCCGGTGAAAGGCTGCAGGTTGGTGGGGTGAGTGGCGCGCAGAGGAGGAGGAGGAGGACGGGGGGTGGGGGGGATTGGAGGGAAGAGCGCGTTGCTGCCTCGTTCAGCAACGTTGTCTTTTCTTTCCGCTGTCGGGCCGGCGACGTACTCTCACACTCCCCCCCCACCCCCCTCTCCATCTCTCGACCGGAGTCTCCCTTCAGTCGGTGGCGTTACGCACGGACGGCTTTCGCTCTCCCGTGCTCCGTCACACGCTCGGTGAACGACCATCATGAGAGTGTGGGGAGGGGGGGGGGGTTTAGCTCCTCCAGTAGGTGGGCTACGTAATCTGTAGGTTTGCATTGGTGCTGCGGCAGAGCGCGGAAGGAAAAGTGACAGCAGAGGCAAAAAAAAAAAAAAAGGGAAGCAGCCGGGGTGCATTTCATGGCGGGGAGGAACCCTGAGTGACTGCAGCTGCATCGTCACCACTGTGGCAGCAGCAGAGGGACTGATGAGACGATGAACGGAACGCTACCTGGATAGCTTCGGAATCGCTAAGCGATGAATTGAACCATAATTAGCAGCACCACCCCAATGGGTAAAGGGGAGTGAACTATGACCTCTAGTTGGCCGGCGCCAACTACAACCAGTAAAGGACGACCAAAGAGTCAACCTAGTTAAGGAAAGGTATCTATTCCGTATTAAACGTTGCCTGTGTGACTTACGCCATTAGCCTAAATAACCCAGATAATGTCCTTTAACTTCCCAGTGTTGACTGAGAAACATTCAGAGCTGTTGATTTAACTATGGGGTCATTTTTAAGGCTCTTACTGATGGCGGCGTCATTGTCCTAAAGCCCACCACAGTGTGAGGAGTACATACTACGGCCTTATATTTACGGGGGGGGAGGGGTGGGGAGTCACATGTTCTTATAGAATTACAATGAGGAGTTGAAATCTTATCTACCGTGCTGTTGAAGTAACTCACACCAGTCTGCTCTTTTGCCCGAGTCCAAATATCTGAACGGCCTGGTAAGAAACACCTTTCATGACGAAATCCTAAATGATCAGCTCAGACACACGGGACGCAACGTTTATACAAGTTGACCTACGAGGGCTTTGCTTTGCTTTCGGCCCGTCAGTTTCTGCCCTTAGATATCACGGAATACAAATTAGGAGAAAAGGCCGAACACTTCCCGTTGTTGTCAACACAGACGTTTAGTTTCCACTTGATTGGCTTGAGCTCCAACTCAAGCTTGTCGGTCACTTGGTAGCCGAGAGTTCACTTTCAGCCGAAAGACGTGTAGAAACCCAGATCTCATGTACTGAGGGGTGCAAAGGTGATGCCCGCCTCCCCGGTTGGTAACCAGGACAACCGTCACAGCACCCCAGGTAGGATGGCAGTTCTCCTGCCAGGTGTGACGCAATCTGAGAACTACCGTTTTATATCCGTGGTCCACACGAGATCCTTTCAGCCGGTTTGACATATGCATTAGGTGTCGAGCCGTCATCAACGCAGGCTTTCACATCGCGTGTCAATCGAGCTTTGCGCGGCGCGGCCTCCTGCCCGCTCAGACGTTACCATTTGCTGACTACACTACCCACTTCTCCCTTTGTCAGACACGCTGGTTACATCAGTTGGGTAGAAAAAAGAAAAGAAAAAGCAAAACTATTTCATTATTTAAACCCTTGAATGAATTGTGGAAATAAACAGATGTATTCTTGTCTCTTGGACTTTACACGGTTATTGGAAATGTTTTCAATCACAAAAGTGTGAAACAGTCTTAAGCTGTCTCACAGTACTAACAGTGATGTTAATATTAGTGGAGCTGTGCCTTCATCTGTAAACGGGCAGGAAAAGCAGGTTTGGACACAATTAATATTCATACAGGAAGAAGAAGAAAAGCTGTGAATGTTGATCTAGAATGTTTAAGTCAAAGTTCTGAATGAAGCGTTGCACTTAATATTCAATAAAAACAATGTCCTTCAATGTCTACGGTCACCTAGTTCCTCCTCAATAGCTCTGCATATGTGCTTCTACGCCATATAGATAGTAAACTTCAGATAAAAGCAGTTTTCTTAGTATACTTCTTGCAATAGCGAATAAAAGACAATCACGTTGCATTGTGGGAATTGTAGAGACTTTGGAGCCAAGTTGTATTACGGTAAAGCTGAGTGTTTAAATCACATTTATGAATGTTTTTACTACCTCAATGACTACAGTCAGCCGACTTATTACTTTGAACATTATACAGTAAATTGCGTACATGAGCTCCAAGCGACAGTTAACCGGCGCGTTCTGCCAGTTATGTTTTACCGCATGTATTTGTTGAAGGCCGCGCACACGCATCTATTAAACTAAATGACATTTGCACAAGGCACAGAAAGCACACAGGGACACAAAAACTGTACGATCTCAGCGCGCACGTGAATTCTACCCAACCGGTTTTCCACCATGATTGAGATGCTCCAATGCCTGGGCCCTTTGTGGCCCCCGCCGACACGGGACCTCGAGGGACCGGTTGCCAACCAGGCGGTGAAACGTCCTCTGAGAGGCGTGCAGGAGCGTTTCCCTTTAGACGAGCGTCGGTAAATGAGTGGGAGCATTATTCAGGAGCAAGGTTCAGTGTTTTCCAGGAGCCCGGCTAGCTCAGCACTCGACCCTGACCGGAGCTCAGAGGATTAGCAAGAGTGACAGCGTACAAATGAGCATTGAACTGAGCTGTGCACATGTGAGCATGTCACACTGACACGCACACACAAACAGTGTCGCGAGGTCTAAAAGTCACCAAAGAGGCTGCAGATTTGATGATAACACACTGCTTGGGTTTGTCCCTGCTTGTGTGGAGCTGTTGCAAAGCACCCCCACCCTCCTCCCCCCTTGAGGGGGGGGGGGGGGGGGGTGCAAGGTTCCGATGGTGTTACAAGACCAGCAGTTATTGCATGTGAAAGGAAACCATAAAATAATGCATGTGAGAAGAATCTGATGGATGATAGTCACTGTGAAAGAGCCCAATTGAATACAGTCACAGGCTCTCTCTCTCTCTCACACACACACACACACACAGTTATTTTTCTGCCATGATATGACTACAATTATATAACGTTCCCCGTGCAGAGAGCCGTAGTTTGACGCTAGCTGTGATATTTGCGGATTATTTTTTGGGGGGGGGGGATTACTGTGCCAATTTTGCGCAAAAACCGTAACGGTTGATACTCGTTGAAACAGGAAATTCAATGACACAAAATACGTAATCCGGTGATTCAACGGAGCCAGCAGTAATCGTAAATTTGCTAACGTTACATAAAATAAAATAACAAGATTAGCTAGCTAACTGACTGAGAGGGGGGGGACGTTACTAGCTACGAGCCTCCAAACAAGGTCAAATGCTATACATTAGCTAACAGCGTTCGGTCGCATTTGGCCACGAAGCGACGTTGTGTAAAAGAAGGATGGATTTAGTCCGGTTACCTCTCGCTGACCAGCACCACGTCGGCATCGCTCCAGTATTTGAACACACACGGCAGGATTTTCCTGAAGGCGAAGAAGAGACCGGGGAAAACTACGGCGCCACAAGCTAAAACTTGCAACATCCTGCCTGTATTTTCCTTCAAACCCGCCCGGAGTCCTGACTCTCTCCCCGCCGCCAAGTTTCGCCCGTTTACACACGGCGATGAGGCATTTTAAAGCGTGGCTGAGGGGGGGTGGAGAGGGGGGTGGAGGAGGTGGAAGGTTGTCGGTGTTTTTTTTTTTTCTTCTTCTTTTTCTTCTTCTTCTTCACCGGGAACAGTCCACCATCCGCGCGCACACACCGCCGAGGCTCAGCAGCAGCAGCAGCACCACTTTCGGGCTAAAGGCGAGCGGGGCGGGCTAAACCAACGGAGCTTTACAATCTGCTGTCAAAATAAAAGCCCTGACCCGGCTCCGGAAGAAAGGTGGTGCTTCCGGTGAGGCGGTTCACATGGCGCGAGGGTCGCGTTACACAATTTGATCTTTTATTTTGAAGGTCTGACAGACGCACTCGAAAATGAATTGTTGTTCTCACGTGACGGATATAAACGTCCGTCCTCGTTTCAATATAAAAGTAACCGTTAATAGTGAACAGCAGATTGTCAATTAGCCATTTTGGCACCCGGTTCACTTAAATGAGAACAGAAAGGTTGAATGTTCTAATATATTTATATTTTACTTGAAAAATTACCATTTTGACCTTGACTCAATGTCCAATTACAAGTTAGTCACAAGACCAGTGCAGAATACTGTAATCGTGATATTAACATAACATCACCTAATATCTAATATCACCTGCTCTTCTGGCTGACGTGTCAGCAACTTGCTCTGATAAAGTATCAGTTATTATCTTATGGGATTAGAGGATGTGTGAGTGTGC
This sequence comes from Gasterosteus aculeatus, assembly GCF_964276395.1. Taxonomy (NCBI): domain Eukaryota; kingdom Metazoa; phylum Chordata; class Actinopteri; order Perciformes; family Gasterosteidae; genus Gasterosteus; species Gasterosteus aculeatus. The sequence goes on along the minus strand of NC_135694.1, from coordinate 28,735,548 downwards.
TGTCAAACCCAAACAATGAGACAAAAATAGCAAAACAGCGCCATCAATTTAAAAGACGCAGCTGAAAACCTCTGACACCGTTTCTGTATCTGCAGTCCGTGTTCAACTGAAGCTATACGCGATCAGATGCTGCTTTCAGGCGCTGAGTAAACGCTGGCATTAAAGACAATTGACCTGACCTCGCTTGGTCTGGTTAAAGACTGTTCCATGATGATCTAATGTATTGCTACCATTGTTCCTGAAATCTGGTTGAGATGAATAAACCACTTTGAGCATTTTCGATCCATTGGTAAAAAATGACCTTGAGGGGCACAATATTCCTTTACTGAACTTAGGAAAACTGTGGTAACACGTGTCAGCTGTACCGTTGTTCCTGCAGTACCGATGTGATGGTCAGAATAGACACTGACATTTGGCAACTGGCAAAACAGCGACCTCTTAAAGGAAAGAGCGTGCGCAGGGGTTTTTAGTTAGCTGTAATTTGCAACCACGCCACCACATGCCACCAAATCCCACACTCTGTTAATAGCTGTTGCCTACCACCTACAACATGTCGGTTAACACTAAATCTTTATTATCCAATGGACTGCACCCAGCGGTGTGACGAAGATAAGTCTGTGCGTTAAGGTCTAAAGTTTCCCTTTGAGGATCAGGAAATTCTGGAAAACCGAAACATCACTTGGGTTTCCTTATTGCCACCTCAAACCTTATGATAGCGCAGTTGAGTTTCGTTACCTGTGAAACAGTAGAGAGCTTCTGTGTCAGTGAATCCAGAGTTCATCAGAAAAGACAACCTTTGTTTTTCACAGTTTATCGTTGCTGGGTGTGCTGCTTCGGGGCTGATGAAGAGGAGACACCCAGGGGACAATGTTAAAATGTAACTGTAATGTAAGACTCAACATTGGAGTCAAAGGGTTTACAAAGGGAATTCTGTATACTTCTTTTAACACATTGTTCCTACAGTCATTAAGAAAATACAAGAAATCCATCTTCTGTATGAGAATTTGATGTAGGAAATTGTCCTCAGTGCTTTTTATAGTGTTGTACAGGTGGATTGTGAAATATAACATCAAGTGTTATTAGGGGTCATTACATTTAAATATGCAATAACAACAGAAGGAAATAATAGTAGACGTGTCAATCATTCAGAATTCAGGCCATTTGTTTGTTGGCCCAAAAATCCCTTGGGACTAAAATAAAGTAGACTTTACTGGAATGTATCTTATCTCATAGACGATTGCGCTGAAAGACCAAAGTGTAATATCATAAAAGCCACCTGCTGCCATGTCTTAGCCATAAATCAGTCCAGAACCATCCAGTTCCGTCCCTCGACACACAAACTGAACAACGCCTCTCAACTCTTTCTAAGTTGATTGCAAAGTCCTTCAAATACACACAATATTGAGTAAAAAAAGCCATAGTGCCGAAGTTCATCAAGTCTTTAGGTGGCGGTTACAGAAAAACAGAAAAACTGCTCTCTTGATACTTTTTTATTTCCGTGTCGGTTGCATAAAACACAATCGGTCACAAACAGCACAATCAGGCGAAACTTCTTCTGTTCCCAAACACACCGGCAGTGCAGCACAAATATCCAGACACCTCCACGACCAGACTGCACCTGTAGGATCGGAGCATTTGGGCTTCTTTGGTGATTTTCACTTTTTTTTCTTTTCTTTTTTTTTACTGCGCAATAAAGTAGAAATAAAACCATATATAGCCAACACCTAGCAGGTAATGTAACCGTGGTCCAATATACAAGCTTGTAAACTATATTGTATCGAACACAATGTAATAACAAAAGCATTGGTATCAATTGGAAAGTACCTCCAAAGAAGATTCCCTCTGATATCTGAACAGGAAGCAGTACATTTATCTCCAACAGGTCAGATGTCTTCAATGCTCTGATTATTACCTGATTATTACCAAAGAAAAAGAAGAGAAAACAAGAAGAAACACAAACAGCTCAAGTCAAAACGCACTGTGTTACTCGAGTAGTTAAACCACTTTAGTGGCTCCCACTGCAACACAAACCATTTCGATTCTACTAATAGTCTATGAAGCACTTAATGGTTCGACTTCCCAGTGCATTTGCAACCTTCTCACTGATGAGCGGCCAATCCAACCACCAAGGATCCTCGTGGGGGGGGGGGGGTTGACCTGTTTTGGCACTTTGGTCTTATTCTCTGGAACAAACTAATTGTTAGTCGTATTGTATTTGATTTTAAAAAGAAGCAACAGCTCTTTAGTCTCTCTTCTCTTTTTTCACATTTGGGTTTAGTCAGTTGATTCTTGTTTCAGTTTGGGACGAGCGAGGAAAAGCAGCTTTTCACCTCGTTGTATTCTTTTAATGCAGCGACCCAAACCAGCTGCTACAGGTTCTGTAGACGGAGATGTCAGTCCTCTCACCCAACAACAGACAGCTCGAACACAACGTGCCCACGAGCTCATGGGTAAAAAGTTCATTCTCTTCCACACGATAAGGCGAAACGCCACAAAGTCGGCATGACGCCAACGTGTGTGAGTCATGTACAAGTACGTGTTGGTATCCCAAGATAACTGAAATGCAAAAATAAATAATTTACTGCAAACCGAGTCGTCCCCACTGGCCTCTGAATGGGCTGAACGCTTACTGGGCTGCGGGGGATTGTTTTTCTGGTTACAATTTGATTGAATTGAATTTTGGCAGCTTGGACTCTTCCCAACTTCTTCCGTGTAAAGGGCCGGCTGCGGTGCTGCGGTGCCGCGGTGCTGCGGTGACGGTGTGACGGTGTGGTTTCAACCACAGTCTGCTGAGCAGCCCGTCAAGCAGAGCGAGCCGAAGGGCCTTCTGGTTCTGTCTCCTCTTGGGTCCATCTTTATTGCTCCAGCCAGCGGTGCAAACTGGTCGGGGCGGTCCCGCTGACTTAAGGAAAGGCCAAAGGAAACCGAGGGCAGCAACTGCAAAAGGAGGGCAGATCACTCTGCAAGTCTTTCTAAAAACGATGGCCTTCTATCTGGGATATTGTGTGTTTCCTGAATCTGTTGCTCCGACTGTAAAGATCTTAGGCAGAAGAACGACGACCTAAAGGTTTGACAAAGATGGCCTCCGTTAAGATGAAACCAATCTTTACTGATGGAAGCAAACTGTGTCAAAATCACACTCTGTGAGCTCTATTCTCAGGGCCCTCATTTATAACAACATCCTACTTCTGCTTTTGCATCTGACACATCAAAGTCATAAATCAGCTCAGAGGTGCCCGTCAGGGAACCGCAGCTCGTTGGGGGTCAAGTTGACCCACGTTGTAATTTTTACCCGTGAGGACGATCTGACACGTTCTTCCACCATGATGCAGAGGGCTTCCACAGACCTTTTGTTATATTGATTAATTATGTTCCTATTTAAGACATGCCATTCAAATTGAAAAAACGTGGAGCGGACAAATCCTGCACATGGCACAAATTCACTATCAGTTAGCCTGATATGTGGAGGCTTCTCAGGTTTTTTCTCCACCCACACCCACCTTTTACCTTTGTGAATCATGGGCACATGAGGATGTCACCAGAATGCGCAGCAGCGAGTGGGCTAAAAATAAACCAAATATAGCTCTGCGATAAGCAATAATAGTCCTTATAAATCAATACATGCCTGGTCACCATGGATGAGCTGGGGTTGTATATGACAGCATAAGCGCACACACACACGCACACACACACAGAAGCACACCCACACCCACACACACACACACACACAGAAGCACACCCACACCCACACGGAAGGATGGGAGGGCTGATGATGGGGGGGGCGATAAAGTTGTCATAAAAGCATCGTGTCCTCTGGTCTTTCGGAGGAAAGAAGGAAATCATCACTGGCAGCCTCTCAGGTGAGTAGCAGCTTTCCTCAAAGGAGACGTGTGTTACGCAGAAACCTGGAGTTATTCACAGAAATAAGCATTTAGTTTTGTAATTAAAAGTTCTCAGGTATGACTACGAAAAAACCTAGGCTTAAGTTATGTGTGTTTTATTCATTTTTCTGATTTTATTTCAGAATATCAGTAAAAAGCTGGACCGAGTTAGTTTACATCGATTCTGTTAAGTTTATCTTTTTGCAGCGCAGAAGCAGGTACAATTGTTATTTTAAGAATGTGTCCCGCGCAGGCGGGAACGATAACATGTTCTACGCGTGTTTGAGGGAAACGATCAGCATCTATGTTTTTGTGTTTCCAGACGCTCATAATCCACAGACACACATCTATTCGCTGGCTTTGTGGCACCGACACTCTGACACGATGCACCTCAACCTTCCTCTCCTGTTTATTTGCCTTTTCGGCACAGGTAAAAAATCTCTACAACTCTTCTTGCTAACACCATCTAATGAGCTTCACGTTGTGACAAGTTGCAAGAAACGGCTTAACTGATGGTTAATAAATAATTTAACAATGGTTCATTATTCATTAACAAGAGGAGATTTGTTACCTGGTTGTTATACAGCTAAACGTGTTGTGGATCTCCATTAATACACGCTCGTGGAATTCCTGTTGATGCAACATTAAATATTGTAAGAAATGTAGTGTTATTGTGTAAAAAGCGTTAATCATATAAACCGATTTAGCTCCAGACAACTAAAAATTTGAAATTTAAAGGAGCAAATGTTGGACTCACATTTTAGCAATTTATTAAAAGTTGAAACCCTATCCTTTTTATTAGTTTTTTAATAAGGTTGAATGAGTGCATGGCTTCAAGGTCATAAAGGTTATAGTGTTTGTTTAAAGGGTTAGTCAAGCTCTGACGTTATTTGGTCAATGATTAGGTTTACTATCTTTGACATTGTCCCTATAATTATGGAAACCACCATATTTATTGGGAAACACTATTTCATAATTGCTCCATTAATACTGTTCATCACCATTACATGAAAAAACTATTTTATAATACATGTGAAGTCACAGCAAATAATTTGACATTTTATGGATTTTAATAAAATGACCTAAGGCAGTTTGAGAAATGGGGGGGAAACATTTCACAAAATAAAAGCTGAGTCAGTTTCTACCTGCATTTGTGGAAATCTAGGACCAAGTTAACATGCGTTTTCATCATTCTCCTTCAACACTTCTGTCTTTTTGCTTTTACCGACAGTCACCCTGTGTGGAGCACCTGTACCCGGCCCAACCACCCCAGCTCCAACCGGCACTTCTGCCACCACCCCAGCTCCAACCGGCACTTCTGCCACCACCCCAGCTCCAACCGGCACTTCTGCCACCACCCCAGCTCCAACCGGCACTTCTGCCACCACCCAAGCTCCAACCGGCACTTCTGCCACCACCCCAGCTCCAACCGGCACTTCTGCCACCACCCCAGCTCCAACCGGCACTTCTGCCACCACCCAAGCTCCACCCGGCACTTCTGCCACCACCCCAAGTCCATCCTCATCCGGTCCGGCCCCCACTGAAGGAACGGTTGCCCCTGAATCGACCAATCCTCCTCCAGCAGAGGGACTCTCGTCCGGAGCCATCGCCGGTATCGCCGTCGGCTCCATCGCGGGGGTGGCAGCTGTCGGTAAGTGCAATAAAAGCACACCCTTTTACGTAGGACCTCGTTTGTGTTTCCTCAATTAGACACCGTCCCAGTAATCCATTAACAAGGATTAAGCAAACCTTTGCACGACTGCCCCACCCCCCCCCCCCCTTCTGCTGATCCGCAGCATTTGAATAAATGCAAACCTCACTGTTCAAATCCAGAGATGCGTCAAATACCACTTTGTGTCTCAATCCCATTATCACGCAGAAATGAAAAAGAAAATGGGAAATGAATGACAGATTATCAAAACATCCATCAATCAGACTTCGTTGAATTTAGTGAATCAAGATTGTGAGATACGATAAGTCAAACATTTGACTGTCTAGACCAGCAAGATAAGATAATAAATTATAATTCTTACATATTATCTCATAACTATTAAAGCTCAAGACCTGAAGATCTGATTCTTTAGAATTTGTAATATTTATTCATTTTAAAGATTCAAGTATTTTTCCTTTATTATTCCTAAGATTGTACCTTTCATTTATTTTTTACCTTTCCCTGGCAATGATGTCCGTATCAATCCACCTGCTCAATGGACACGATGGACGTGGTCCTCAATTTACAAGGAACATGCAAACTGACCGTAGCTGAATAGCAATCCAAGGAAAACTGGAAAAAAGAAAAGAAAAACGATCATGGCTGTGCTATATACTTATTCTAATCGTATTTTAAGTATCAAGCACATGCGCACGGTAAAATAACTAAAACGAAAGCATGCTGGTGTAAAAGTAACGGCTTCTTTTCCTTCTATCTTCAGGTGGAGGTATCTTTGGCGCGCTGAAGTTCACTGGGAGGATCTAAGGTCACATGGTGACCCGTTTAACAAGACAGCGGAAAGATATTAATGTCTGAAAGGCTCAAATCAGAATATAATAATGACATAATAATAACGACTTGAGCCATTAGGAAGACATTAATTCAATTTGATCTATTTGATATTTTTATTGTCAGAATGAAAATGTGTTTTATACCGTACATTTTCTATTTTTGTCATGTTTTGGTACAGTAGCGGAAAAGGGTCTTTGAAATTAATCGACAGCCCTTTTCTACTGGATTTAATGCAATTGTTGGGAGCATTTGGTTTACAAAATATAATATATTAATATTGTGATATCCTTTACATCTAATAACTTTGGTATATTATTTCTACAATAGTCTATGGTGAGCGAAGTATGTTTAGGTCATCAGATTCATACATGGCATTCTGTAAAGACAAATGAAATAAAAAATAAATGAATACAGATGTTCCTTTAGACATTCACGTTCATTTTCAGTTGTTGACTGTTTTCTTATGAACTGGGCTTGGAGAAAAAATACAAACATTTAATAAATAACTGCTTCCCACTGTGACATAATATCACATATTTGTTATAAGTTATAAGTATGTTTGATGAAGTCATGAGTTTAATGATGCGTATGATATCTATCACATCTTTAATTAGTGTTCGCGGCTTACGATAAAGACATTTTAAATCTCATTATGGACGTGCTGGTCTTCGAGTTCATTCTTGTGATTTATATTTTTTTAGTTTGATGAAATCTCAAATCAGGAACGATTTACTGGCTTTTCACTGAGCTTTCAAGTACATCTCCTGGATGGAGTTTGCTCATTATGAGTCTTGATAAAAACCTTATCAGACGCACAACTATTGATGTAGTTAACCATCAGAATTGTAGATATCTTTTCTGTAAATGGGTCATGACTTAAGTGCCACCTGATCTTGTTATCTCTTATCAACAGAATCCCCTATCTCATTGGTTTTCTGGTTGACCTTTCCTTAGGGACCATAAATTCACACCTTCAGTTTTTTTGGCAAGCTTTAGTTGCTGTAGAGCATTTTAATCCTACAAACTTAGTATTCATCAAGAAAGATCCACTTTATTTTCATGTGTTGAGCTTGCTCTCAGTATGTGTGTTCATATTAACCGTACGAAGGCTTATTTAGCGGATTGATGCATTTATTTAAGTTTATTTGTGACAGATGCTATAAACCGAGGGGAAGGGCTGAATAAAATATAACTTTTAATAGTTACACTTGTGGGTGTAAAATACTGGCCCAAGTAAGATGCCATTTATTCAGTCCTATGGTAAAATGTTATAGATTTTGTGTATAGAATCGATCAACTTACTGTAGAGACCGTCATGATAATCTTATGGACTGTAAACATGCAGAGAATGGATGGGGGGACGCTGGGACGCTCCCGGCTGCCAAAACAAACACACAGGAACCTGAACCACATGACCAATGTGAGACCACAGAGACCTATAGAGAGGACAGACTAAACAAACACAGGAGGCAAAGCTCAATCACATCAATCGCACAGATGAGAGACGGACAAACAGCACACGGAGGGACAGAGCTGAGAGGGACAACAACATGCACTGAAGCGGGCGAGGCAGACGAGAGGAGAGGATGGACCTCCTCGAGGACGAAGATCCAGAGCCAAACATCTGGAACGAGGCCCCCTGACACGCAGCGATTTGAGATGGGATTCAACGAAGGGCAGCTTTTCTATAAAACCAACAAGATCACATTATTTAAGTGGCTTGTGACTCACTAGAATAAAATTGTGTCGGTTGTTCATTGCACAATTTAAGTGACAGTAAAGTGAGCAAGTGAAGTCTCTGCAGCACAAAGCGGTTTGATTTTGCGATAGCTTCTGTTTCCCTATAGATTAGTAAACCCCGTGAGACCAACGACAGAACAGGCAGTTCATTCTAGTTGTAAAATAGTGTGCCAGATTGTAAAAAAGAGTTCTAGATATCCTGTAACAGAAGCACTCTATTGGAATCTAAATCTAATCTGACGATAGTTGACCTATTTGAATTCAGTCAAATCAGCTTCAGTGGAGTGACCGACTCAAAGAACAACATCTGCGGGCCAAAAGGAGAGACAATTCTTTCAATTACTTTTGAAAATAATGAGTGACGAATAATGAACCAGGTTTGTGTGGTTTAAACCACATTCATAGGTCAGGAATTTATAACATTCAACATTACAAAAAAGGACACAGAGCTTTCAAATGTTCACCAAGGCAGATGGTTTAGAAGCCAAAAGCAACTTGGACAATGTCTGAAGAAAGACCATATCAAAATGTGTAAGAACAGATATTATTAGATCTGCTACCTTTAGTACAGAAAAATAAGGGACTACGGCCGACGGGACATTCTTTCAAATCGACACTCCGCCCCGCCCTCCTCTGACTCTGATTGGCCGTGAACCTGAAATAGACCAATCAAACCAACGATGGCAGCGGGTATTACCCAATGCGCGTCCCGTATTGATTCAAAACAGGACGTGTTATTTTACTGTCAAATACTGGACTATTCCGTATTTTAAGGGACGGGGGGGAAACCCTGGATTATATATTTTTTATCAGAAGATGTTTGTGACCTTGTTTTGATTCAGGTGCTTGGTGGAGCAACCCCACATCACTGCCACGGGTGTGGATTCATGACATCACTCCACGGATTAGCCTGTACTGTCTCCAGGTGGACAGCAAACACACATAGCACAAAGGCTAGCAGAGCTAAGCCAAGCTAACAGTTAGCGACAGAATGCAACGTTACCCCCCCCCAGGCCAAGATAATAACAAAAAAGGAGCAAGTCAATTATGACATTGGTTGAGCATAAATAGACTATAGGAAGAGTCAATAGATTACTAAAACTCAAATGAGTTACGTAAAGCCATAAAAAGTAGTAGACGGTGTTCGCTGATCTGACAGGAAGTTGCGTAACAACCGCCAGAGTTCTTCTTCGGGAATTTACCGCAAAAGGTAGAACGTACTTCAAGCCCGTTATCGCCCCCTGTGGATATAGTGTTCCTCAACATACAATAAAGTAAATTACAATTTGTTCATTGATTTACAGAAATAGGGACAGATGTATGTATGACAATTCATCCATGACCTGGTTATAATTGCAGTAGGGCCAGTGTTTTATTTCATATTATTTACTTTTACCAAACTTTAATACATAACATCTACTAAAAGTCCCCACCGTGACATCACAGCTGTTCTTTAAAGTGGACTTTAGCCATCACGAGGCCTTCATCGTTTTATGGTAGCTTAGCTTATCAACACAAGGAGCGAAACCAGCACTGCTCCCACGAAGGCAAATTACTGTTAATACCCTGAGCCGTGTGATCAGCCCATATGGCGTGCACGGGAGCCAGAGGCACTGCTCGGGCATGCGTGTTGGGGGAGGACAGTGGATCTGTAAAAACATTTAAATAAACCAAACTAATAAGGGCTCTTTGAGGAGAGAATACAATAGAGATTTCAATGAAACCTCCCCAAGGTACTATTTCAATATTTTTTTTATATTACACTTTTTCAACAACAATTTCTTTTGAATATTTAAATTAAACATGAGCTAATGCTAAACAGCCAATAGACAACTTGATTAAACACAGCGATGTGTATTTTGGATGTTTCCTTCCCAGTAGTCTGAGAGAATAAAAAGTAACAAAACAATAAATGTATTTGCAATTCATATGTTTCTTTTGGCTTTGACTAAAAATTGAAATTCTCAGCTAAAAGAAGAGTCAGCTGATCATCGAAGTCAGTCGGCTTCCTCCTCTGGGAACCGTGACTGGTTCTGCACACAATTTCATCTTTATGAGGTGATAATGTTTTGTGTTTCTGTTTGTCAACTTTGGATTAGCTGGACAACGTACAAAGATAAAAACATCATGCAATATAAGTCAACAGTGAAGTTTAATCATTTTTCGACTCCGAACTGATAAAAGGTGTAAAGTCAGCAAACATTATTGCGGCAAGAAGTACGGTACTGTTGATGCTTTTTTTTTTTTTTTGTACAGCTGATTTGGTATGTCTGGCTTTTTCACACGTACATTCACTGCGCTGTTCATAAATACTATACAAAAATAATATGTGCTTTGCCAGAAAACATCCTCTCTACATTAGTGGATTGAGAAAAACTATACGGCTTTGTTCACTGCCATACACACGCTACGTATGCTCTTCCATCTACTGCCATTCTCTTAAATAGAAAACATTACATCCTTCACTTTCTGTGCGAGGCATTTTTAAAGTCTCTGCCGTGTCATCACACATGAACGTCCTTATGGTTGCTGGTCCGTGTCCACAGCGCATGAAAAAGATAAAGGAAATCCACTCGATCGGGTGCAGATTCGGGCCCAGGCACAGCTGTGCGGTCTTTTTTTTGTTTTTTCTACAGTGAAAAGTGTCCTGCAAAGAGATTTTAATTTCAGAATCACAGCTGGGCCTCGAGCTGAATTTTACGTTCTTCTTTTTTTCTTTCTCTAAATCATAGTAGTGTTTTCTCTTTGCTGCTTCAGGTACGAGCTCAGCTGGATACAATCCAGCCTTTTCGCTCTCAAAAAAAGACAAAAAAACAAAACAAAAACACATCGAATGTCAGAGGGCGTTTCCCCCCCATCCTGCAACACAGCCTGTAATGACAGTACTCTCTCCACAAGGGGGAGCTCCCTCTCTCTCTCCCTCTCTCTCCCAGCAGGCGGGCGTCCGACTCCACCGGCGCGGTGCAGCATCATCGACTCCTGGCGCCGGCCCGCCTAAAGACGGCACGTCTGGTATTTGCTGTGCGGGGGGGCAGCCAGCTCGTAGAAGAGGACGTAGGCGTTGCTGCTGCGGACCTGGCTGGAGGACACGGGGCTCACCCTGCGAGGAACGCACAGCACGCCGTCATTAGGACGACCTCCACGCAGCCAACAGGTCCACACGCCCTTTCATTCCTTCCATTTTGAGCCAGAGATACGAGAGCGCAATACCTGGAGTCGTTGTAGCTGTACCACTCGCCCAGCGCCGGGTTCTTGCAGTAGGCTGTGTAGTGGCCCCCCAGAGCGTTCCCCGAGTGGTTGGACACGGCGTACAGGTTGTACGAGGCGCGCTCTGCAGGGGGAGACAGAGACGGGGCATTGCTCATCAGATCCAGCCGAGCTTGGGACAGTGCGTGCACTCATTTTTGACGTTTTGTCTCCAGTCGGTCAGAAAAACAACTCACCGCCGCTCTCCGAGGCGAACTCCCGCAGGTCCAGCTCTTTGACGGGGAAGTTGACGTAAGTGGAGAGTTTGCTGGTCCGGATGTTGGAGTCGGAGAAGCGCTTCAGGTCTGAGAGGAGCATCGGGTCAAGGACCAGACGCTGGTTCAGAAGGAGGGCTTCTACTCCGCAGCATTTGAGCTTCAGGCCACAAGATCTATTCCATTTCTGAGCTACTTGCAGGTACCGATATCCCCTAATGTGAGTCAGGGTGGCCTCACCGGACGGATCGAGAAGATTGAAATCGTTCAACAACAGCACCCCTTAAAGTGCAGTCATAGCAAACGTTGGTCAGGCCATTGTGTGCAGTCAGCGCGCATGCTAATGTGTTAGCAGGACTACTGTCGTTTACATGATGCAAGGATACGAAGCACGAGGATCTGGGGGAACTTCTGGATGCTGAATCTCTTGGTGCATTTCCTTCTGGCTTTGCATCGGTTGCACGTCTGAGAGAGTGGGAGAGAGCGAGAGAGGGGGGTGAGGTGCTGCTGCTGCATGTTCCATGTCTGCTCGCGGAGCGTGGAGGCTTCTTACCGGTCGCTCTTCTCCGTCCAACACATCTTCTTTTGTGAAGAGCCTCAAGCAGTCTTTGAGAGTCACTTCGCCGGAGCTCTTCTGCGGAGACGGAGAGCAAAGGATGTCCAGTCAGGAAACGGCAAACTAAATGAACTTTAGATTTTATGAGATGTACAAAAAAGACACTTCGGCCGTCTACGTCAGAATTTCATAACGTACTCGTTTGCCCTGCAGATCGGCTAAACCTTTTCTACAGTTGGTGTGTGTGTTCTGACCTGTGCGACCGGTATGGACAGGTCCCAGAATGGATCAAACACCGTGGAACGGAAGCCGCAGACGGTGCAGGTCACGGAGCTCTTCAGCTGTCCAACAAATAGATCTAAAAAAATAAAAAAAGCAGAAATTACATTTAACGCTCATGTAAATGAAAGTAGGGTTTTAAAGGAAATGATGCTGCCGGTCAAGCTAAATCCCGTACCCACGACTTTGCTGTCCTCTCTCTCCAAGTAAATGTTCCACATGCGCTTGCCCTTTTCATCATCCCTGTGAAGGAAACCAGACGGTGGATCTCAGGTCCAAATACTCACACGCCAACGATATTTTGCCTCAAAACCACTGAAACCCGCGGCGGAAATCAGCACATTGTTGCGCCGACTTACGAGAGGTGGTCAAAGTCCTCGACGGGCATCTTGGGGCAGACGGTCACCCGGTTGACCTCATTGTGGAGACCGTCCAGTAGGAAGCGCAGAAACTCCTGGGCGTCCTGCTGACTGCAGGGAGACACAAGGCGAATGGTCACTTCCTTCGCTGTCAAGTCAAACCGGATCGAGGGGGGGGGGGGAAGCCAGCGGAGGACGACGGCGGCGGAAGACTTACTTGCAGCCCACAAATTTGGGAGCGAATCTCTGGATCTGGCTCCTGAAATCAGAGGGACTGATGGCCTCGTTGTTCACCGAGGTCCACAGGCTCTGGGTCAGCTTCGCAAACTCTGGAGGCAAAGGACGGACAAATAAGTCACGAGGAGAAGCCGTTACTCTAATTCACCACACTGTCCTGTACAAATCGTCCACGAGTCAGCGCGTCCAGAGCCATCTGTATTCTTTGGCTAAAGAAACCTAATCTCACTGTCCACTGCATTTCAACCGCAGGTCAAAGGTCGTAATCGGCGACTGGAACTGGCTCCCGGGTGTGACGGTGACGTGACCAAGTGGGTCACGTGATGACACCGCAGCCAGTCCCGAGGGAGGAAGAGTCATCTCGCCGCCGCGGACACCAAGTCAACGCCGCAGGAATGAAATACGGCGGCACACCTTTTTTTTTTTCCTTCTTCTTCTAAATACCGAGAGAAAGTTGCGACACCGGATGTACTTTTACACGTTGTATTAGAAGGCGTGCTTTAACGTGTTCTTCTAATGTGGTTTCTTTATCCTGTTCCGTGGCTAATCTTGATTTCCCTCATTAATCCGCTCTTGTACTGCACCGATCACCACGCACAAGTGAACACATCCCTGGCAACATGCGATGCACGCACAGAGCGGCCCGTGGGAACGCCGTGTGCCAACGCCTCCTCTAAAACGCCCTCTAGGAACTAAATGGTGCCTTTCATTCGGTGCCAGCGCTCATTTCTAATATATTTGGAGTACAGGGTAAACCGGAACACTTTCACAGCCGCTTCCATGGATGGAATTATACATGGAATTGAATGGAAATGTCCTTTAAACAACCCCCTTCTTTTAATCCAATAGTGCGCTTTAAAGTGTCCGGTGTCCCTTGACGCTGCTCGCGATAACCCGGTTTACAGCCCAGCAACACGCAGCCGATACCGGGTACATAAAAACACCACGTGACCCTTCTATTGAGCCATAAAGTGACTCAACGCCCGGCGAGGCCCCGCTCGCGCCTCCCGACAGCTCGGAGCGCCTCCTACCTTCCATGAGAGCGGCGCTGGTCTTGCTGCTGCTGCTGCTGCTGATGAGGTCCGTGCGGTGCCGGTTCCTCAGGCAGTAGTCCCTCAGCTCGGGAGTGTTACTCAGACACTGAAGGATGGAGTTCATGAAGCACTGGAAGGCACACAAAGACACGCAGAGATGAGTCCGACGCGGCTCCGGTCACGGCGCAGCGCGTTGTGGACACGCGGCGGCACTCACCGTGTTGCCCAGGTTCCGCAGTCCCACCAGGCCTTGAGGACTCTTGTTCTAGGTCACAAACAGAGGAGCAAACGGGATTTGAGGTCGTTCGCGCTTCTATTGGAGAACCGTGGAGCAAAAGCAAAAGCTTTTAAACCGCGTGTGGAGGACCAGAAACGTTACGTGAATTCCCTTAATGCTCTGTTGCAATTTGAATATATGGGACTGGACCATAACGTGGTTTAACAATCCGGACCAGGAGACACAACGGAGCCGTTGTCTTGTACGAAATGAATACGTGATGCCGCGTTGGTGGTAAACAGACACATGGCGCCACGTCCTAAAAGCAACTTCTGCTCCACAGCGTCCCCGTCCCCCCCCATGACATTCCTGAAGCGCAAGAGAGCACGAGGGGGGGGGGGGGGGGGGCGGAGGGGCACCTGACGGTCACATTGTTGGCGCCAGCAGCTGGCCGCGGTCATCAGCTAACGCCCCACGTGCTCAGAGGAAACATCGGCACAGTGCGTCCCTGCATCCGCACCCCCTCCCCCCCCCTCAGAGAGGCGCTTACAAAAGCACGTGACGTCGACTGGGAAACTGGAGAACGCCACGCGGTGTCGTCATGTGGTGTGTGCGACACGATACGATCTGACCCGCTGGGCCCACTGATGTGAGGCTCTGAAAGCTGCAGCAGGGACCCGGATGTTCGCCTCAAAAGTCTTAATAACATGCAACCAAAAAGGGAAAAGGAATGACACGTGTTTCAGATTATTAACAGGAACGCAGCACGACGTGAGAGAGAAGGCAGCGCTCAGTTCGGTTCATTGTAAAAAAAAAAAAAAAAAGTGTCCCACCGGCCTAAACAAGATCCTTCCTCAACACAGTGTCCAATAAGTGACAGTGTAACTCGATGACACGGAGCAAAGACGCACCATCGCGCCTCAGTGGTCTGACGGGAGGAGGAGAAAACGATGACGCAATGACGGAAGCACGCGACACACCGTTAAAACGTTTGATGGAAATATATGGTTCTTCTCTGTTGGAGGAATCTGCAGCAAACGTTGCGTTTGTCCTCGTCTTGTAGAACGTCTCTGCAGCAACGTTTACGTTCAGGCAGACAGCTGCTCGGTCAGCTGAGGAGGTTTGGTGCCTCGACACGTTGCTCCAGAATGACGAAGGAAAGAGAATTTGTGAAAATATCTACAGCGCTCATGGCTTTAATCCTAAATGTTTCTCCTCCTTTAATGCTACCCCGCCGCCACCCTCCTCCTCCTCCTCCTCCTCCCTGCCGTATTTGGAGGTGAACATATGGTGGTCACTCGGCACGCTCAGCAGGCAGCTTGTGATGCACAGAAGAAAAACCTGAGGAGGTTTTGCAGTCAGGTAATCTCTGAACGCCGTCCACTGGTTGAGATGACTTCAGAAAGGAGAGATAAGGAGGTAGGAGGGGAGGGGAGTGGGGGGGGCACAGCGTCCTCAACAGGCTTTGCGTGCCCCGCTCAAGGCCAAATTACATGTGACGAAGGAAGCTGTCCTTCGCAGCTATGCCACTCCCTTGGAGAGAGTGAAGACACGCGTCTCTGTTGGGAGGCGTCCAAAATGTCACAGGAGTGTTGGCATGCTTCTTGAAGTGTTCGAAAGATAAAAGAAAAGAAAAAAGAAAATACAGAAGCAGGCTCTAGTATGTTCAAGCTCATCTCTCCTTCAGACCATCTCGGAGAATCACTGCGTTTAACCGGGAGTACCTCAACAAAACCAGCACAAACAAGAAGATATATGCAAAGAAAGATTTTGTGGTTGCAACATCTCAATACGTCAGATGATCACTAGTCATTTAGGATTATTCTCCACGGCATCGTGAATGCATTTAACTAAATTCACAGAAATCCATCACAGATGATGCAGATGTTTCAGTCCAGACCAAAGTTGTGCAGCCGGGAAGCACCAACAACTGCATGGGACTGGTGGACTACACCAAGAGAAGACAATAAACTAAAGTATGCATACCAGTGAGAGCACAGACCAATAATAAACCACCCCCCCCCCCCCCCCCGCCTCCCCCTTCAGAGGACACAGGCTGAGCCAAGAGGACGCGCAGGCCGAGTGTTCACACAACGTACTCTGCAGGTGACACGGCGTCCGTCTGGTCTCCTTATCTGGAGCTCTATGTTACGCAATGTGCCCCCCCCCCCCCCCCAACGGCTGCTTTGATGCAGGCAGCTGCTGTTCTTGACTCCCCGAAATTGTGCTCACAGCGCCCCCCCCACACCTCCCCTCTCTATCTCTCCATTGACCACTTGAGGGGCAGATAAGGGCCTGAAAGGTCACAGTCGGTTTCCCATTTGGCAGAATGGAGATGAGAAGTAACCTAAAGACACTTGAGGATTCGGGATATTTTTTTTCTTTTAACGGCTGCAGTCATTTCTGTGCAAAAAGAAAAGTCTCCTCATCTGCCCCAAAAAGTGGCGATGACCTTAAAGTGACCTCTTGTATTACATTACACCACATGTCATTTAGCTTTTGTCCAAAGCCACTTACAAGAAGTGCATTCAACCATAAGGATACAAACTCAGAAGAGCAAGAAACAAGAGCAGAAGTGCAAATGTATCTCATGTCATCTCTTTATTCTCCACATAAGTGTCAGCGTTACACTTTTTACTTGATCTACGGTCCAAACTGAGAACTTCCGAGAAACAAACTTCGAAGTCCAAACAATATATTTAGGCCAGAACATTGAAGTTGTCTCCTGCCTAAAATAAATACATTTGGAAATCAATATTTTAAAAAAAAGAAACATCTTATTTAAATAGCACGAAGCCCCAGTCAGACCCCCCCCTGTTCAAGGCTGCGCACACAGCGTGTAATATAGTTCTTGTAAAACTACATGTATACTTAAACAGTAATAATAATTGAAACAAGCTGCCGATAGGGTCGATGCATGTGGGGGGGGGCAGGACTCACCTTGGCCTGGTTGATGATCAGCCCCATGAACGTGGACACCAGCTTGGACCGGGACAGCGACGGGCTCTTCCGCCGCAGCTCGGGCTTGTCTGAGGGGAACGCGGCCGGTTCCTCCGGCACCGTCACCGTGTACGAGTGTCGCAGAGACGGCATGTCCGACGGCGGCGGCGGCGGCGTCGACGCGGTGCGGGTGGAAAAATCCCACTTTAATCGATAAATGAATCGAGCGGCAGGCCGGACGGTCGTCGTCGTCGTGCTGCCGCTGCTGCTTCTGTGTCTGCGGGCTCTGGCTCGCTTCTGCCCCGCACTCTGTGCGCCACAGCGGCCCGCGCGCAGCACAATAAACACGGAGGCGGCGCGCGCGTCGGAGGTTTTGCTGCGTGCTGTAAACACCGCCCCCCCCAGCGGCGAGGCGCTGCCTTCACGGGCCGTGGGAAATAGCGACACCGCCTCCCGGCACGTCGGCTCTCTCTCGCTATACTGCTATTTGGGGTATAGTTCCTCATTTATTTGGTTACTAGTTTGGTTAAGATGTTCTGTTTGCTGGGACTGCTCTAAACTAATAGATAAAACAAATGTGAAAGGGGGCACCTACACCCCAGGGATACAATCATGTGTTATTACATTGCATTACATGTCATTTAGCTGACGCTTTTATCCAAAGCGATAAGTGCATTCAACCATAGGGGTACAAAATCAGAAGAGCAAGAAACAAGTGCAGCCGAAAATTTCCTCCTTGTTATGAATGGAAGATCTCTGAAACAAATGTAGTGGAGTATAAAAAAAAACATTAAAAAAATATCACATTTAATTCTTCACACGATGGCCTTTGCGAGCCTTTGCACTTTAGCCAAATAGCTGCTGAAGCAGTTAGCCTGTTGTGCAGTTAAAACCAAATATGCGTGCGAGTAGAAAGAAAACTAACAGAGAACTCATCGACCTTGACTTTGATCTTTCGACTGTGGCTCTGACCTGACACAGAAACGAGTCTGATAAGAAACCCGATAGCCGTCCTTGTAAACCTTTACACGTCCTTACGAACCACAGAGTCCAGTGCCTTCGGAATCACGTAACACGCGATGCATCAGGCTGTATTCCTGTGTTTATTATTGCATGTGGCGAGTAGTGACAACAAACAACGTGCATCTTAATTGGGTACAACTGAAGAAGCTTGGGTCTCTTGGGTGGAGAATAACAGAAGGGTTTACTCCCCTGGGAGCACGAATGTGCAAAGGAAAACTCAAGACAGTGCACTGATTCGCTCAGTAATGTAAAGTGGGACGTTTAGTATGATTCTATAGGGAGAAGAAAGGCCAATATCAGGAGGTTCTTAATAGTGGATTTTAATCCCACCAGAACCTTAGAAGTGGTACACAAAAGTAAAGTAAGTGGGATCCTATTCACACCCAGAAAAACATGAAAAGCGTGTGACCGGTGCACACACAGACGCACAAGGAGGGACGACAGCAGCACCCAGAGAGGGAATCCCTTGGAACAAACGTAATATTTAACCCCCTGAACGCACCGAAGAAGAATGTGACCATCCGACTCTGACACATTCCAGTCATAGCAGAGTGTCACCGGGTCACAGAGCGATTCCTTTACCAAAGCGCCAACTGTTCATACGTGATGTCGACACAAAGTGTCAGAACATTTTGGGTGGGATTAAACTTGATGTGAGCGAGATAAAAAAAAAAAACCTTTGCTAACAATCACCCGTGAATTGTCATCGTGTTGCGAATGAATTGCTCTGAAAGCGAACTGTCCATCGTAAAAGAGCGTCTCCCTTTCTCGCAACACGCTAATAGGTACCTCCACCTCGCTCCTCCACCCTCAGGCGAGGCCTGCGTCCTGCACACACCCAGGGCGGCGGAGTGGGGGGGGGGCAGCTTTGGCTCTCGTCCCGTTCGGTGTGATGACGACCAAAGTCACCCGTCTTTGTTTATCGTTTGCTCGTCCTCGTAGTGCGGATCGTTTGCCGATCCCCAACGAACACAAAGCACAGAAGCGGCTCAGGTGAAAGTAACCGGCGGTGATCACGGGTCATGGAAGCAGAACTATTCCCCAAAAAGCCGATGGGCCCTTTTGATTCAACACCTACATGAAAACAAAACTTTACTGCATCGATTATCAGCACGATGTGGCAGAACTGACATTTGGGGAGGGTTAAACTTGATACGAGAGATATGATGAAGATAACAGCCGTGTGTTGCTAACTATTGTTAATAATCACCTAGCAGTGCGAATGTTAGGGAACAGTGTAAGTGAAGTAAAGGTGAATCATCTCAAAGACTGCCGTGGAAGCACTCTCCCCAATAATTACAACAATTGCAACTTCAAACACACCTTTTTCTATGGCAGCACAGCCGCTCCTTTCATTCCAACGAAGGAGTCCCTCCACGTGGCCCCCGAGGGCCCGGCGTGCTGCGTGGCACGCCAGCGAGGAAACACCTCGGATGTGTCTTACCTAAACTTTACCGTGAGTCAGCTCCCGAGGAGCGGTGACTCAACGGCCTGTCAAGCGCAGGAGAGAGGACCAAATAAGCAACAGATGCTCGGAATGGGCCTATTTTTAGGCTGGTGTGAGCGGAACGGCAACTTAAAGTAAGAATTCGAACCGCAAGTGAACCGCAAGCCGCTCGGCTTCAGTTTCTGTATGAAAAACATGAATTTCGTAGACGGTTAGATCAGTATTGATCAGAGAGATCAGTGGATTTTAGTACCAACTGGCAAAGACGTTACTACGACGGGTAACTTATATATTATGCAGTAATGATTGTAACATTTTGGAAAAATAGGAGATAGCTGAAAGTTTGTCATTTTAACAACTCACAAGAGAACGATATCAATAGCTGAACGCAACAAAAACCTCTTTCAACTCTTTATTTGTCT
Source organism: Gasterosteus aculeatus (assembly GCF_964276395.1). Taxonomy (NCBI): domain Eukaryota; kingdom Metazoa; phylum Chordata; class Actinopteri; order Perciformes; family Gasterosteidae; genus Gasterosteus; species Gasterosteus aculeatus. The sequence continues at coordinate 28,715,449 of NC_135694.1, read as the reverse complement.
CGGAACATGTGCCTTTTCTGTTGGTGTCGGTCCGCTCTGAGTATGAGATGAGTTCTATCTCCTGCATTCCTGAGGCCTTTTGACGAGTGGCACCCGGTTTACACAGGCGTGTTCCCATCAGGGATTCTGGGAGTGGAGCTTTAATCATTGCGGGACCGCCGCGGTTATTGAAAGGCTTGTCTTGAATGTCGAGAAACCGCTCGTAACATTAGTTCTGTCGTGGTGGTTAAATCGTTCCTCGTTGTGATTGAAAACACTTTGTAACTGTAGCCAAAAAACCTTAACTTGCATAACGTGACAAAAAATACCCGGCATTAGGAGGGTGAGTCCTTTTCAAGGCAACAACGTTGAACGCTAATCTATAAATTTGTCGAAACCACTTCATTCGTAACTTATATTAAACGCAAACACTACAAAACAACAAAGGTTATAAATTGAATTGCAACTGTAGGCAATTACTCAACTTCCTTCATTTCCACAATCAGCTGCTGCCAAATGTCGTTGACAGCCGGCGGATGACTAAAGCGTATATAAACGCCTCTAAGTCATGTTGGAAGGACTTGACATGAATAGATTTAGCAACTTCCACATAACTGAGCATAATCACGAGGTGTGGACTGAATGAGGCACATCGTTTCCTTGGAAATACGCTGCTGGGAGACAGCTGCATTGATCCAAGAACAAAACACTGCGGGGTGACAAAGAATGACGTCAATCTTTATCATTTATGCTAATTCAATGTTATATATGTACAGATATATATTGTCTGTGAGGCTGTAAAGATTATGAAGGTAACTATGTATACTTGACCTTTCTTCAGTGGTGAAAAGTACTTGAGTGATTCCATTTACAGGTTACTTTTACTTAACTGCATTTCAGAAGTCAATATTCTACTTTTTACTGGATTTTACTGTCGTTACTAAAGATGGAATCCCCCAGAAGGCCACACGCTGCCCCTTTAAGTGAAATGTGTCTTCCACCACTGAGCGCCTTGCAGCCCCAGATGGCGTTCGCTGCACGCTGTGCATCAGATAAACTCCACCCGCAGTGACTCTGAGAACTTATTCATTTATTAATAATCGGTGGCATTGATCTCAAAGAATAAAACTTATTTTTGTCATGTTTTTGAAACATCAAAACAAAGACACTTAAAAAAAAAAAAAAAGGTCATGACATAAACTACCAAAGTTACAGAAAACGACTGTACATTTGTACATAAAAAGGCAGCAAAAGAGGCCTATTTTTGCTAATAATCCAAAACATCAGTAAAGAACACTGAGGGCTTTCATAATAAGATTGACATTGAGAATGTATAAGGAACCATGCTCACAGAACCGTACTCTATTGGCAGGATTACAATAAATCATCACATATTATCCGTCTTTACAAGCATCGTGTTCAATTAATCAGTGAGTCTGAAATGATTGTTACCACCATGGAAGTGATGAAAATGATTAAAAAATGATTGCATATCTCACAACGTGGGCACTTGTCTGTGACGCCAAGATTCGCAATGAATCTGAAATAATTAATATCCCAAGGTGCCCTTTTTACACATAAACACTCACTTCCTGCACAATGTACTTTCCCTACTGCTGACGGTATGAAATAAATCCTTTCCCCTGCACGCCACAAACTGATGTAAATTTGAATTTGAGTATTTGAAAAAGGTCGTTTCTAGATGACTGAACATGTCTTTGGGAATGACTGGCTCATACACAATAACACAGGGATGTCTTACTTTGGCGCCACCTGCTGGTTGTATTAAAAAGACACTTTGGCAAACACAATTTTCTACAAACAAGATATCATAATAATTTGAAAGATCTCTTAAAGAAAATGTCCTCACATAGCGTCTTTAAGTAGATGAGAATGGACAGTAAAGTTTCCTGTTATTGTAAATAAATTGGCGGAGGAGAAGAAGCTGACTTATTATTCTTGTTTAGTTACCTTCCGTGCATCACTCATAAGTGGACTCAAACATTTGCGAATGCGCGGCGTCCGCTTTGGATATTTCGACTGGAACACAGCTGATCTACTCGCTAATTCATGCCCATTAAAACGTTGTGCATCTTCAAGTCTTTTCTGTGTTGTATTCTCCTTTGCCTGGCGTTAGGAGACGAGAGGGAGCACGGAGACCACGGCGCTGACGCTCAGCAGAGACATCGCGGGTGTGAGGTCACCGCTCGAGCTCACAGCTGAGAAAAGAAGAGAACATTAATTATACAGGATGCTCGGAGGCCTCCTTTCTCTTGTTGCGTCACAAATGTGTTGTGTGTACGCATATAAGTACACACGTACACGCATACACATAAACACATACATCTAAATATACTGGTCATACTGTATATACCTTGGCTTCATACAAAAGGTGAATGAGCAAAACCATAGTGTCTTTATTGCATCAGTATCAATGTGAATTCTAACTCGTGTGCCGGGATGCAACGTGGCGTTAACACGGCGTCGCCGGGCTACGTGCGCCCCCCCCCCGGTCAGTGCACGTGTGTGTCCGTGTGCTCACTCCGGCAGCTTTTTCTATCTCGTTGCAGCATCCCGGTCACACAGCTGCAGACCGGTCCGGTGGCCTTGCTGGTGCAGATCTGCTCGCAGCCTCCGTTTTCCTGCTCGCACCAGTCTGCCTCTGAAAAGCAAGACGTCACAGGCGAGTGAATCAGGGGCAAAAGCTTTGCGTGTTTGACTGAATACACGTAGAAAGGGCCGGGTTTAGATTCGGAAATGAATCATTTCCGTAAAGCGGTCTCGTTGGGGAGTTAAATTCTGAACTTTATTATCTGCTTTGAGCAGATTTCCACTGATTCTCGAGGTGCGTCCGCTCCAAAGATACCTCACTTACCCCTCCTTCTTATAGGCCCCACAGTCAAGATGTGCTCTCTGTGGTCGCCGTCCCCCGAGTACATCCTCCTCTTGTGCGGACAGTTCTGGGGGCACAGGAGCAAACGCATCACAACACAGCGGACGCCGTCTCGTCGCCCGCCTTCCGCTTCCTCCCCATCGTGGGGCTTCTCTCACCACTTTGCAGGCGTTTGTCTCAGAGTCGCACAGGGTGACGTCGCAGTGGAGGTGGACCTCGTCGTAGTCTCCGATGAACTTGAAGACGGTGACGTGGAAGCGACAGGTGAGCGACACGCCGTTCTCCGCCATGCCGATGGTGTTGTCCTTGATGTTCGGACACCTAGAGAGAGACAGCGGCGTGAATCGGAATCGACCGCGTTGAGGGCCTTTTTTTCTTAGCGTGGTGGGACTTTGCACGAGCGTTGACTGTACAAACGATGACATCTTTGTGTTATGCTTTGGGCAAAACGAGCTTTTGAAGGACACCATTTTTTTAATTGGGGAAATTCTGCCATTTTTTCACTATTTTCTGGCATTTTCTCTGCCAAACCATTTAGTTGTGTGCGTGTGATGAGCGGCACGGTGACCCTGCGTGAACCTCACCCTCTCTCTATGATGACGTAGCGGAGCCGGTCGCTGCTGTGGCGGGACGGCGTGGCCCAGCACATGTTCACGATGAGGATGAGCTGGTTCTCGTCCGCCCCCTCCACGAAGACGCCCACGAAGAGGATGTCTCGCGTGCTCAGCACCACCTCCCCCTCCCTGTACGGGTTCCGGTACGAGGAGTTCTTATACAGAGCCATCTTGGTGATGAAGTTGCCCTCCTGGGTCGGTAAGGTGAGGTTTATCACGCTGGGGGAGAAAAGCGCAGCTGGTTGTTACGGCCCGGGCCGAAGCGTTTCGCTTTTTCACTGAAGGAAAACCTTCATCTCCACGCGGGCTGCGTCTGACCTGAGCATGGGCTTGAGGACGGTCTCCAGGGAGATCTTCAGGTCCAGTTCGTAGGCGCAGGAAAACTCCACGTTGATGGTCTTGTCTCTGGTGATGACGTTCCCGGTGTTGTTCACACTCTCTATCCACACAGTATTCTTGTACATGATGTGTGTGCCATTCGACTGGCAGGGAAACGGAGAGGCGTGCGAGATGAGGAGGTCATTATCAATCGGGTAAGCCTGCCTTATTATGCACCATTTAATTCATTTAATCAAACACATTTTTTACTATTCTAGCATTTTGTGGAGTTTTTAAAAAAAATGGATCTAGTCGCCATGACGTCATTCATTAGTTTGTAGATTACGTATTTGAATCCCTGAGTTCGGTATTAGGTCTCCACAACAAATACATTTAATTTATTTTTGATCAAATAAATGCCTGCGTACACATTTGGGACGTAAAGTATTTTGCCAAACCTACACTGTAGAAAGAATAAAGGCATATAAACGGTTATTAAAAAAGCCCATCTAGCTCGAAAGCGAAAGGATCAAAAGAAGCCCCAGTCGAAGGGAGTAAGTAAGAAAAGGGAAAGACGTCAGCTGACCTGCACGATGGAGCCACAGTGTCCCTTGGTGTTGTTGATGCGGAAGGAGATGAAGTCTTCTCCCTCGATGCCGGCGCAGTGCTGGTCGTTGACCCGGACGTCCTCCCGTTCAAAGCCCAGCTGGAAGAGCTTACATTTGGAGATGGAGACCTCCATCTGAGCATGCTTACAGTTCACCTCTGCCTGGATGATGTCATCATCACCTGCCAGACACACACACACACACATCAAGTACCAAGAAAATCGAGATTTTTCTGTATTTGGCCCAGAATAAAAACAATTCTGCCCCCCCCTCTAATTTGCAAAAAGCTACTGGGACGGGTTTGAAACTGGGACGGATGATATGAGGACTCGGCTGCTTTGTAAAGCTTCCAACCTCCAGTGCTGGCAGGTAACTCCGGGCAGCCGCACAGGTCACCTCCGTTCTCCAGCTCACAGGTGAAGTTTGTGCAGATGTCTCCCGCACAGGGGTCGTAGATCCATTCTGCTAAAGACAGGTCCACACACAATGTTAGCTGTCTCCCACAGGGCCGGCTCGAGAAGAAGACGTGCGCATTCGTCCCACGGTGTATCTAGTTTAACATTTATATCTGCAGTACAGCTCTGAGCCACAAGAGGGACCTTGAATGCCAGTGTTGTTCTGATAATTGTTGCCTGCTTATAATATTTAATGTAACATAAAAGTCCAGTGAACATTTTGGTTTAAGTAATTAGAGGAAAACACAAGAGGCAGTTAACTCCACCTACATGCATTCATTTGAAGTGTTTCAATAAATCACATAAAACAAATTCATCAAATGTGTATCTCCTCAAAATGGCTGGTTTTCCTTTTCAACATAAGATGGTGATGAGGAAATGACAGGAAAAATTTGCAAGAATTCACTCTTTTCAAAATGAATAAATAAGGCCTATTGTGAATCGGGTCCCCAGATTAAAGTGGACAGATATTGCAGTATGGTACCTTTAAAACAACCAGACTGGCTGATGAAATACACTGTGCCACCCAATATCCAGACGAGACTTTTGAAACTCTCATCCGCCCGTCACACCATTTTACAAGAGACGAGTGTGAGTGCTGAGAGAGCACAAGAGACCTTACAGCAGTTCTCCTGGGTGATCCACTTGGTGGTGAGGGTGCCCATGGAGCGGCAGGCCTCCGCGTAGGCCGCCAGGGAGCCGCAGACCTGGGCCTTGCGGTGGTTGTAGCAGCCGTCCAGGTAGCAGGACTGGTAGAAGGGCCGGGGGTCCAGCAGGCCGTGGCACGGCTGGAAGAAACCCTTCAGCTGGGTGAGCTTCTGACAGGCGTCCTCGCTTTGCAGCGCCAGCACCTCCGTGTTGTCACAGGACTGAGCCAGAGCCACAAACTGGGTTTCATCGCAGCTGGAGGAGGCAGACCGACACCCAGCTATTAAAGTTATTATTTCATCAATATTCAGTAAACATTGTAAGCCGAGCATGGAGTGATGATTGAGGGATTGAAGGAACCCCTAGTGTGTAAACTTGAAAGGCCAAACTACGTCTGCAGCCCCCCCAAACACACACACCTGTTTTGCATGCCGTTGGTCTTCCAGCTCTGGGCCAGCTCCAGGGCGCTGACGGCCGGCTTGCCCCTGGAGGTGATGTAGTCGTCGCTGGGGTCTCCGTTGAAATTCCCGCAGAGGCCGCACACCTTGTTCTGAAGCCGCTGGCCCATCGTGATGCTCAGGGTGTTGAAGTGGTTGTAGCGGACCTGGATGTCCTGCGGCGTGTCGATGACGATGAAACCTTCGGACGTCGACAGGCGCGTCATCAGCCCAGTGACAAACGGTACCGACACCGGCGTGCCGTTGACCTGTGAACACCATTTGCTGGAATTAAAAACTGAAGCAAGTTTTATTTCTGTTTGTTACAGTCTACGCAATTGAACCAAACTGCTGTGTTCAAATAAAAAATGAAGCAAATGTGGCTGATGTATACGGACAAATGAGCATCCGATGCTTTGTTCACCTTGACGGTGCTGCCAGAGATGAGGATATTCTCCTCGTTGATGTAAAGATAGACGTGGGAAATGGTGGTGAGGTTGGGTGTGCTCCATTTGTCGAAGTTAGCGATGAGCTGGAAGGAGAGGTCGGGCAGCTTGCGACAGTTAGTGGACAAGACGAAGGAGCAGGAGGCCGGGAGCCGCAGCGATGCCCCGTCGAAGGTCCTGAAGACCCCCCCGCCGGACGCCACGCAGTGCTGGGAGCGCCGCGCGAAGCAGCCACGCACCCCGTACCGCAGGGCGCACTCCTCCTCGGCCTTGCAGCGCCTCGGGTCGCACTGGATCAGGTTCCGTCCGATGCACTGGCAGCGTTTGGTGCAATCGTTGTTCCAAAACAGCTGTTTGGGCTGAAATAAGGATTCCGTTAAAACCATCAAGAGAACATTTCATTCGTTATTTATTAGTTGATTGACAGAAAATTAGAATAATTTCACCATGGGCTTTCTAAATGCTAAATCAGGTCTGAATACATCTATAAAGCCCCCTCCAAAAAGCCTGGTTTGCTCTGATTGACTTAAATGGTAAAACTATGGTGCATCTTCTCAAGTTCTCGAGGTGTTGGAGATACTAGTATGGATGGAGGTATATTCTAAAAAACCAGCATACAGGAGGGGGAGCAGAATCGTTAGTTTTCTGATCTGGAGCCCATAGAAAATGGGCTTGTAGTCAATCCAGATGTTCCAATATATATGCAAAGGTACGTTTCATATGATATGAAATGTTGATGGTATTGTTCTATTTGTTACACTCCACCACCTATATAATGAATCAATTAATAAAAGAAAATAATCCTTAGTTTCAGCCCCCTTCAAACGATTCTAAATTCTGACCCAACATTGCAAGCTTTCCTTTATTCGCCGTAATCCCTGCCTGATTTAAGGACTTTATTGCGTGTCGTGCTGGATGAGAGACTGACCTCGTAGTACTTGCCATCAGTGTAGCAGCCACAGTTTTGAGGCAGGATGCAGCCCTTGCCGTTGAGCACGTAGCCTTGGTCACACTGGCAGCCCTCCACACAGTCCTGGCTGCAGTCCCTCTGTCCCCGGGCCGGGGCGCACTGGGGCGGGCAAACCGGCACACAACTGGAGTAATGGCTGTTGGGTGGACAGCTGTGGACTGCGGGCAGGTAGGTAGGCAAAGGTATTAGGGAACGACTGCACCGAAGACGTTGTGCACATTGGGAATTTTCCCGGCATGACTTTTCTAGGTTGAATATTTTGGGATGAATGAAGCGTCCACATCAAGAGCTTATGTGGCTCAATATAGTCTAATATTTTTGCAGTTGACGAGATCATGGTTAGCTTAGCTTAGCACAAAGACTAGAAGAAGAAGGAACCGCCGTGCTCCATCCAAAATTCAAGATTAACAAAATCAAAATGAACAGCTGGATCTTGTGTAACCCATAAAATGATAAATGTTGAATAAAGACAATGTTTGGTTTGACAGCAGCCGGGTGCAGTTTACTGTGTGTAGTGTTTGGACATGTGATTGAAGTGCGTGGTGAGATCACGGTGAGCCCAGACTTGCACTCACCACACGGCGTGTCGCTCCTCCAGCCTGTAACGGGCACGCCTTGGGTTTGACAGGTGCTGGCATACATCTGCAGCCAGTTACAGACTGTGTCCTGAGCTCCCTGGTCCAAACAGGTGTCCTGGAGGCAGCTTTGATAAAAAAACGCCGGCGCCACCTTGCTGTGACAGCGCGCAAACGCACCCCCTCGATCCACAATCAGCCCACAGAGCCTCACCGCCTCGGGCTCCACAAACACATACAGTCCGTTTCCGATGTGGAAGCGTATGCCTGTGTCGACTGCGTTCTCCCCGTTGTCCGTGCCGATGTTCCCGTCGCCGTCGCCCACCATGAGTGGGGCGTCATTTGCCGCGCTGGTCTCTCCCAGGCCACAGCGCGGGCAGGAGTCTCCACAGCCCACCTGGCAGAAGGTGTCCCTCTCGGCCCAGGCCATGCCCCAGTCAGTGGTGGTAAGGGTGGGAGGCGACAAAGGCATGCCCTGGCAGAGGCCGCAGGCAGCGTTGTAGAGGTCGCGGGGCAAAGTCAACAGGAGGAGGGTGTTCCAGTCGAACGCTACCTTCAGGCCGAAATCTGTCTCCAGAATGAGCTGCGTGCCCCAGGAGAAGATGTTGACCTTCCCTGGGCCCAGCTTCAGAGGAAGGTACAAACGCTCCTTGTTCACCTGAGAGAAGAGAGATTCAATAAAACTGGCTCTACTTTGAACAGGTCTAACTATTATTCTATGATGCACATCATCTGAAACGCACACACACACACACACTCCCAACACATTCCTGCTGAAACACTTTTCAGTCAGTAAAGTCATAAAACTGCCTTGCATGTTTGAAAGTGTGTCGGGAAGTCCGGGTGATGAATGGATAACATTAAGACTCACTGAAAGAGCTTCTACACGTTTCTCAAATAATCTAGAGAGAGACAGAAAGAAAAAATGTTGGTGTGTGTGCCATTTCCATTCCTCCTCAGATCTTTTAGTCGGTTTGTGAACCCAGTCCAAATGTCGCTCAGGGTCCGGGTTTTGTCTGAGCCAAATCCAGCCTGATAAAAGATGCCCATTGAAATTAGATCCACCTTAAGCCAATCAAAGAGGAATTCACCCTGCGCCTGGTTATTCAATCGGCTTGATTAAAAATAACATGTCCTCACACATATAACAATGATGACCTTCAGGGAACATGCCTTTGATGGACATTTCCTGAAATGAAAATACATTTAAAGCTCTTGCTTAATTTATTATTTATGCACTCACCGTGACAGTGTTTTTGTAGCTTCGAGACACTTCAATCTCATACTCGTAGACCTCCAGTACAAAGCCCCTCACCCAAATTGCCTGGCCTGTGTCCCTTTCCTCGTTACGAGCTGCCAATTTAAATTGAGGAACAGTTTCGCTCGTGGTCGTGCGGTCACTGTTCTCGCCCCCACAGTTGGTGGTGGCCATCCTGAGACTACAAGAACTCTGCAGTTCAAACGGGACGCCGCCAAATGGCAGAAAATGTCCGTAACCAGCCGCCACACACAGGGCCTCAGTGCGCGGCTTGCAAAAGTACAGGCCGTCGTTCTCCTCGCAGTACTCGTCCGGTTGACAGGGTGCGAGCTGACAGTACACACTGTTGTCAGTACCATTGCAGAAGCAGCGCTCCTGGCACTCCCAGTCCGTCCAGAAGGTCTGGTTAGTGGCCAGCTGGCGTCCGTGGCCCATGCAGCCACAATCGCTGCGCGCCACACACAGGCCTTCGCGCAGCGCGAAACCTTCCTCACATTGGCACCCTTCCTGGCACGCCAGAGGGCACGGCTCTTCAGGTTCGTCCAAGTTGGCACAGGTCAGAGGGCAGGCACCCGTGCACTCGTCGAAATGACTGTTCTGTGGACAGGGAAGAGCTGAGACAGAAGAGCATTGTAAGATAAAGCAAGAGAGGAGCAAAGACAGGGAAAAACAAAAAGACTGGAGAACTAAATGGCGGCTTTTCTCAGAAGCAGATGTACACTGTCGACAGTTTTAACAAAAAAATACTTTTGGGCTTTCCAAAAAGGGGGAGCGACAGAATAGGTGGTTAAAGAGGAAATCAAGTATGAAAGTATTGGTATATATTTGTGTATCTGTGTATGTAACAGTGACAGGAAGCGGAAAGTCAAGAAAGAAAGAAAAAGATGATATTTTATTCTCACTCTCAGCAAAGAATCAAAATGGGAATCCGGTGCTTTGAAATGAAGACCTATGAACTCACGGCAGTTAGTGACGCTCCTCCAGGAGGCGAGGCCTACTTGAGCGTCCTGACAGGCAGTGGCATACGCCTGCAGGGAAGAGCACAGGGCTGAGCGATTCCCTTCCTTTACACACATGTTATACAAGCAGTTCCTGAAGAACGGCGAGGGGTTCACCACTGCGTGACATGCCAGGAATGAACTATTCCCTGGGTCATTGATGTTGCCACACATCCAAGGATTCTGGTAGAGACGCAGGTCGGTGCACATCTGATAAAGGGCATCGCAGTCCCCATTACAAGTGAGGTCATCGGCAATAGAGCGCCAGCCGTCAGCAAACTGTTCAGTCGATTCCGCCTGCCGTCCATTTGGAAGACGGAGGTCATCAGTGGCATTGCTATTGAAGACGCCACATAGACCACAGGTAACGTTGTAGAAGAGGGTGGAGAGGGAGATGTTGAGGAAGCCCTGTCGAGTGTACTGGACACGAAGCAGACCACGGGACTCCACCACTGTGGCATTGCCTGGTGCTCTGTAGATCATCATTGTCTCCAACGGATGGACATACGGGAGCAACACTGGTTCACCATTCACCTGGAACACAAAAGGTGTCACCTCAACCGGTGTGCAAAAAGATTACAAAAGGATATTGCTCTGAAGAGAAAATACCAACCTTTACTATATCAAAATCTGTCCCTCCTATCTGAGCTTCCAGGTTTGCCACTGTAACTACCACAGGTCTTTTCCAAGTGGGGCCTTTGTTCATCAGCCGCCTGCCCATCTTCACCTCAACCATCGAGCCGTTAGCTGGCACTGCACTGCACAACTTCAGTAGGTAGTACGAGCTGTCATCTGGGATCAGCAGGAATGTGCCATCAAAGGAGGTCGTCACCGAGTTCTGGGTGATTGAGCACACTCCCTCCCTCCGAGGGTAGCAACCAGGCAAGCCCATCTCCGCAACACACACCTCACCCTCCTTGCAGGACTCGTTGAAGCATGAGACTTCCCCAGCAGGCCCGCAGGTGCAGCGGAGTGCACACTCACCTTCCTCACCACTGGGGCCCGACCAGAAAGTGTTATTCAAAGGGTAATAGAGGCCATTGTGGTCGCAACCACAGTCCTCCAGCTGAACACAACGGCTGCCACTGAGAACATAGCCCGGGTCACACTGGCAGCCCTCAGTGCAAGGGTGAGCACAATAGAGGGGAGCAGTGAGGTCCGAGCACGAAGCCGGGCAGGCACTTGTGCAAACTTGGTAGAGGCTGAACTTTGGACATGACAAAGCTAAGAACCAAGAGAGAAGAAATGATGTGAGATGAGTGAATTAATGTATGTTGAAGGACCTGCATTGACTGGATCAAATGGAATCTCACCGCAGAAGGTGCGAGATCTCCACGGTCGTATCGTGACACCAAGGGCCTGACAGGCCAGAGCATAGGCCTGGATGGCCTGGCAGAGTGTGGTGATGTTATCCCTGTTGCTGCACATGTCATATACGCAGCTATACACAAAGGCTGTAGGGTCCACCACAGCTCTGCAGTCCCTAAAAGGTCCATCGGTTTTGTTGATGAGCCCACAGTAGTCGGGGCGAAAGTAGAAGGCCTCTGTGACCGCGTCACACACGCTGCAGTTCTGGGCGCAGCCATCTGTGCACCTCCAGTCCGTGTCCTCTGCTCGCCAGCTGCCCCCTAATTCCACCACGCTCTCTGCTAGCGAGCCGTCAGGAAGCACAGGATCATCAGCGGGATCGTCGTTGTAGTTACCACAGAGGCCACAAGTGTTGTTGAAGTAGGAACTTGGTAGGGAGATGGATGCATAGTGTTGGCCGTCGTAGGTCACCAATAGTCCAAAGTCTGTTTCTAAAGCAATGGCAACCCCAGACTGGTATACCCTGATCGCACCAAGCTGCAATTGTACAGGTAAAGTTTTCACCAAGCCGTCCACCTGGAGAGATGAAGGAAAAGTAAACAAGGGTGTTACAAAACGTATTATATATATCATGCTAATATATATAATACTATATACTATACTTTCACCTTCTTCTCCCTTTATCAGAATAAAAGGTTTAGAATATAAGTCCTAGGATTCATCCAGGTACCCAAAAGATTAGTTTACTGTCCAAACCAATGTTAATGCAGCCACAGAACCAAAAACAATACCCCCAACAAATCCAACTTACGAGAACACACAAGGCCCATATTTTACGCCAGATAAAAAAGGGGCCAAAGATTCTCACCTGGACTGTTCCAAAACTGCCTTTGGGTAACATTACTCTGTGACCATACACCTCCACTGTGACATCTCTAAGCCAAGAAACAGATGCGACACCGCGGTTCTCGTTTTTGGCCTCAATGCTGAAGAAAGGAAGCCCCGCCACCTCCCAGCAGGGGCGAGCCAGCAGGTAGGAGCAAGTTCCCTGGAAGTGATATAGTAAGCCATCAAAGGTGTGGTAATGGGGGTCTCCAAATACCACGCAAGTGCTGGTGCGTGTTGGCTGGCAGTAAAAGGCCCCTTCTTGCTGCTCGCAGGTCTCCAGCTGCCCGCATGGAGACTCTTGGCATTGCACTTCATTGTTGATGTCAAGGCAGCGACATCGCTGTAAACACTGGTCAGACAGCCAGAAAACTTCCCCTCGTCTGTAAAAACGGCCTGGACCAGATGTATAGAAGACAGAGGAGAAATTTAAGTACAGTTCTTTGTAAGAGAAGCCTGTGTGGACATCAATATCACTGTTTGACATTTCAACTTGCCGTTGAAGCTGCAGCCATTGGCGGGATCTATCAGTTCAGTGTCTACGCGGAACAACCAGCGACCAGGGGTATTTACATTGGTTGTCTGTTCAATGTTCACCACATCATTCGACCGCGATCCTGGCAGGTTGAAGAAGCGACCAATGTCTCCACCATTAAAACCTGACTGAAAAGGGAAAAGACGTGAGGGTTGTAGGGTAAACTGTTTCATCAATTTCACCGAGAGGACGAATGTACGTATGAAAGACTACCTGAGCTGTCGTCCCACCCAGTCCTGTCAGAGGATCGCCACCACTGGCTGTTCCCGTGCTCCATGTGATTTCCCCGTAGTTGAACATGTTGAAGGATGTCACACCATCTGAGATTAGTACAGTTTGGAATGTGTTGACCTTTTAGTCCAACAAGAGGGTGGAAATAGTTTTTCAAAAGGGAAAAAACAGACACAACGTTATAAATAGGAAAAATTCCCGAACTGAGACAAAACATTTCAACATTCAACAAAGCTTCCACACAGTAGATTCCCCAAACTGCATTACAGAGCCCAGTAGATGAGTCAGAATGGCACTAGGCAAATGTCTGACTAAATTATATTCTGTAGATATGGTTGCTGAAGAGACATTTCCCTATTTGGAAAAAATAAACAGAAGGCAAACACTTGGGAAATACAATTGTCAATTTGACAGGAATTCAATTTTCAAATAAAATCAAAATGGATTCAGTTAAACGATATTTGTGTCCGTTATTATTTTGGTGATTTCCAAATGAAAACATGTCTTGGTATCTCCTAGATATGCTGGTAAAACAATTGTTGTATGTAACTTTGAAAAATAAAAAATTAAGAATATTCCAGATGTAGGTCAATGTATAAAACGTCTTTGAGAAAGCTAATCAGCAACTAGATTCTTGGTATTGCAATAGATAGACGTCCAGGACGTTTTTACCATAGCTCAGAAAAAAGACAAAGCAGGGTAAAACTGCTAGCATCCAACACTAAATGCGGGCAATAGCATGTAAGCATGTTATTTCTGAAACGTATAGACTTGAATCTTTCGATTGACCTACGCTAGCGGTTTCTCCGGTTCGGATTTATCTCAGCAGACTTAGCTAAGCTAAGCTAAACAGCGCTCTGTGGAGATGTGTTTGGACTATACCGGAGTTGTCTGGCTTCCTCCATAGAAGGTGACTTGGTGCCATGTTGCAATGAAGGCCCAGGTGGCTGTGAAAGTGGGGAAGGTTTTGAAGTACCGCCGGACATCTTGCGTTGCCCTTTCCAGTATTTCTGGTTCGATGGTCTCCCGGTAGTACACATCTCCGCGGATACCATTGTGCACATCTGCCCAAAGCGGAGCAATGAAGGATCGACTGTCACTCAGAGGAAAAGCTTCTGGTGTGAACTGGCTAACCTGCACGTTGAAGGAGATCACACCGTTGTTGTTGATCTGCGGGCAGAACAGACAGAGGTGTATTTTTTATGCTTCATCCATTGCAAGATCGACGTATTTTATATTTCTGTGCAGTAATAAGAGCTTTTGATGAAAGCTTACATAGATGGTACGGTAGGGGACACTGAAGAAATAGAATTGAATGAGCAAAGTAATTTCAGCAGAACTCCCATCATCCATCTTGGGAGTCTCTAGATCCCTATGGTCGGGTCCATATGGATACAGGATGTCCTTACTACCTAAATGGAGAATGAAGAGCTCATTAAATGGTACTTTTTTCTAACCTAGAAGATGAAGGAGTTGATATTGTGGATGACTCGTACCTCCAGCCTTTACAAAGATGCTGAAGAGGTGGAGCAGAATGACTGGACAACCTGGCCTCACCATTCTTTAAAAAAAAGAGAAATGGAAAAATATGTTGAAGCAACTGACACATTATCTGTCTTGCCTTTCCCTTAAAGTTAATGGAACTGGAGACAGACATGAGTCATAAGTCAACTTCTCATAAACAAGGCCCTTAGACGTAAGTGGAGAGGAGGGGGAACCATCAAACCAACATCCCATTACATCTTTAAGATCAGGCTCCCAGGTCTCCCCAGAGGAGCCCTGAAAAGACCCCATTATTCATGCCTGAACAATGTGTCAGGATCACATTTGCCTTACAGTCCCTTGTGAGCCAGCAACAGTGGACTACGGACCTCTCTATGCCTCGCTTCCCCGTAGAGGACCGAACTGGCCTGCTCTGCTCCAGTGTCTATGTGGCTGGAGCCGCAAGGCTGCTTAGGACCTCATTACCACTTCTGTTTGGGATCCATCCATGCCTTGATGGCTGAAGGGAGGGAGGTGTAAACACTGGGGCACTAATGGCTTTAAGTGAGTAGGTTTGAATTGCCGACCTCCATGCGGTGGCCCTCTGGGACTGTTCAGTGCTTGGCTTGGCAAGCTTCCATTTGGCAAAGCAGAGTGTACAGCCAAGTTGGCGGGTTATTAAATAGAACCAAACTTTAATTATTGTCTATGTATATATACGGTGAATTTAAACGTTAATGAGTTATACATCACTACCAATTTTACATGTAAAAGTTCCAGGTTCAAGGTTTCTTATTTGCCATTTAGGTTCTCTCAAGTCAACAGTCATCAGTTTAGGAAATAAAGCCAGACTAAATTAAGAAAAAGATATAGATTTTTTTATATATATATATACAGTATAATACACTACACATAACATGGTAATATGCAGAAAGGTGGTAATATGTAAACTAAATACAGTTTTTAAAAACAGGTTCTCAACAAAGGGTATAGTTAAAAAAACAGAGTAGTCCTGAGTGCTGTTCCTAGATTGTGAAAGGAGGGTAAAGGGGAGAGTTTTATGGTGATATTGCACATTTTGAGAGGTGGAGGGAAGTTATGTGGGGATATTGCACAGGTTGGAACATTGCCCCTTTATCCGAAGGTATATGATAAATGATCCTATTTCACAGATAACAATAAATCACATACGGCACATGATAAGTTTTGCTTTGCTGTCAGTCTAATTGTGCCAGGGAAGAAGCTGTTGTTCTATGAGTGATGATGCTGTTCGCTCTGCTGTGACGCAGGTCGTACGAGCAGCGTTTGTGTCTGGGCGGAGAGTAAGCTGGGTGGAGGGAGTCTCTAATGAGTCCCTCTGCTCTCTTCCGACAGTCCATGGAAGGAAGCTTTGTCCCAATGATGGATTGATCAAGTTTTGTTGCCTGTTGGATATCGCAGACCTTCTGAAACATTCTGACCCAGCTCTCAATGTGCATTATCGTCTGTAATTGTATTATTGTGGACTTTAAAATTGTCAAGTTACACTTGATGCCACTGAATACAAATCTGGTAAATTGAGTATATGAGTTGAGATTATACAGGCGTGATGTAATCGTTAGCGTAACCCACAAAGCCTGGTGGAGCTCGGTCTGGACCAGCCATCTTCTTTTAAAAAACTGACCAAAGCAATTAAGGAATAAAATAAATACTTTTGTATGATTTAGGAAACCATATACCCGCAGCCGCAACGTTTTAAACTGTATATGCAATACTGTTGATACATAAGGAATGCAAGGATAATTTTCTCAAATCTTTTGAATGTGTGAGTTGTATTGAGCTTGATGTTAACGTGTTTTCAGGTGGGCCTATGTTAGTGAGCACTGCTGAGAGAGGGCGGCTCCAATGTCAGCAGCCTCTCATCATACATTGTCAACAGGAAGATTAACACAATCACCCTTTTCACTCTCCATCTTATCTGACTGCTGTTAACTTATTGCCTTTGAGCAGGGCAGTTAAGATAAGGCCACGAGGAAGGTGACAAGGTGACTGTATCAGGTAAGCCACACACGTGTTGTCAAACGTTTTCACTCATCTAAAGCTCATTTATTTAGTTTAGGTACTTGAAGTTGAAAACAACGCTGCCTAAGTTTTGACATTGTGCTGTAACTGTTTATGTTAAAATGTGTTTTTCTGTCTTAATACTAAAACTAATAGTAATATCACCTTCTGGTCAAGTGATGACGATGGGGCAGGGAGATAAGGGGGGGGGGGGGTGGTGTTAAGAGGGTAGTCAGCAATTACATTACACTGGGAAATAGTGATATTGACCCAAGTAATAGTGATATCAACAACAGCAGCCTAGAGATAAGACAATTCAATTAGTCAGGCCATAAATAAAGGAACAACTGATGAGTAGAAGAGGAGAGGATGCTCTCACCTGCCTTCAGAAGATGGACATCAAGCACCTTAGTCGTCGAACCTGGCAACCTCCTTATGGATGTGTTCCATTCAGCAAGGAACCATCCACAGAGTGTTGGTCATGGAGAGCGTAAAATGGCAGAGAAGGAAGTTTCTGAATTCGAGAAGAAGAGAAGAGGGTCTGTAGAGAACGGCTTGACCAAATCCAGCTCCACAGGGTTATCAGCAGTGGCAACAACAATCCAAAAGGTTGGTGTTAGGCAAAACGGTTACGTCCCTGAACAATAAAAAAGTCAGGATTGAAAATAACCTGTTAAAGCTGTGGAAGGAGCTTTGCCTAAAAAAGCTGGTGCAAACTTTACCTGGGATACAGTTCAACTTGATCTGAGATCAGTGTTTGGGGAAGGGGGCAGGTGGGGAGGAGAGGGAGGTTGAGGGGAGGGACGGCGTAGGAATCTGAGGAAGAGAGGGAGTGGAAACGGAGCAATATGTAAGAAGAGGAGAGGGGATGTCAGAGATGTGGAAATGATGGAGGGGGAAAATCAAAGGGAATTGCTCCTTAAGGAGGTATTTTAAATACAGTTTAAAATGAATGTTTAGTACAAAGAGAGGTTCTCATAAAGGATGAGTGTCAAGATTTTTTAGCAGGATCTGTCATTAGCACCCGCAAAGGGCCGAATGATGATAAAATATGTCTTTGCTTTATAATTTGGAGGAAACACCGAGGTCTTTATCTTTGTGGCACAATGACGTTTAAATACCACGATTTTTAATAATGCTTCAAACAGCATTTGAAAGTATTTGGAGAGGAGTTCTATATGCAAGTGGACAGGGTTATTGAATCATTTGTTCAATAGCATACCTCAAGAAGAGGTATGCCTTTGGCTTGGACCTTAATTGTGCAAAATACGTTGCCAGAGTTCATCCGGTGCAGTTCGGGCAGCATCAGGCCACCGGAGCACATAAACTCTTCAAAGTAGTACATCCTCACTCTGGGTATTATGGACAAAAACACACACAAACCTTGCTTTTAAAGCTCAGCATTAGGTAGAGTTACAGAATTAACATGAGTCACTTTGGAGACCCTCTTTTCTAATTAGGAACAGCCACATTTACAAGGTTATACAAGACACTTGGTTTCAATAGATGCTGGAGAGATAGGGAAGAGAAATCTCAGGTGGATCCACACCGATAGGGTCTGGGAAGGAGAGGGCAGTCAGTCGGTTCTTTGTTGCAGGAGGACAGTGGAAGTAATTGGAGAGGCAGGGAGCAAGATGTGTGAAAGGCTCCCGATCTGAAGGCCCGGGGTTCCCATTAAGCAGCACCGAGGTTTCTCTGTGGAGGCCTCTTTTATACCTCCGACGTCTTGTTGTGTAAATGGACGCATACTCTTAACCATTTTTGAAAGAGAACTTTGAACAAAGAGGGACCCAAAAAAGGAAAATCAACATTACAGATGACCACCTGGGCCGGGGGAGCTTCCCAATGGAGGACTTTTTGTTTTGGGAAAGGTAGAGGATGTAAAAGTGGGAAGGAGTGAGATGGGGCGATTCGCGTCGTTACTCGCACCTGCGCTCTCGCTTCCCCATTCGGTGACCCTCCAAACTGCTCATTAGGAAAGGAAAACATCCCAAAGAAATCACAATGCTCTTTTAATACTTCTCAACATGAACGCTGACGCATAAAATTACTTTTTAAATGTGACGGGGTTGCTCGTAGTGACGAACCGAAAGAGAATTGTCCCCCCGTCAACAGAATGTCACAGGCCAATCCCTTAGGTTTTCTCAAATCAGTTGTTTGAAAGTGACCAGACCTGTCCAGGTACATGACCCATTGATCTTCATGGGTTGGTGATGTAACAATACAGAATACCAGTACCAGTTACCAGATACCAGTAAGTCTTTAACTACTCTGGTGACGTCCCTCTCAAGGCAGAAGCATTCGTCCTCTTGTGCTGTCAAGTCACGGGACAGAACTCCTCCATTGGACCACACTAACTCAGCGACGGGGGGAGGCGGGCATACATTGCAATGTTGGAAATGGAAACAGCAGAAAGTGAAAGCAGAGCAAATGTGAAATTGCCACTGGGCAATTTATCTGAAGGAGACTGTGCTTCTCTTCCATAGCGCGCTGCTAGAACCATAGAGTTCAGACTTCCTAAAATCTATCTGGATGCGAGGGTCTTTTGAGCTAATTTTTTGGTTTTATGGTCCATGACATGGACTCGTCACCTGACCCGTGTGTATGGCTATTCTGGACTAGAAAAAAAAACCTCAACCTTTGGACCTGGTCAAGTGACTCACACAACTTGATTTCAAGAATTCTGAATCATTAACTCACATCGACTCTGTTTGCAATATTGAAACTTCCCATTCTTCTACTTCGATAAGTCCCTCTGACCTTTGTCTTGTGGTCGGAAGGAACAGTGCCATTAACAAAAGCAATAAATGCAACCTTTGATGCTCAAAGGTTGAGCGAGGCGGTAGTATGAGTATTAACTATTAAGTGGGAATGACCTAAGGCATTGCATTCAGCGTCTATAACTGAGTTGAAACTTGCCTCAATATAGATGCAGATGTATTTCAATGATGCTTCAGTATTGAAGAAGGGTTTCGGAGGGTCAACAAGGTAAGAGTAACCAAAAGGTAAAAATGATGAATCCTGGATTGTGGATTAATTAAAGGTGTTGCGGTACCTATTTTTAATCGCACCGATTGACCCTACGAGGGTCATGTATGCCTGCACGTCCAAAGTGACTAATGATCACACCAGGGCCTCCGTATGGCAGATTTTCACCTGCTTGTGCATATTCAACATTTGAAAGTACACAGCAGAACAAAATGGAGAACTTTGAGAATGTTGGCTCTAGTACAAAAAGTTGCGGGGTTTCCTTGTTACAATCCCTTGTCAGCTCATGCCCTTGAGACCATTCTTTCAGTAGCTTAACCAAAGCTTTGAACACGGGGGTGGGAGAATATGAGTGTGGCGGCCGGCGGGCGGCCCAAACCAACTTTAGGATAGTTTGCAAGAGAGAGTCATAACTGACATCAAAGCTTTTTCTATGCAGTAAGAGGGCACCTTGTGGGAACAAGGTCAAAGTATCCAGCATCACACATTTTGGAGAATCCATCAAGCCTGACCCTCACAAAGAAGGTCCTGGACTGGATACCCACTGAGCTCTATTTGGCGGACACCTAATCCGGGGAGTGGGCCACTCTAATTCAACCCTGATGCCCGGCGGTTGGCTCTGCCCTGCCCTCTTCCACTTCCTCTCCATTCACAATGGAGAACCTCCTTCCAGTAACCCAAACCTCCTTACCCCAGCGACTCCTTCACCTCGGCACACAATAGGCCCTGTTGAGCCCCCTCTGCCCTCAATCCCACTTCATAATGCAATGGGGCAGATCAAGGGCAGATCAGAATACCAACCGTGCAGCCGGGTCGCGTTTACCGAGCAAGGTGTGATCCGTCCAAAACAACCGCAGCGATCTTCAAATTGTCTGAGCTTCATCTTGTGAACATCTCTGAGAGACTTTACTGTGAATTGAGCGGAGTGATAACGGTACCAATGACAATGCTTAGCAGGTATGTTTACTTTGGTCAGCACCTGAGTTTAGTGTGTCGGTATCACGCATGATTGATAGTGGCACTACAGTGGAACCAGAAGATCTCCAAATTTGCCAGAGGAAATGGGAATTCCTTATATTTTTAAAGATGGAGCTAGAACCCAGCTAAGCTCCTTAACAACTAAAGAAAAAATGTCAGTAGTTGTTTGTCATTGAGTTGTTGAGGTCATTTGGGGATTTTCATTATTCCAAACCAGTCACCAAAGTAAAGCAGGTTCTCCTGTATTTCTGAACCATCAGTCCATGTTCAGGTCGTTGTTACGATCAGACAAACTTTGGAGAACACTTTGACTCCCAAACTGTGCGAAGGGTTTCCTGCTGGTCACTGTGAGTTGAGAGGTGGGTGGTTGGCACAGATATCCCACACAGGATTAGAGCCATGCTGCTGGAAGGGGGGAAAATAGAGGGAATGCCCCAGAAACACAACACCGCCTGACACGTATGGAATGGACTTTTAGCAGCTCCACTAAAAGCTGCCTGCCAGAACCAGAGAAGATCTGCAGAATGCCATCTTCTCCACTGCCAAGAGATCAGCCTGATAGACAGGGCTGTGTATGTTGAGCGCGTGTACATCCTGCCTGCAACACGACGCTCTGGTCTTTCATTCATGACTTGACAACAGTCGGTAACATGTAGAACACAAACCATGACAACTGCTGGCCGGGTTGCGACAACCTTCCTGATCCCCAGAGGATTCGTTTTGATCCATTTTGTGCCTCTTATCCCCCGAAACCTGATCAAAACGTGTCATGGTTCATGATTACTACAGTACCTATAAACTATATGTAAAATGTTGTACAAATTTTGCACAAGAATAAGCTTTATTTTTTAAAGAGAAGTAAAATGGTTTCCATTACATGTTACATATGACAGGATAATCTCAAGAAACAGGAATTTACCTTTAGAAATATGTAGATACACATTTGAGAAACAGCAGGAAGCAAACATGATACATTTAAAATAAGACAAGGCAAGCTGTATTGTAGATACGCAACTAACTTTTAAATCTCTGTATTTGGAATTACTAGAAGAAGTTAGAAGTTAGAATTAGAAGTTAGGGTGACTGGAGACCAGATCATACTTTAAAAGCATCACAATTACAAATTACAAGCAAAATATCTCCGTATACAATTTAAATAAAAAATATCAACAAATATCTCGTGCAAATCACCAAAAAATAAAGCCTTTTATACCCATCCCATTTTTTCCCAAATACGCACTAGAGATTTTCTACCAATCCCCATACCTGAAATGACGTGTCAGCCAATATACCTTCTCACACGTTGCTGTGACGACACATCCTTCAAACAGCTGTATGATGCAAGTATCTCATCAAAAACTTTACAAGATTACATTTGAACACATGACAACGTTATTTACTTTAAAAAAGGGATTGGCGATGAAGATCAGCGTTGTGAGGCCGCTGCCAAAGCACCCTACGGCAGCAGCACGTGAAACACCTTCATGAGGGATGCTGCACTCGCCCACGTACTGTACTCATTCTGCAAAATGGAAATTTACTCAATTCAGTTGAAGAAGAACCTTATTTAAATTTAGGAAATTCAGGGATTGCAGACTGAGCGGCAGTTCACTATTCCCATGTGGGCAGTTTCAGGTAGAACACGTTTCAGGTCAGAAGATGAATTAATGCAGTCGTCCCTTTTTGCTGTCCACTCTCTGATCAACAATTCGGAAGACAACCCCCGCTCACGGGAATGGTCCAAGACCCCCCGTCCCGTGAAATGGCAGACGCCGGGAGTGTCGGGTTCGTAAGACGGACGTGGAGGAGAGAGAACGAGGTGACCGGGTGAGGGCCGAGAAGCCGCCCTGACCGAGGTGCAGCGGAAGTGTCCGTGACACAGCGGCTGGTGTGTGGTTACCACACACACACACACACAGGGCCTCAACGCTTCTCAGCCGCCCCCACAAAGAGGGGCCAGAAGACCGGCGGTAACTTGAGCGCCGGTGCTCCTTCTTGCCTCCGTCCCGGACCTCACCGAGGACTTTGTCTCGTCTTTCTGCCGGGGCGTCTCGACTGAGCAGCAGCATCCGATGGCCACCGCGGTATCCACAACACACGGGTTTATCCAAGGGTATTTCACCGCTATCGCGGCTCACGTGGAAAGAGAGGGAGCCCAGCGATGGGAAGAAGCGGGGGAAGTTATTTGTGCTACTTCCAAAGGCTACTTGGCAGAGAACATTGACGCCGACAAATCCAGTGTGCCTTGATAAAGACCAGGAGAAATTCAGCCTCTTTGAGCCCTTCATGATCATACAAATCAAAATGAAACATACATCAGGTCGACTTGGCTGCTGCATAATTAGCATTTATCGTTTGGGCTTTATAGGAGATTGAATTTCACCCTAAACATCTATTAAAATAACACCCTAAACTACCCCACTCTCCCAGAAACAAAACAATTGCACTGTGCACGATAAAGAAGCTTCAGACTCTTCTACTCCTACAAAACAAAAAGAAAGTAAGAACAGGGTGAAAGCATCGTAGAGCTGCTGATTATGATGCAGAAAATCCAGGCAAGGCATTTTGAGAGCACAATGAGCAGTGCAGGTCGTAAGCACACAGCCGATGGCATTTTAAAAACATAATTTCCATCAGAATGTGTCTATAATCATACTCTTCAAATAATTACTTATAGGTTTTCCATCATAAAATCTAAGATCTAATTATAGAGAGACTGCAAATATATAAAATAGATTTTGTGTTCAGGTGAATGTGCAAATTGTGCATTCAGGTGGTAATTATGGTTTCTATTTGATATTTCGGTATCATGTTTGGTTTATCATAAACATAGTAATTGAGATTTAAACTGCAGTCTTGCCTCAAGCAACACAGAAATGTGCCACTCTAAAGATACAAGCTTTGTAAATGTGAGCTCCTATGAACCAAAAGACAAATCTAATAGTATAGATATGTTCAGTGTGGTGGACAGCAATCATCTCTACATTCGAGGCCCAACAAATTCACCTTTTTCTTTCAATGAAAAAAAAGAAAAAAAGAATAAGGCTTGAGTCTTTTGTATTCGTCCAACAGTCCTGAAGCCGCCTCGACTCACACGTTGGAGGAGCCGCAGCGACTTTTGACTTTGGGCACAACGAGGATCTCGTCCCCGTCTCTAATACTGTAGGAATGGAGGGCCCGGCTGCCGCACCTCATCTCCTCGGGCCCCACGACCGAGCTCATCTCCCGGTTGATGTAGAAGAGCCGGACGCCGTTGGCGGGCAGCTGCAGCAGAGCCCGCAGGTGCTTCTTGAGGTCGCCCACCGTCTGCTCCAGGCGGAGGGCAACGGCCTCCACCCGGTCGCCCCAGCGAACGTCCACCGTGGTGCGCCGGGGCCTCAGGTCCACCTCCGCCAGCGGGGCCAATTCACCATACTTGGATACAAGGACGTGGTACCTGGGAGGAGAGAACGACGGATCACTGGAGTGGTTTCGCTTTTTAGTTAGATGTATGTGGGATTTTAGGGCCATGCACGACATTATTTTCTTTCTTCTTTCCTTTCCTGTTTTGTGCAACAAGCGGCATGCCTGGACTCGAGTCAGAGACGTTGCACTCGGTCATTCTGTGCCGATGTCTTGTGTGCACATTTGTCCCGGAATTCTGGGCATTTCCAATCAGGCTGTTTTACCTGCAGATTAAATAAAACAGGTCCTGTGTGTGTGTGTGTGTGTGTGTGTGTGTGTGTGTGTGTTTAGAGGCAGAGAAACAACGAGGTCTCTGCCTCTTGCTTGCCGTGAGAAAGCTCTCAGCCCCCTCAGGGGAATGCGTTTTTGAGATAAGGTACGATTAAATAAAATCCAAGAGAAAAGGCCTGTGCTTTCAAAGCTACTGTAACAGCTGGGCCAATCAAAGCAATTTCCCCCTCCTCCCCAAAAGCTCCCCGACAAAGCCGATCCCCTGGCCCACGTCGCTGCCCAGAACATGTGGTGCACCCTGGGAATTCTCCCCTAAGGTCACAGTGCACAAAGTGCTATTCTAAGAGAAGCCATTTAGCTAAGAAGGCTTCATTTGGTGGAGCCAATAACGCTGCAGGTGATAACAAGTCAGCACTCCTGGTGTCATTTCAAGCATTCTTCGATAATGGACAGTGAAGTAGCAGACATAAGGAGCGGATGCAGACGCTTCTTAGATCTCTTTTGGTGTTTCCTGGTTGAAAGATAACCTGCTTAAGAAAATAAGATGTTAATTGCCCCCTCTCTCCTGCAGCGCTGGCCCTCAATATCCACTGTTCCTGGTCCAGTGTCCCTTTCAGTCGCTCTCTACTTATTCTACTGGATACTCTGACTCTGATTTCTTTTTCAATCCAGTCCCTTCTTTTTTAATTCCTTGTGACTAATCCTTTCTGTGCAGCAAACCCCTTTACTTCTTTATATTTGTGTTTTCCACACCACTCCACCACATATTTACAATTCTCTGCACATCCTCTAGAGCTTATTGAGGTGTATCAGCCTCTACCTGTCTGATTTGTGGCGTGAGCTGCGTTTATGGTTACTCAAAGCCCGGCTGTGTCAGGTTCGTCCACTAGAGAGGCTGCGACCCGCGCCGCAGCGCTCTGATCTCTCCGGGTAGCGAGGCCGCAGGCAGCGCCATCTCAAAGGGTAAGGGGATATCGGAGTGTTCGCCGCTGACCAAGTGTGTCCGACACCCGCACGGCACCCACGTGCAGCCACGGTGATCGGTGACCTGCAGCGTGAACTTGGCTCCAAACCGGGACCACGAACACGTGTGCTGGTGAACATGGAGAACAGGAACCACGCAGAACATATTATGTGCGACGTGGTTTAACCCCCCCCGTGTGATCCAGTGCAGCTCAGAAAACAAATCAATCTCTCAACCGGAGGTTTGAGGGTGACAGAGTCGGTGAATACGTACCAAAAAAAAGAAAGAAAAAGAAAAGGAAAAATCAACCTGCTACCTTGTGTATCACTTTCCCCAATCAGAGAATTCCCCCCACAAAGGAGTCATTGAGCAGGGAGAGACTGGTGCCATTGTCTCCCAAAGGTTACTTTCCCCCAGTCAGAGACTACACCTTCCTTCACAAATCCCTCTCCAACATTCTGCAGAGGTTAAGTGGAATGCAGTTGGTGAAGAGCACTGGCAATTATTTGACCGCTGTCAGCCTCCATCCATCTCCCCCCCTCCTTCTCCACCCGGGAAGGCTTTCCAAATATTATATCACATCCCGTGGACGTATTGAGGACAAAGAGTGGGTTGTTGCTATAGTTACGGCTTCACAGGTTCTTACAAGTGGAAACTTGGAGACACACATTCAGCCTCTTGAAGGCGAATGCATCAAAGCGCCACATGGCAGCAACTCAATGCATAAAGACTATTTTAGGTCTGTTCAAAACATAGAAAGGGGGACAAATTGTTAGTAGTTACACTTTAAATGTTAACACTTCCTTTTAAGTAGTCTTTATACTTTTGACTCATACTGCAAGTTGCTGTTTGAATATGTATTGAAATTGTATAGTTGTTAAAATATTCTTTTATTCTTATATACATTCCATTTTTAAATTCAATGCGTAAGCATACATGGTGGACAAAGCTGATGTTTATTTAATTACTTTATTTAAATGTTGGATTGCATTCCATTCCATTATTCTACATAGTTTTATTGTAATTTAAAGTTGCATTGTAATCTTTCAAGATGTTAAATGTTTATTTTATCAAATCTTGACTGTATGGAAGGTGCCATACAAGTACATAGTACAAGTATTTTAATACAAATAAGGCCTATAATGGTCACACCTTAAAGGCCCACAAGTTCAATAAAGGCCCATTTCTGGCAGTAGTTCAGCCTAAAAAAGAACCGATGAAATTAACCGATGATGGAAAAAGAGCGACGAACTAAAGAAAAACGCATCCGCTATCGCTGACATTCCCCTCGCGCAGTGACAAACACGTGCGGGCGCGTAACACAAGTGTGCGGTGGGTCCGAGTACCTCTCGGGAAGTTGCTGCTGCGGGTTTTCCTGGTAGTAACGGATGAAGAGCCTCTCAGCGTCCTCCCTCTCTCCGGTTGTCACCAAACTGCCGTTCAGCCGCTTGACAGATGGCAGCCTGCAGGGGCGTTTGTGAGCACGGGGATTAGTCATGACAAAACATGCATCGGGTCACGAGGGTATTCACGGGCGCCCCCGCGGGCTCAGACTCACTGTGCCAGAAGCAGGCTGCGTCTGTCGTGGGTGGTGTAAGACTCCAACAAAGGAATCCCCTTCGCTTTGACCTCCTCCAGCTTCGGGAAGAAGTTCAGCCTCTCGATGTCCTCCCACCGACTGAGCCCTGTGTGACGCAACACCACGCGCTTTTTACGGCCCCCTGCCAGCGGACGCGGGCGGACGAAAACGTGCGCGGCCTCCGCCGTCCCTTCTCACGCACCTGAGTTGTTGAGGTTGATGCTGCGCAGGTTGGGAAAGAGCTGCTGCAGCGCGTCGTGGGAGTCGCCCACAGAGTCCACGCTGTTGTTGGCCAGAACCAGCGTTCTCAGACTCGGGTACATCTGCCCGAACTTCCGCACCTCCGCCCACGCCTCCAGCTGGTTGTCTGTGATCTGCAGCAGGCGGAGAGACGGGCAGGAGGTCTGGGACTCGGACACGGTGTTGTAGCCATTCAGGCACAGGAAGAGCTCCTCCAGCCTGGAGGAGGACGCAAAAGGGGTTTCAAAGTTGAGACGCACGACAACTTTTTCTGGGCAAATCTGCATCTCTTTCATCTTAATCCGCAGTTTCTGTTAAATCTGCCGATGCTTCCCTCCTTACATTGAGGGTTTGTGTTTGAATCTGCTATTCTAAACCCAAACTGTGTCAGTCCATCACTCCAGACTGTTCTCAGCCCCCCACTTGTTTCGTGCTAAAAAAAAAGAAAAAAAAAGGCCTTGATCTGGGCTACGCAGGTTTCAACAAGTTACTGGGGGGAACTTTCATCTGGTGTCGGCCCATGTTTCATCACTTACTCCGGTGCATTCTGTGTGAGTTTGTGCACCGTTTCCCAGCTGACGTGCGTGTTAATGAGGACAAGTTGTCGGACCCTGGGGAACACCTCGGCCATGCTGGGCTCCAGCTCTATGCCACTCAGCGGGTTCATGCTCAGATTGAGGAAGTCCAGGTTTGGGATGTTGGAAACAATGTCGCAGATCTGGAAACCAACAAGCATTTTACAGAAAAAAAAAGAAAAAAAAGATTTCTGTCTCTCTGTAGGATTCTTAAGTCTCAGACGGACACCCACCTCCGCCCAGTCGTTGAGTTGATTGTGGGACAGGTCCAGCTCCACCACATGGGCACAGAAAGCTGCGATGTCCGACCTCTCGCCGGCTTTACCGATTCCAGAGTCACTCAGGACCAGTATGTTCGGCAAGTACAGGCGATCTGCAAAGAAAATATCGTGAGCGGGGCAAAGGTCGTGGCCGATGTCAGCGCTCACTCGCTGCACAACCGGTGCACGAGGTGATCTCGGCCCGAACGACCCGCTCGTCACTCACCTTTGACGGGGGACCCTGGCGGGCTCGGCATAACCACGACTCCCTGGCCGTAAGGGAAGTTCTCCGGGCTGTATTTCTCGCTGAGGACTTGGATGAAGGTGCGCACCTCCTCCTCATCAGAGGACGACTCCATGGTGCCGTCCCTGAGGAGTGTCCACGGGAGAGACGGAAGCAAAGGGACGCGGTCAGTTGATTTCACCAGGCTTCCCATTTCATTCCACGACCATCCGGAGATCCAGATATTGAGAGTCGGCACGAGCAACTTTTTTATTTTAGCAAATTGTTTATTTTCATTCTGATCGGCCACAAAATGTATGCGATTGTCTTCGATTGTCTTCAGGCTCTAGTTAAGTAATGACGTAATGAATCATGTTTACTGTTATGGATTTAAATCCTTTGTTGTATCGTAATGGGAAACGTGGCGTTCGCATTGGCTCCCAACAGGGGAGGAGGAGGAGGAGGAGGATTATTACTTCTACCATCAAGATGACTTCGGTGAATGTGTCCCTTGCTGGAACTAGATCTATTCCCCTGCCTCGTATCAGTAACACGTAGCACAGACACTCGTTGCGTCTGCGTGCAGCCGTCTTTCGTTTGTTTAATTGTTGTTTTGTCTCTCAGGGTTCTATGACGTAAAGGATCACACACAGATGCTGTGGTGCCTGCAGGGCAGAACAACACAGTCAAGTCATTTTTGTCTCTTCCATTTCACTTGCCCTATAAAGAGGAAAAAAACAAAAGCGAAAGGACATAATCGATGTATGTAAGACTTAGTTTAAGAACTGGTGAAATTGACAGTGATGCTGTTTATGTTCATGAGCGGGGCCCTTTCAACAGACGTGCCGTAATGGAAACAGAAGTAGCAGCGGGGCCGGTTAAAACCAGAGATGTGCTCCCTTTGAATTAGGGTTTTTAGAAAAGGAAAACGCAGGTCTAAAAATAACCCGTCAACGTTGCAGGATGACCTACACAGAAGCAGAGGCAACGCAGCACTGACAGGAACAGGTGCGCGGTTCACACGGAAGTGCTTCCGAGTGGAGCTCGACCACCTGCTCCTGCTGAGGGCCGTCCTCTGGGGACCAACTGAGTAGAGGATTAACAGACAGCCATTTGGATAATGGATTAGGCATTAAACAGACTAACAGAAGCCCAACTATGTGTTTGGTGCACAGAGGCAGTGACAACCACACTACACTTTGTAATGTGAAATATGTTATTCTTGTTGCACCCATCTGCCCCAGTTGTAAAAACTCACGCATCTGTATCATGGGTAATGTCGACACTGCCTCCAATTTAGCAAACATAAACTTAAAGGGTTAGTTTATGTAGACTTGAACGTCCTGCAAAAGGAAATGCCTTTTGATTTCTGGAAATGGCTTTGAGGAGAGAAACATTACGGCTTCAGCTGTCTGAAGGGGAGGTAGAGTTTTTTAAAAGTGTAATAGCACTTTTTTCATGCTGTATTTGGATATATGTTCACACACAGCACCCATGTCGCACCCTCTCTCTTTAACCCTGATCAGCCCTATCAGTTTCAGACCAGTGGGGTCTGATCATGTGATCATCTTAAAAACGAGCGTGACGTCCGGACTCCTTCTGATGTTTCTGTCATAGATAGTTTCATGTTTCACCAACTCCCTCATGCGTGGCCCTGATGAGGTGGAGAGCAAAGGAGAGCCTGTTTAACTTCACATTAGATCTCCTCTGAGGGAACATGTCGATGAGAGCTTTGATGAAGTGAGACCCTGAACAACAACAACAAAAAGAGCTAATTTCATCATGCAAATATAAATATATACTATAAATATGAGTTTTGAACAGCTTTACATATGCCAGAGTAGGGTGATATTCATAATTATAATGTGAATATAATCGTCCGCACATATAACCTACACACATAAAGTTCCATTGTCGGGTCACCGGGTAGACTTATTATCCATATTATATTTGACATAGAAAGCATACCAAACAAGCAGCAAGTTAATTTTTACATAACACGACTCACTACCGCCCCCAGCGGTGTGGTTAAACCGCAACAACACTAACCCAATTTAAAGA
The DNA here is from genome assembly GCF_964276395.1 of Gasterosteus aculeatus. NCBI lineage: Eukaryota > Metazoa > Chordata > Actinopteri > Perciformes > Gasterosteidae > Gasterosteus > Gasterosteus aculeatus. Next base: position 28,685,226 of record NC_135694.1, on the reverse strand, counting down.
TGTACAGTTTTATATTAAGTAACGAACAGCGTTTTAGTGAACAATTGATGCCGAATAAAGTGTCGACTCACAACGATTCAGAAAAAATATTGACTGTTAGTTTATCTTTAACATGATAAAACTAGCAAGCGAGGACAGCTTAACTAGCAAGTTTTTCCAACGTAGTTCGGCAAAACATTCGTCAACTGCGATGAACACGGCAAGTTGTTTTTGTCACGGGGGTTGGGGGGGGGGGGGCTCCGACCGAGACCCGAGGCCACACTGAAGCTGGTGCATAATGCGGATGAACAAAAAGAGAAATTTATCGTCGGCATTTTGAACGTACTAGAGGTCTTAATTTCTCCCGTTTCTCGCATCGACACGAGCTAACGGCAGTGCGTCATGGTCGCTTCCTTCACCTCTGGAAATGTTTGGACATTATTCTGCATCGAGTCCTTACGACGACCCGCCAAGCCAACGTCACATGTCACTATTAATATTGTATTTTGTACAACTGACACGGTTTATTTCGAGACCATTGCACTCACCGTCCCCGACAACCCCCTCGATGTGCTGTTTGTTTTTGTTATTCTCCTGTTCGGTGACAGTTTAAGACACGCCCACCTGACCGGAAGTGACGTTGTTTAAATGTCTGTCTGTTTTTCTTGTCTGCTTTACCGTACTTTGTTCTTTTCAGAAACTTGATGCATATTATTATACAAGCATCTAAGAGACGGTATTGAATTATATATACACAACTGGGAAGAGTTTGGGGGAAATGTATACTGCTATTATTTGTTAAAGTAGCAAGTAACGTAGGTCAAGGGCAACAATAATCTTTTTGTTAAAAACAGTCTTGAATTTTCCATTTTCGGAATTTATCAAATATAAATACAATGAAGGAATGAGTCTAGTTTACACAGGCAAAATGATCACATTTGGCATATGAGTCCCTTATTAAATAGATTAAAAGTAACTGAAATTCAAGACAATAAAAAAAAATACAAAAAGTAGCCGTTTTTATCATTTAACCCAAAACCGGTTCTCTCCGGGTTCTCCGGCTTCCTCCCACAGTCCAAAGACATGCTTTGGGGATCAGGTTAATTGGGGACTTTAAATTGCCCGTAGTTGTGTGAGTGTGAATGGTTGTGTGTCTCTGTGTTGCCCTGCGACAGGGTACACCCAGGGTGTACCCTGTCTATCGCCCGAAGTTGGCTGGGATGGACTCCAGCCCCCCCGCGACCCTGTGTGCAGGATAAGCGGTCTGACAATGGATGGATGGATGGATGGAGTGTATCATTCCTCCATGTCAATCAAACGTTAGAACTGAAAGGTCTACCACATGCTGCCACCAGATGGCAGTGCTGGGTGTGTTTCCCTACTTCAGGAGGGGGAAGCAAACTCCATGCATGTGGGGAACCGTCCACCAAAGGAAATCCGCTTGAGTTAACCCTGTTACTGACAAAAAACAAGATATAAGAAATTACTCTATAGACAAAATTAGCTGAAGGAGCGTATTGTTTTCTCTCCGAGCGATGCAAATTATGTCACCAGTGTGTCATAGACCGCCCTGCCACCATCTTCAAACTGAACCGGGTGACAATTAGGCTAATCCCCATGTTGTTATTTATGTGCAGATATCTACTAGTAAAAGCATGCTATACATGTACGTACATTAAGAGAAAAAGGCTAACGTGAGTTTAGTTCACGAGCATGTAGCTAAAGTATTCATCAATATAAACAAGGCTCAACACACAACATGAGAGTCAACAAAACAAATCAGTCTGAAGATGAGAAGGGAAAAGGGGAGTGGCCAAACACTGTCTTAATCCAGAATGATCCAGTGAGTCAACCTTAGTCCAGAATAATCTGCCTATATCTCAGTGTCTGGGGGACGGAGGGAACGTGAACAGAGTCAGAGGAGTCCTAACCAGCTGCTGGATCTTTTAGTTTTGCCTCAGGACCAACATTTTTTTCCTCTTGCCAATAGGGAATTATCTACAAATTTATCATAAGAACTGGGACAGCGGCACATGGCGCTCCTGAGGTCAGGCTGGCTGTGGAGGCAAAGTGAGTAGAGACTTGATGTTTAACTTTTTACGTTGTATTTTAATGTATCCTTTGGCAGATATCAAGGGAAGAACAACAGCTTTGGCTGTTATAATAACAATTCAAATGTTTTCTTTAGCAGAGCTAAAATGATTTTTAGCATCGTAAATAATTGATTTTATCCTCAGAGGGTGTACGTGGTGGAGTCACATCACCATACCTCCAATCTATTGTTACCACACGGACAAATCAAATGAATGACAAATGAAAAAAGCAAGGTTAGGTCTAAACATGTCGTGGAAAAAAGTCCAAAAATGTTTTGAAAAAAAGGCTGTTATGTTATGTTGACAAATGTTATGCAAAAAAAGTAAAATGATACCAGGTTGAAAAATGTTTGTGAAAAAAGACAAAGTGTGTTAGATCAAAAAATGTTTGGAAAAAAGAAGGAAAAAAAATGTTTCGAAAGAAAATTTTAAAGTGTCATGAAATAAAAAATCTCCAAATATTAGATAAAAACTGTTTTGAAAAGAAAATCCCAAATCCCAAAACCATTTAAAAAAAAGAGAGTGAAAATATTTCAGGCCTATAAAAAAGGCAATATAGGTTAGGTCAACAAATGTCACAACAAGTCAAAATATATCAGGTCAAAAAATGTTTTGAAAAAAAGTTCAAAACATGTTAGTTCTAAAAAAAAAGTCAAAAAATGTTTTGAAAGAGTCACAAAATAATATGTTGAAAAACATTTGAAAAAAATGTGTTAGGTCTTCAAATATCATGGAAAAGTAAGTCACAAAGTGTTAAGATTGTATTAAGAAAACAAAGGAAATTGTTTTGAAAAAAATAAAGAAATAAAGAAAGAAATGTTAGTTCATCAAATGTCATGAGAAAAAAAGTCAAAAAGTAATATGTCAAAAAATGTTTGGGAAAATTGTCCCAATATGTTAGGTCATAAAATGTCTTTAGTCGTCAACTGTTTCTTGACTCTCAACATGCGCTCAGTGATTGCTCACTTTCATATCCTTACTAATCTCATCCCTTACAATGTCTGACGCCTCCCATCCAGCTTCGGTCCTAAAACGCTGGAAGTTAAACTGGTGTGACCTTTGGATCGACGGGAGCCTTTGCTTCTACAAGAGTGACAGCCGGCGAGAGTTGGAGCACCGCGTCAGCCTGAAGACCACGTGCGTGGACGTGAGATCGGGTCTGGAATGTGGAGGTGAAGAACGCCGTCTCTAAGAGTACAAAATGTTTTAATGCATGATCTTCCATGCGGAAGACATGCTGACAACACGCTCAAGTCTGGGTGAATCATTTCTTCGACTTGTTTCTGGCGCTGCAGGTGTGAGCCCGCCAGAGAGTAATCCCAGAGAGAACCTCGTCGTGGTTCAGCTCGCGAGCGGCTCAGCGGTCAACCTGTGTGCCAACAGCGAGGATGAGTCCATGTAGGTACTCCCAACACCCGCTGGTCTGCGCTGCCTCACATTACCAGTAATATACAATTCCGGTATTTTATCGGCCCGTTGAGATCCAAAATCTACTTTCCGAACTTTTACTTTAGTTTGAATGGCTGCTCTTTACTGCTTAATTCCTGCTAATCTCTTTTCTCAGAGCCTGGAAACTGACTCTGCTAGACACCCGGAGAAACCCTGTGAGTGATCCACTGTCGTCTGTAAGAGCCGAGACGTAATCTGTCACTCTCCGCAGGGGTTTTCTAACCGTTTTCTTTCTGCAGTTGTTCACGTACGACCCATATGATGACTCTTACCAAGCGGTCCCCATCAACAACTACCATACGGTGTACATTACACCTGGAGCAGGACCAGGTATTTCACACACAAAAGCTGCCAAATGAGCAACCCCAGACTCAACAAGTATTGTACGTGGATCAGCAAAGAAGTTTACCTTAAATGTGTCGTCCCTTTTTTTTGTCCTCCGAGGAACCCACCAGGTGGTTGTCCAGAGGGACCCATTCGATGGAGTCTTTGAGCATCTGGCGCTGGGATTGCTGGCGGGCATGGCAGCGGGGACGGCCATGCGATCGTTCCTCTGGATGCCCTTCTTCTTCTGCTGAAACCATGGCTCCTGTGGCGGCGGCGGGAGAGAGGCCCAAAAGAGGGAGTGATCATGTCCGCGGTGACAACCTGCTTCTCTGGGTTAATCGGTTTGTTTATTTTTCCTGATGTGCACTTTCGCAAATGAGACTTTAGAAGATGCTAAGTCTGCCATTTCATTTTATGTTCTCCCTGCTTGCACATCACCCTGAATCCACTTACAAAGCCCGGCAGTCGATTTTGTATATGGCTATTCTTTAATCTGTTGCATGGATTTTACACTTAATAGCTTGATAAAACTGCAGTCTGTGGTGGGAAATAAAGGGATGTAGTAAATATATATTTATGAAGGGTGATCATTGTTTGGTTGCATACGTCCAACAAACCTTTTTTTTTACTGCATTGCTCTGGTTTGTCAAGACAATTACATCTCGGGGTCAGTCAATACGCGACAATTCAGACCCTTTTGTACTGCAAAGAAACTGAGAGTAACTGATTTAGGACCACATGTAAAAGTGTCCCATATCAGAATTGAAAAAGAAAAAAAATCTTATTTGTGCTGTTCCCACAAAAAAAATCATATTTTGGCCATTTCTTTTAGACGTATCACAAATAAAAGTATGAATATGAACAAAAAACAAGACTACATATTCATGTAAATAATTTTAATTTATTAAAATAAATGGTATCCCATGAGCCAACTGTCATTGATTCTCCATCCAGCTCTTATGAGTCAGTATCGGACGGACATCTGACATCTTGCCTCTAATGACGAAACCGTCTCGCATCTTATCCACTACTGCCTAAAATCTCACAACAGCGCATTTGGCAAGTAGAAGAACTGAAATTGTGCTGTGATTAGTTTCCTAGCGGAGCATGGGTGTAGCACGTAGTCTTTATAAAAAATATATTGATCACTTTCATCACTTTAAATGCATCGTTCCCAGTCTGTTACTCCTCCTTGCGTGCGGCTCCGTTCACTTTTCCTTCAGCTCTGCCTTCCCCCAACTTTCCCTCCGCTTGGAGCTTCCGGATCAGATCATGGGGGCCCTTCCCCAGCAGAGCCGACGGGTGCCTGTAGGAGCCTCCCAGGCGGTCCCACAGGGTGAAGTACTGGCCGTAGTTGTAGTCGAAGAACAGGTGGTGGTCGGTGTGGTGAGCCGAGCCGTTGATGGCGCCGGTCAGAGCGTCGGGGACGCGGTAGTCGCCGTCGTGGATGGAGATGGTCCAGATGTTGACGAACACATACAGGGCCAGGTAGAGCACCTTGTGGAGGGGGAAGAGGAAGGGGTAGATGTGGTACGGGAGTCCCTGCATGAAGCCGTCTACCGGGTGGAAGGCGTGGCTGGCGAAGGGGGAGGGGATCTTCCATAGGTGGTGTGGTTTGTGGAACAGCTGTCGGGGGGGGGGTCACAGCGAGGTGGTCAGAGCCAAAATGAGATCGTCACAAAGGAAAAATAAAAAAAATGGTACTGACCTTGTAAATAAGCTTATGATGCAGGATGCGATGAATCCAGTAGATGCACATGTCAGTGAAGAGCAGGAAGGAGATCATACTCAGGAGGAGCCCCGGCCAACCTGACAGAACCACACAGGACGAGTCACCACGGAGAAACAACAAGGTGGAAGGAACAGGCGGGAGCCGGCGAGGCCCTGCTTCAACTTACCCAGCGGGGAGTCGTCGACATTGTCGTACAGCTTGCTGAATCCTCGGACTTCGGCGAAAAACAACGCCACTGTGGGGATGCTGATCAGAGGAAGCGAGGACATCGCATATTTAATCTCCCTGCGAACTTGATTCTAAGTAGAAAAAAAAAGAAATTGATTTGCCAGTTTTATGGTTTTGACTATAAAAGATACTTGAGTGTGTCCCAGATACACAGAAGATCAGACATCAAGACAACTTGAACCAGTTCCTAGAATGACCTTTCATTCAGTTGATTTTGTGTTTAATGTTTATTTAACGCCAGGGTTCAGCGGTGCGGTCACACGCACCATAAGACGAAGACACAGGACTACATTCGTACCTCTAAGAATTGTGGGTGTTTCATTAGCTTGTGGTCAAAGATGAGGAAGTAGTTGGTGACTCCAAGGCCCAGATACAGGACGGCAGCGCCGAGGTTGGTCAGCACCAACAGGCTGAGGATCTGCCGCAGGGCCCCGTCCTCGGGCCACGACGCAGGGTACACATACGGGGACAGGACGTAAGAGTCGGCAACATTCAGCACCAGATCCATGGTTCGAATCTGTGGAGGGAGAGAGAAAGAGGCACAAATTATGAAAGAGGGTGCCAACAGCACTGCATTTCCCAGAAGCCCCGTTGTTTGCTGTCATTTCTTGTGCGAATCCTTTGACATGTAAGTGTTCATTAATGCACGTGTTTCAACTGAGATTAGGATTTTTGTTTTTGAGCTAATTAGTTTATACTAATACTACTGTTATACTGTTTCTAAACACATTTATAAACAGTTTCCAACACGTCGGCCAATGAATAACACTGTATATATTTTTAGCACACTAAATGGCATGCAGATAATAAAGTACGTGAACGTTACGTTAACACTTTAATAGAGATATCACATTTAACTTTACGTAACTTCCTGACTGAACGTTACGTGCGACGGCTGGAAGCTAAACATGAGCACTCCGCTGGAATCATTCACACTAAAAAGGCTCGCGTTGCACGGTGGCATTAGCAAAAGATAAAACGAATACAACGTAAATATGTCCGTCTTCGTATTAAAACGGTCCGCTACCGTACCTTGTGTGGGTTGCTCGTATTCGAGTACAGAAGCGGAGGTGTGCGTGCCAAGCTAAAAGGTAAGGAAGTAACCAATCAGCGACGCTCGGCCCCACGCGTCACACAGCGAGCATCCAATGAGCGGGCAGCTTTCCCATCACGGCAGGGTTGTTGTGATTTGTGATTGGCCTGTTGGGGGATCTGCTCATGGTGTTACAGAAACGGGTCCGCTGCCACTTCCGGGTCCTGCCGCAGCTGGAGCAGAGGCAGAAACGCCCCCAGCGTGTTACACAAACCTGTGCTTATATTAATGAAGATAACGTTTAAACATTGGCATTCTAACGTAGGGCCAGCCAATTATATATTATATATTTCCACTCTACATTAACTGTATGCTATACAAACAAATATTTTTATTATAACTTATTTTCCAACTCAAAGATGCCAAATATTAAGAATAAACTCCTCACCAGGTGAAGCCTTACATTTATCCCCGTGGCTTCTAGGAAATCAACCAGGCCATAATTATGTTTGTAATATCTCTGAATGGGGAACAGGCAGCAGGTGAACCACTAGACTTACAGTACTGTGATTTGCATCTACAAAATAAAATGCTTTCAGGTTTAATGGCTCAGACGACCAATTGCTTCCATTCTGCTGTGGAACAGACAGCCACCCTGACACAAGGGGTCGCCAGTGCTCTAAAGTCGGACAGGGACTAACCGTAGCCTTGGATACGCTCTATTCTACATGTCCACTGTGTCATGCATGCATATTAAACGTGATACCACTGAAGGTTTGCTCATTAAAAACCTCAATGAATTCTAGTTCAGACACACTATAATCTCTTTTATTAGGCAGCATTAATGTCACCGGGACCTTACCACAGAGGAAAGGCTATAGACCTCCACGAACAGCACAATTGTATTTATTTCAATAAGGATTATAATATTGAAAAGATAATGACATTTCTGCTCAGATCCAATACCAGGAAAAGGATTCGTTCATATTCAAACTCTTTGTTCTGCCCCGAAGGCAGCTGTCCATCAATGTTGAACCCCAATCAGAAGCTTTTTTAATTATTTGTTCATATCACAACGAGGGAGGGACTGCCAAACGTTTTATCTAAAACTCCCCCCGACGCAATAAAATAGCCCTCCGTGAACCTAAAACCCTGCAATTAAAAACATGTTGATCTTCTTTTCACATTCAGAAATTGTGTCCGACTTCAAGGACCCGCATTTAACATTCAGAGCGTTGATGCAGCCGCAAACCCCAATCTGCTCTGTAAAGATGGAGAGGCGTAATAGCTGCTTGAGCACAGAATGAAGTCGCTGTCCGAGCTTCTCTTTGACATGCATGTTGATGCACGTTGGTGCACGGTTAATGTTGAGCCCCAATCAGAAGCTTTTCAGCATTCCGATTTTTCAAGGGGCAACTTGAGACTCTTGGATATAAGTCCATTTGTATTTGATGGAGAGCTCATTAGCATGTAAACAAGACTAATGTTACAAAAGTTAGTGTAATAATTTCACTTATTTTTCTCTAACTTTGTTTATTATTGTCTCTATAATGATTATTATTCATTCATTATGAAACATTACCAATCAAACAAACCTAACCCTTTATCAATCTCTAGTCTAAATATCCAAAATCCGAATAAAAAGCGGATTTTTTTGTCTCAGTGCAGCAATTCCTTCTATATGTTACTGCTCTCATGTTTTAAATGACAAATAAACACGTCCTTTCCTTCTGCTGTCCAGCAATGCGGCTACTTTCATTCACAGCGTGAAGACCGTCACCTATTAAAATTGTGCTTTCGCCACGAGAACACAAAAACTGAACGGAGGCCGTCAGTTGGAGGCCGCCATCGGGTGGAGGCGGTGCCCCCCGGAGAGGCCGCCATCTATCGCCGGGCTGACATTCATCACAAGCAATTAAGCTCATGTTCTGCGCTGCCCTTTTAAGCATCAAGCTCTTTTCCACCGCACCACTTGTGGTGATGTGAGGGGAGCACATGGCCACGCTTGTGTCTCGACGCCGCACAGATCGTCTCAGCTCGTCTCAGCTCGTGGATATGAAGAATAAACAGCTGCATAAATACTGCGCTTTAGTCCAAAGTGCGTCACATAAACACACAAACACAGCCACACGCAAGCTACCATGCAAGCTGCTGCCAAAAGCGCCCGGAGCAATGTGGGGTTGGGAGTCTTTCCCATGTGGGTGAGACCACCCTGTGATTAGTAAACCTCCTTTGCCACTCATTTATTATTGCTAATTAAGAACGATGAGAAGTTCATCGACGATTTATAAGGAAGCCCTGTCTCCTTAAATGTACCTTTCCATCCACCCAAAGGCATTGGCTTTCAAAGGAAAGTTATTTTTATCATAACATTTGCTTTTGAAGTATCAAAAATACATTTTATATCAGTCTATGGATGTCTGCACAGTCAGGAGGTCAGGATGGTGTTTTCTACTAAACCTTTCCATGTACTCATGTCACGTTTCCTCAAACCATGACGCAGTGTAGTGGTTTGGAAATGGCATTTTGTGGAAGGGTGGGTTAATTAGAGGAAATGTGTAAGGTGAAATAAGCATCTAAGACATAATTACACATTTCACGGACAAGCATCACCTGCTTCGGCTGATCCCACACTGCTGCTAAATATTCTTTATGCTAAAAAATAAACTCTGTTCTTTGTTTGTGGAAGCTCGACTCAAAGAGTCTCTACTTCAAGTAGACGTTGAACTGTCTAACAGGCTGTGAAGGCATCCTCCTCTCTTTGTGCAGACACACCGCAACCAATCAGGATATCTGCAGAGAGGCAACCCTCACGCTGCGCCAGAGATAACCTGCTGCTCATCATCTCCTCAGTAGGCAACAACATTGGATGTGTCACTTTGGGAAATGTAATCAAAAAGTAGGGAAACTTGTCACAACTGAAGACACAGTGACTGCTCAACTTCTGACACAATCACAGATCTGATTATCTCGTCACTGGGTTGACGGGACACAAGTGTGATCTTTCTGACAATTATGGAATCCAACACATTATTCTCCCTCACTGCTCGTCAAATACATTCGATTAAGGAGTGTTGTGAAACAAAACTGCTTAGTTGGTCCATAACGGCTGACGTGACACGAGCAGCGTCTCCAGGACGAAGGTGTGTGTGTGTGTGTGTGTTGGATCTACCCACCACCAGGCCCGCACGCCCTGTGTGGATTCTGTCTGCATCAGTAATGTGTTAAACTGCTGGTTTGTTTACAGCCTCTGCGATCGGCGTCGATCCCGTGGGCGCATTTGCGGTGACGTCATCTCGTTCCAAGAGCTTTGCAATCACATCACAGCGTCCTCATAACCGGCAGAAACGAGTTATGAAAAATGAAAACACGGCTGTAAGTAAATGCACAAATTATGACTCGCATTTGACCATGAACGATCAATCAGGCAGACTTTTTCAGCAGCTCCCAGCTTCATATTGATAGCGTCTGATGTGCACATTGACTACCACATATTTCACATTGACTCATTAGAGTGCTTTCTCAGCAGCACCACTGAGTGGGAGATCCGGTGCCAACTTGTACACTTCACACCGCTCCCCACACAAGTATTGTACGCAACATAATGCCGTGTTCGCTGACAAAAATGGGCCCGGATTCGTGCTCATCCCGGTCAAAAGATTGTCCCGATCCCCCAGTCTCCTGCATATAAAGCGGGCCGGCCATGAGAACCACTTCACCCCCTCTTTGGGGTTAGATGGCGCATATAAAAAGCCCACAGCTGCTGTTGTTTAGTCAATGTGGGGCTGCATCTGCTCATAAATAACAGTCTCATAAAATTTCATGAAATGAGAATTAACTTTGAAATGAGGTTATGTCGTATAAATACTGCAAAGAGCATTTTCCTCCACCATGAATGGATTCGTGTGACAAAAAGCGCCATTAGAGGCCCATTTTCTGTTGTCAGGTAAGAGTTTACAATAGTATAAGGTGTATTATTTTGCCATTTCTGTCAACTAGAAGACCAACACACCTCAAAACAAGACCACCAAACCTCGATCGCCATGAAATATAGCCGGATCTTTGGCTTGCTGTTGGACTACTCCTCTTCTGGTCAGAAAACACATTCACTGCACATGTTCGCATGTGGTAAATTCACAATATTTTACAACGCATACTCAGTACACCACTTTGTACATGCGTCTGAAAGATCGTCAGGGGAGCCACCTGACATTTTGTAGATAACCAATAAGAGGTTTAGCAACATCTTCACAAAAAACTGCATTCATGCAAACTGTGTCACGAGGGTTTTCAACACTTAACTAAACTAAACAAAGTAAACCACAACTTGAAGGCACCGCCGGCATTCATCCGTGGGTTTAAATACTTTGCAGACTATCAGTGAACTCTTCAGTGCGCCGAGGATTTGCGTCCACACACACTGAATCAAACAACTAATAAAATATTAAAATGCAAATTGCCTTCTGGACACAACACGCTCCACCCATTCCACTTTGAAGATTAAAGTTCACTCATCACACAGGTGGCATCTCCAGCGCTTTGAAGCCGTCTATTTGCAGATCCTCCACACCCTGAGAGTCTGATGTAAGTCTTCCTCACACAGTGCCATGAGAAAATGCCTTTGGCTCCCAGCTGCCTTGTTGCTTTGCTTTGCACATCCCCAATGTTGAAGGCCAGTTTTGGGCCGAGACATGTTGTAGAGGACCATCAGCTGCAGGAAGAACCAACCAACCGAGCAATCGGGAAAGGTTAGGAAGGAATGAAGGAAGGAAGGAAGTGGGGGGTTAGTGGCTATTGTTCACGATTGATGTGAGACTGTTATAACCAGTACGTGTGGATATTGAATATGTATTTTCAGTTGGCTGTGAAGCGTTTCCTCTACGTACCATTTAACATTTTAATTTTCCTTTTTTCAAAAAGAAATTAACAAAAAAAAGGGAATAGGAATCCATCCATAGTGTAGCAATGTCTCATCCGCTGATTGTCTTTCATTTAAGTCAATAGTCGCCTTGTACATCCCCCCCATATTCACAAAAGACCCTCACTTGTGGGGAACAAGAGCTACACAAAGAAATAAAGAAAAAAGTCAAACAAAGATCCTCGATGCAACTCTGTGCGAAGCGAACGGCTCAGCACACGACAAACGTCTGAGGATGAAATAGACTAATTTTGCTGCCTTTGTGGCCTTTCCCCAGTTTTACACAGTGAAAGTTAGAGCCTTCTTTTGGTTAGATCTGTAATCACCATCCAATCCCCCTTGAGGAGAAGAAGAAATTTAATTTGACAAGGAGGTAATGAACCCGTGCAGCCATTATCTTAGATAACCCATTTGAGAGACTGGTTGAGCACTGATGGAAAATTCTATTAAACATAGCTGGCTGATTTCTCTATTTTGCTCAGTAGCAGAAAAGCCTTTTTTTTTTACCCTTGCCAATTTACTTTGAACTCTCCGAGTTGCCAAGGATCATTATATCAAGGCGCTTCAAACACTCACCCTTTACTTAATGATTCAAAGGCAACAACCCCAGACTTTGGGCTAATAACCTCTGTGATGCATACACAAGACACCTAGGCAAGCGCAAGACATACTTACTGACTTTTACTTTCTCTCTGGAGTTTGAATCAGAGCCGGATTGTGGTCTGAAGTAAACTTTTCCGTTAACTCGCTTTTTCAAAACTACTTTGGTTAAAACTTGTCTTGGCCTCAATTAAATGCTGACTCAACTTTTCTTTCCTCTCCAGTAAACTTGAAAGGAAACATTTTCTCCTTCAACATGTGTTCTCCACACTGCAGAGGATTCGGTTTCGTCACACGTGTCGACTGAATCCAAGCGTACACCTTCCGTACTTTGAGACTGTGCCTTCACGAGCTCTGGTCCGACGTCCGATGGCGGTTTGACCCGTCGTCGTGTCTGCCTGGTTGCACGAGACGAGCAACGAGATGGGACTTAAAAGGTGTCCTCTTAAAACCTTGGTAGTTTCCGTGGAGATTAACTGAAATGCAGGACTGTAGAGTTAATTCAAAATGTTTTCCAGATACCTGCAACCGTCAGCCTGCTCCACCTTGGTTCTCTTGATGAAGGGCCAGCACCTCCACTCCATACAAAGTGATTTTGCTAACTCCTGGTTGAAAATACAGTCACCAGTAAAACCTCATGTACTGGTTCTATAGAACCTGAACACCACAGGGCTCCTCAGGGTTACAGCTTGAGCAGGTGTCTCAGTTCAGTCTCTAGGATCTGGCAGGGGAACTGTACAAGGTGTCCAGTATTGGGCGCGTTGGTTCTCCGCCCCTTGTTTGTCCTTCTGCTGTCGGGAGAGACAGATTTGATTCTTTGTCACGAGCTATACGTGTTGTTGTCCAGACAGCAGCTCTCGAGTTTAATCAGTGATAATGTCCTCGCCACTTGGAAGCTGCACGTAGACACCCGTGAAGCTTTGCAGCCTTTATGTGATCGGCTTAATGGATCATCACACGACATGCAAAGGTCGCCAGACGGCCCAGTTTGTCCGTGATTGTGCCAGTTTGAAGTTGGTTGTGTCCATCAATCAATCGATGCGTCGTTCCGGGTCCAGGCTTTAGTTGTGCCCTGTCAGCATTTCACCACCATTTCGCTATTCCGTTGGAATCACATGAAAGGCTCCCTTTCGGTACTTGAGAAGTAACTGAGAAGTGTCTGAAACACAGCAAACTTCTGAGGATTATTCCAGCAATCAGAATTCCAGTATTCATGACACCTAACAGAAGCCCAAATACGATGTTTGTGAAGAAATCCTCGTCTCCCCACAGGGCTGCTCAACCTGTTTGAACTGAAAATTAGACCTTGGCGAGGGGCCTCACAGCATGAATGTTCAAATGGTGAAATGCTAAAATCTGAAGCCATGTGTGCTCAATTTAATATTTATCAGCTCCTGGATGCATGTCAGTATTTATTTGTTCATTGCCTCCTTGTATATTCATGACATGAATAATGCTCTGTATGTTAATCACACGGCAGACTCCGAGCGGGGTCTCCGAGCAAGTTCTCTGGAGGGTTCTCCGGAGAGTCAGAGCACTGACTACCCGGCAAAGATCACAGCTGGGGAGCGTGGCATCTCCTTTCTACATGCCGCTGGACTAACAACAGGCGCTGATTAGCAGCGGCCCTCCCCCTGATACAACTTTAGACCGGATTCTAATGAACTGCCTTGCATTAGCGAGCCCTCCCCCCCACCAAGTTTGCCACTGCTTGCTCGCGATAGCTAAAAAAAAAACCCTCACTCAATCAGTAAGCAGCCAACCAAGCGCACCCTGAGCCAAGACAGAAATATTGACAAAATGTCTGCTCGCCATCTTATTAACTTGCCCAGGGTTGCAGTTGGCAAAACAGCACATGCTGGAGGCAGCTGCGGAGCTGGAGGGTATCGCGCGTGTCCCCATCTTTGTAGAAAGAAGCCAATGTTTGTGAGCTCGCAACCCCCGGACACCCTGTTGTTGTACTGCTGAGCGCTGAGTGCTGCCCCATCATCTGTGGCATTAGTGTTTCTGGCTGCGATGGTGAGCTTGAAGCAGATACCAAATGAGATCACATCTGATGATGAGCGATTCACTCACTCCATCTCTGCTCTTGGTACGAGTGGACGGTGTGTCGCTCTGGCAACGTGAGCCAGTCGCACCGGGTTGCACGGGCCAGTAGCTCGGCCCGAGAATGTGTGCGAGAAGAGGAGCACGGCGTCGTCGCTGCCAGGAAGTACGGGCGACGGAGCCGGCGACCGCTCGACGCTGGAAGGGCGGACTTTGGAAGATCGCATCTCGAGTCCCGCTTTGAGAGACATGTTTTCTATCAATGGTGACAACACTGCGACTTAAAAGTTGACGTCTGGGGAAACACGGCAGATTCACTTCATCAAAGCCGCAGGAGGGTAAGACACACAATCAGTCACGCAATCGTGAGGCGTTGAGCGCTTTGAGATCTCGGCGGGGGGGGGCCTCCCTAAGAGGAAAGTGCTGCATGCAACAGATAGCAGTTATTATTACCTCATAGAACGGGCAAAGGCCCTGGGAAAAGATGGAAGGATACATCAGTCCCAAAATAGCTATTGTTTGCGTTTGTCACAGTAGCTGTCTCGACCCTGAGAGTCGTGATTGATCCGTGAACTAACTCCAACCTCCCCAAACCCTTCACAGGAGAATCAACCGGCCGCTGTTGTGAGGGCGGCTGCCCGGTGCTTCAGTGTTACTGCCATCAAAGCTCTACTAAAAGTAAGGCGCTGTCAAAAAGTAACATGACATGTGACAGCGCAGAGAGAGAGGGAGTTTTTACGTGACGTCAGCGGTTCATTTCTTAGCTTACGTTCCTATTTTGGCTGTCAATAGATGCATCGGACCCGACTGGCTTGGTGGAAAAACACGATGACTTTGTGGTTATTTCTCTCTGAAAGAACCCGTGAGAGCGGGAAGTGCGGCAGAGTCGCCATGCACAGTTAAATAACTTCCTCACCAGCGAAAGGGCAGCTTTCTTATCGCCAGCTTTGACAAAAGGTCCCTCCCCGCGTGACATCTTGCACTTTCATCTATACGAAAAAAACAAACAAAAGCGGGAGATGGGAGAGAATGAAGGAAAGGCTGAGGTGTGAAGAAGTTTCCACAGGTATCAAGGAGAGGACAAAGATGTGCCTGACACCAAAGAATAGCGACTGAAAAGTGTCTTTGCTCGGCAGGGAGATGTTTAGTTGATGAACTTTGAACGGCGGAGCCGGCGAGAGACTTTGCTTAATAATTCAAAGGGTGGCAGCCGGGTTCAAGGGCCGGTCACTGTCTGAGTGATACGTATCTGCATGAGTCTGAGAATGAAAGGAGAACAAATGTATAAAAATAAATCAGGAATTCAACAAATAAAATGAAAAAAAGGCAATTTAAATATTTAAAGAGATTTGCATGCACTGTTCACTTATTATGTATTCAAAGGCATTTAGGAGTCCAGAACTGAGATGTATCTAATGTATTCAATATGCATGCAGCAGCAGCAGCAATAACATTCCTGGTATCGAAGCAGCTTTATTCTGGAAAAAGAGGAGCTGCGCTCCTTGATTAGATAATGACTGCATTTGGAGTAGAATGATTTCATGGATATAATAATGTGCCAAATGCAGACAGAATCAGCGTGAGCTTCAGCCTCGCTCTACGGATGCCAGACCTTCTACACGGAAAAGATTCAGCAACTATGAGACAAGATCAGGTAAGATCAAACATTCCTTTACCGCTCAGTGGAGAAACGTGCAGGATTACAGCAGCAGAGTCAATGCAAGCGAACAAGAGACACAAGGCCACCATTTGAATCAAACAAGGAGTATATTAAATAAGCATTCATAACAGAAAGTTAAAAAGTAAAATATGCAAATATTAGGTCTTCCTGCCACTGAGTTAATAGTTTTCACATCCCTGCCCTTTTTAATTCCTGCATATTTCTTACAGAGATCAATGGATCTGTGAATGTCAGTGGGCTACAAACCTCACAGACCATAAAATGCTCTTTCCTGCCGCTGCCCCGGCTCAGGTGCTCATTTTCAAACTGTCAAATCCGCTGTGTAACTCCTTGTCTTTTGATCCAAGATGAGGCTCCAGTGACTCCGAAACGCAGAGGGAAGAAATGAAAAAAGACGCTTGTAAAGCAGCATTAATGCAGTCCCTGAGCAATGTACAAATACCGTCCGCACACTGCAGGCCTCGCTGAGTGGAGCAGCCAGTGTGTCCGACAAATGCAATGAGTTATTGATTCCTAATGTGAGGAACAGTTTGTTGCAAATGCTAGAGCACGATTCCGGGGGAATTCAAAGGAAACATTACTTCTTAAAGTGAAACGGATCAAAAGCGGTTTGAGATTTATGTAAACTCCATCTGACAGTTTGAACACGCTAAATTGAGATGGCATCCGTGTTGGGCTCATCATTACTCGCTCAACTTTGGCACGAGAGGAAAGTCATTTTCACCACGTTTGCATAATTAAGCTTAAAGCATCGTTGAGCTAAATTACAGCTTCACATATATTTCTCACATCATGGATACGGGTTAACATTCTGTCATTATCTCTTGTGCATACCAGAGGAATTACCTCCGGGATGGGGGACGATTGTTCCAGTGCACCCGACGTTACCTAACGCACGTCTACACACATGGAATCACAATCGTAAGGAGTCATGCGTTTTCTTAAATGAACTCCAAATTCCGCCAAAGGATACTTTGAAGTCAGAGCTTTACACACCACGTCGTTGTTTTATAGCATCGTGCCACATGACACATCTGCACTTAGGTGTCTCCAATGTCCTCAGATGAACGTAAGTATATATGTTTTCCTACTGGGGAGGACAGCAAACACACACAGGGAGGACATGAAGACAGGCCACAGTACTAACAAGGAGCCGTAGCAGCTGCTGAAGACAATTACCACCTAAAGCAGGAAAGGGTCTGCTTCCACCCTGAAGGATTAAAAAATAGCCGTGCACCTGGAAAGTTGCCAGTTTGAAATCCTCACGCTGCCAGAGATGGTGCTGGAGGAGGAAATAAATGACTGGTGCTTTTTTTGTTTGTGTAGCACACAATAAAAATTAAGCTCACGATGGATTGGACCTACTGTGAAATTTGATTGGGATGAATGGACCTGGATGTTCTTTCTCTTCGTCCCCAATCTCTTTTAATTTACTGGTTTTGTGGGGGATATGGTTCTCATCATTAATCAGCAAGACAAATGAATCCCCAGCTGCCTCGAAGGCAGAGAGTGCAAGAAACAGAGAGAGAGAGAAAGAGGGAGAGAGAGGGAGGAAGGAGTGGGGTGTATAAAGCGAGTCTCCTTTGATTAATTCACCTTGGTCTAGAGGACGTGGCTCTTGAGATCTATTAGGTTGATATTCAGGATTGTCATGTATTGTGCTAAATGTCAATAAATAAGAGGCGAGATCATTCAAAATGCTTAATTATATCGGGGCTGCAGAAACTTTCAGCAAAACCAATTAATAATGTTCCACTGCAATTACAATCATTGGCAAAGTGCTAATTATCTTATAGAAGTTGTGCTTTTTGAGTGGTGTTGGGAAAAGCCGTCAGTCACAAAATCAATGAACAAAGGAAACATTCAGCGCTGCATGCAGCATTTGAACACATGACAATCACTACTTCCGGCTGGAGGTTTCACTGAAGGGGGAACTGAAAATAGTAATAACACTAATTTGTCATTCGCATCTTCTCACATTTTTTTGACATGATGTCGTGCGTGTGGAGGAGCTGCCCCTGACAGACCTTCCCCATGCAGTTCCTCAGACGACCACAGGGAGGCCCTCTAGCACCTGTTCCACAGCTCATCTGCACTGAAGGAGCGACTGAGGCTCTGACAGGCGGAATTAGGGTTGCAACATTTGAACCAAATTTGCATTTTTCGAAGATAAAATGTCTGAAGTGCAAGAAGACAATGCACATTTTCCAAAATCATAAACCCTTTTCTCTTTTTAAGAAAGACAGAATGACAGGCAGTAACAGCTTGAGGTTATCCAGCCCTATCAAGGATCAATGTAAGCTTAGAAAGATGAGTATAAAGCATTTTACTGCCATATATTACTAGAAATACACGTGGAAAGCCTTTCTGAATGTCTCCTTACGTCAGAAGACCACACATTGAATTTGTCTTGGAGCTGAAATTAAGACAAGACAGGAAATACCTAGAAATAAAAAACAATCTAAATAACAAGGAAGAGCTACCATCATTAATGAAATGTGTTATTTCAAATCATTTGCAGGAAGATAAACAGCTCAACATCTTTTTAATTAAACGAATCAAACAATGTAGAGGATATATTTAATCTTCACAGCATATCATTATTTGAATTATTTACATATTTAGCTCATTGGCACCAAGGCAACATATCTGGAGGGCAAACAAAACAAAACAAAACACCGAATTGCTTGTCAGAATACAGAAAATACATTTTTCATGGGGACTACGACACATAAGAGGTAAAGAGAACCTCTTAGGTGACCGAAAATAAGTATTGACGCACAATACAACAAAAGCAGCATCCAGTGTGGGTCTCTGGCTTGACGTACGGCATGCATGGGTCCATTGTAAGGGGATAAACGAGTGGAAGTTATTGACCTTGTTATGACAGTGTCGCTGTTGTCCAGAACCCATTTATCCAATCACGCTAATGTGCGGAACCCCATCTGCTAAAACGAGACTGATGTGGACATCGGCGGCAATACAGCGGTCATCTCAGGCTTCGCCAAGCTATCGACACCTCGACAGCCGACCAGCTCCCGGAGTCACCGTTTGACTTACAGGCCCTTTGGCCCGACACCAGCAGCATGGCCTCGGGGCTTCCTCCCCGCACCCAGAAAACCTCCCTCCTAACACGGCTGGCTGGCTGGCTGGCTCGGTTGTGAAGGTCTTCAACAGATAAACGTCCCTCTGATTGAGGCACAAGGTTCTTCACAGACTGGTAAACTGCGCTTAGGTAGATTCATTTGATCAGCTGCTTTGGGTCAAGTGATTGCAAAGCGTTTGCTGAAGCTCGCGGTTTCAAGCATGCAAAGCAGTCGATGGCGCAACAGCAATTAACCGGCCCGACAGGACCGTGAAAACTGTGAAGTCAGTGGAGTAAAAGGCCGGAGCCGAAGAAAGAGGAGCGACACTGCAGACCGTCGGGACAAGAGACTGAAGCAGGTCGACATTTGCAAATTTCAGGGAAATGTCTCACAAAACTGGGGATGGCAATTAAAGTTGTTACAAATATTGACGTCGTCCTCTGGAAGAACTGTAAAAACAATATGGATCCTTTTACATTTTCATCCAGAGCCAGTGAACAATATATATGACCAAATAGCTGCAAAACTAATTAACACATCACAACTAATTAAAAAATAAACACAATGTTCAGGTTTATTGTCAAGCTAGTAAAACCAAACCAAACCAAACCAAACCATTCCACCTTTGATGCACAGTACAGCATCATCAATACATCAACCAGAGTAGGGACATTCTTCTTCACTGGGATTAACAAGATAAATTCAGGGCCGTTTATCTATGAACCAGCAAATGTATACTACTCTAAAATCAACATGAAATAGTCAGAATGACCCACTGAGCACAAATTGCAGTTGAAAAAATAGCAACAATTGCTGAATGGCAAATGGCCATTTTCTGCTGCAGTCAACAAACAAAGGTGATGTTTTCGAAGTAAGTGGCTGAGGTTCTGATTCCACAAATAATAACAACTGAGACGGGAGTCACGGCTGCATGGAAGATATGACGGGAACGTATTGCATAGAAAATAAGTAAGTGTTTCTATTGACTAACTGATGAAAGACCGCAAGGCCAATGAATTTTAATTAAAAAACAAAATAAGTAGAATCAGCCGAGGCAGCAGGTCAAAACTATTATTCTGCCATTTTTTGGGGAAAAACATACGCTCATTCACCTTTTTCCATTTCTGTGTTTTAAAGACTCTCACATGAACAAGTAGTTAGAACTTTTTATGCTAGACGCACACGAATGCTAAAAGGTGTTTCGGTGTCAAGACGCCGAGGGACACTGAGCAAGCTGTGGGGGGGATGTGTTGACTCAAACAGACTGCACCAAAAGTATTAACTGGTTCCCTTGTGTTTTATGATTGTACGTAAAGTCCTGCTCCCTGTGTGATTGCATAGCGAGGACGAGCGGCTTAATTGTTGGGCGCTCCTGCAGGGTGACCTGATTTCCTGAGTGCCCTTTGGGTTTGCCATTACCACGAGGGCCCGTGGGTCTTCTCCTTCCTGCCCCGTGCAAATCTCACAATCAATAAATCATTCATAATCACCTCCGCTTCGCCTATTGGCATCGGGCAATAGTAGTTTGCTTCATGGACCTCTAATCTCAGTGGCCTCTGGGTAGGTGCTAAACAGTCACCCGAGAATAATGTGTGAGCGGTAACAGAGTTCATTAGATCACGATCAAAAGACCGGCCGGCCTGCACTGGGGGTAATTATAAGGCGGTTGCCCTGCACATGTAATGGATAAATACTATATTATTCGTTTCAGAGTAATGCAGCTTTAACCTTTTGCGCTCGCAAGGTTAACACATGAAGACAAGGCTGCATCGCTGACCTTTTCCTTTCTGTAGACAAAACCAAGCAAAACGATGATGCTCAGGCTTCCACTAAGTGCCGCTGTAATGGAGTCAGCCTGCAACGAATAGAATTTATTTCAATGTAAGGGATTCGGGGATATTGAGTAATGAGTCCAGAGCAGCCCGACAATCTCGTACATCACGCATGAACTCAGAAGTATATTTTCCATGAGTGATAGCTCGCCTCCAGCCTTCACGTTCTAATCAATAGCGGTATCACCTTTACTTATTTAAGGTGTTGGCTCATTATGTACAGCCCTTGAGGTATAATAAGCGCCTGAGGTGAAAATGTAATTAAAAAGATAATATCTTCCTCTACCCGAGTCGTCAACTGAATACTGAATATTAAAGGTGTATCGGTGTCTAAAGTAAAGCCTAACCAGCGAGCATGAAACATGAAAGAAATATATTTTTCCGTGACAGATCTCCTCACGTCAGTCCAATCCTCCATGTTTGGATCAATAACGCCGTATCCATTTATTTAAGACGTTCGTTAAAACGTTTCACTGCAGACTCACCAAGCAGACGAAGCCTGTCAAATTTATTCCAGCTTTTTCGTTGCTCCTCAAGGTATCGCCCTGTGTTTGTGTTAATTAGTAGAGCTTTTTTTAACACTGCCTGCTCACACTGGTTTATGCATTTAATAATGATTTCCTGACATCAGGTTGAGTGTGAACTGACAAAGGAGGTAGAGGGCAAATATACACACAAAGTGACATATTCAGTCCCTGTTTCTCCCCTTACTTTGTCTCGGTCTCAGTCTACGTACACTCATGATACAATTAGCAACGCAGCACTGATGAACCTGTGCAGGTGACGGCTTTTCGAAAGGAGGTTGAAGTGCAACTGCAGTCTTTACAGAGCAGAATTATGACAATTTTTACTCCACTCCAGGCCTTCAAGTCTCACGCTACTCCTCCCGGTGCAGCCGGTGATCCTGTGATCCCCCCTTGACATGATGGTGGTGGAGACACGTCCTGAGTTCTCTGTGATTAGCTTCTTTTTTTGCTGCCTCAGCGCCATCCTTAACGCTATATGCTGCAACCGTCCTGCTGCTCTCCATAAACCATTTCATATACACAACCCGAGCCTATTTTCCACAAGCGCGGGGGGGGGGGGGGAGGCTGTTATCCTTACTGTGCAGAGTGATGAGATCGCAGCCTGAACACCCAATATCACCTCTGCACGTCGACACATGATAATAGCGTGTGAGCGGACGGACTGAAATCCGAGCAGTTCATTAGTCGGCTTCATTTTGAGGCTTTGATCTACTTGAGCTCAGTAAACTTTGTATCTCTCGTCATACATTGGACTCTTTTACGGTAGAAATGGTTCATTGTCCCGGGGACAGTCGACGGAGACAATTGTTGGCCTCACTACTTTAGTTTGTTTTAATTATGCCCATTCCGCACAATGCCATTGGTTGAAGCAGGTTGAAGGTGGGAAAAGGCTTTTACATAAAATAAATAATACCAACACTGATTATTTTGGACATTAATATCTTTTCTTTTTTATTAAGACAAGAACTCTTCATTGTTTTGTAAAAATGTCTATTTATGAACCAATACAAAATGTGTATGGGAATGTGGAACTCCTTTTCTCCATTAATACACATTAACATTTCCCAAGAACAGCAGAGAGACAAAAAAGAATCAATCCTAAAACAATGACTGGTGACACAATCAAAACTGTTCGGGAATCATAAGTGCTTCCAAAGGCGGTGGTTTGTCGTGCAGCCACAACAAGTGTCTGGTCCGGCTTCCTTCCAATAAACAGTGTACTCTTTATGACCTATGTCAACACAAAGCAATACTTAACACATATTTTACAGTGCACCAAATATTAAGAAAAATACAGAAAACATGTACAACATATATGCAAAATACCGCCAATTTCCCTTCTCGGGTCTAAAACAATGTGTTGCACGTGATCGGATGGGGATGCATTGTACTCGTACGTCATTGGTCGGGCCTGGACTTTGCATTCTACCTGAGATGCAGTCATGTCGGTCAGCAACGCATGAAACCAGAGACAGGACACTATCAAAAGATTTTAATGTGGAGAAAACTACACCAGTTACACTGTAAGACCATTTTTACTTTACCGGGCATTTAGAAAATACAGTTATACACACAGTAACCTAAAATATCATCCTGCTATTCATTTCAAATTGAGATTGATTTTTAATCCTCATCAATGTTGAATATATTTAAACCTACTTGAATGATATTTTTATGTTTTGCTCATGGTACTTTCTATATTGGAACTTTGGGAGAGCAAAATTATAGTAGGTAAAACATTTGGAGAAACTCACTCCTGCCGTCCCAACGCACAACAGATTCAATGTGCACGGATAAAATATTAATGCATCAGCCTCAACGGAAAAGACAATACTCAGTTCTATTCCTTTATTGGCAAGTACATATTTTGAAGTCTGATTTAAATGGAAGCTACCACATGTCACTGAAGCGAAATAGTGCTCACTGTTAAATACAAACCGCACACTCTCCTGCAGATGAAGTGGCCTCTGCTCTGTGATTCATAAAGCAACAATAACAAGTCCGTTAATAGTTTTATCAGACACCAGACTGTAAAACATCAAACCTAATTTTAACCATTCCCCACCCCTACCCCCACCCTCCCACGTAACAAACACAAAACAGTGTCATCAGCATACAGTGTTAACTTAGTGGTAATTCCTATGTGAGTACAGAACTTTTAAAATGACTTCAAATCTTAACAGGAGAATTAACAGCTGGAGAGCGATGAACACGTCATCTTTGTATGCAAACATCGCTCCCGCTGCGCCCATCTACAACCGCTACGTCACGGAAAAGCTAAACACGGTCACAGCTGCCACGCGGCCCTCCGACTGTCCTACTTTTAAAATGCACACATATGTTATGCTCAAGACAGGGAAATATGTGTAATGCATCTCACGAGCAGCTTCTCAACTCCCCTTTGACAACTTGCTCACTGGCAAAAGCCTGTTTCTGTAAAACTAAACTGCGTTCTCAATTATGTTTTGGGGAAAAGTATTTTCTCCCGGATTATAGCCGTAGTTTAGACAAACAAAATTTGGCCGAACATCATGGTTTGGATTCACTCCACAAGTGGTTTTCATTTCTGTCCACGATGCACGTGGGACTATGCACCTTCATTTGTAGTGCAGTGTATTGAATCCGGGATTTCCAAGGATTGGAGGAGTTTCAGGAAGGAACAGAGACTCAAAACGACTACATGAGAGTAAATGTTGTAAGTGGCTCAACTCCTCGGGTACATTACTGTGATGGATTCTTGCACAAGCTACATATCATACAGCAATGTGGTGAGACTCACAACGACAGTCGTGTCGTTATGATGAACCTTATTTTGTGTGGCAGTGTTTCTTGTTCGACGTGACGCCACTAACCAGCCTCAATAGAACGATATCTTCCACCAGGAAACTTTTTTTTTTTAATGATTAATTTATAATCATTATCATTTTTCAAAAACAAACGGGAGTAAATACGTAATTGAGAAGGCAGTTTTGTCGTATTGGAACAGAATTTTTATGACACAAGGGTGCTTTGAAACAAACCCCAAAACCACAATCCCAATGTGGAGAGACTGAATGCTGTCTTCATGCACGACTATGATATATTAAAGCTATAACATTGTTAATGTGATGCAATCGGAGCTGCACCAACAGAAATTCCAACTTAATGTGTTAACATGGCAAAAAAGTATTGAATCTTGGATTCGAGTGTTCACACAGCGAGCAGCGGCGTCGTGTGACTCCAAACCGTGTAGCTTTTATTAGCGCCGTCGAATGATGTTGTATTCTACAGGAATAGTTGCAGACACTCTTGGCAACTCGTTTGGAATGACACCACCTAGACCTCCACCTCAATCTACCCATAGCTGATGTAAGGGCTCATTAAGCGAGCTGCTTGCTGTGTGAACACATGATGATGACAAACAATGCCATGAATAGACCCTTATTGCCATGTTAAGAAGCCAGGACATTAAATGTAACCCCTGGATTACCACCCTGGAGCACAACATGTGGATTAAGTTAATTTACTAACAGTTAATTACTTTTGGCATTCCCAGCCAGTGCTCCCCAGCTGGCACAGCAAAACAGATCCCCATTCAGTTTTGGAAGGTGATACATGAAGCCCGATAGAGAGGATAAAATAATGAGTCGTAGCACGTACACACATGCAAAAATATTACCAATTGTTTACACACTCAAGCTGCTGCATGGACGAAAAATATAGTTTTAGAAGGTGATGGAATTGGAAAGACTGGACTGTCCTTCACAGCAACTCAGTTTGAACACATATACTTCCATTTTGACCAAACTGACGAGTGTCACAGAATAATATCCACCAAGATACTCCATTGCAATTCTGTTAAGTTGTAAAAAATATTTCTTAGTAAGGATTAGTGTACAATACAACTGTGATTCCATTGGCTTGATTTACATTGGATAGTGTGTCTATGGATGTGTTGTGCAGCTTACGTGTCCCTAAAACCAATTTGAATGTGTTTTCAGAGGCCCTTTCTCTTTTCGGGAAAGTTATGTACAATACAGCAGCGTTTGTCGCCTGCTAGATGGGCAATATTAGTAGCAAATATTCTTTTCAACAGCCTTTTATTATCGAGGCATTTTGACTGCCAAAACCAATTTTAAAACAATTTACATTTTCTTACATTCCCATTTGTAAGAAAAATATTCTAAAGTGAGAGCAGATGGAATTGAATTGAATCACGTCATTACAACTCAATAAAAGCTAGTGGGAAAACAGAGCTTCCATCCAGACTAATAGAAGAAAAGAAATACTGAACAGAGAAAGAAATCAAAATAATGAAATAGCAGAAGAAAAATAATGTACTTCTTTTTCTTTACTAAGAAAGGTATTTTTTAAGAGGCAGTAGTACGTCTGCTTTGAAGAGAACATGAATTTAAAATTTGAATTGCCTCAATAAAGTAATTTGATATGATCCCTTGCTGCCTTCTTTTTGAATATGTTTTGGATGTTTAGGACTGAGGGGGTGCGTGGGGGGGGGGTGGGGGGGGCAGGGACAGCAAACACAGTACATTAAACCTGTTTCTCATTTATGTCCTTTGTACAATGATATGTAAAGCATTCCATGCATTTTCGGAGCTGTCAAAACTTTAGGGGGAAGCAAAGGAGAGGGAAGTAATGGCTTGAGACAAATCACAGTATACTGGAAAGAGTTTTTGTTATGCAGCAGAGGAAGCGTGTGTGCAGACACATTTAGGGGAAATGAATAAAGAGGCTCCGTAATTTTACCCTCAAACAAAAAAAGCCAACAGCACATCGATGATGTCGAGTGGGAAAGATGAAACGGGGGGAGGAGAGAGGAGGGGGGGGGGGGCAACAAAGTTATGCAAATGAGGATCAACACAAATCCAAAGTACGGATAGAACAAGGCACAGAATTTTCTGCAAATGGTTGAACTAAATGAAATTCGTACCAGCAGTTGGGGAGGTGTGGAAATGGTGAAGCTCTCTACCGTGATTTCTGGCAACGGCGTTGCGCAGCTTTCCCACCCGCGACCCCGTCCCCGTCCCCGTCCCACTTTACCGAAAACCCTCCCATTTTTTGTCCTTTTTTTTTATTTTTTATTTTTAATTTTTTTTCCACGCACAAAACATTCCATCTACATCTGCAGACTAGACTAAACAACGGCTTTTTCTTTAAAACCTCTCTCTTCTACTTAAACCCTAAACCCTCCACTCCGACTAAAAGTGATGCTGAACCAACTAAAATCCCTTCCACCCTCCCTCCCCCCCTCCCCCCAACACACACACACACACTCCCCCCTCCCGCCCCCGGCCCCCAAAGACAGCTCGTTGTCCCAAAGGGGACCCTAGAGTGAGGGGGGTCCTGTTTGGATTAGATGTAGTACTCTTTCTTTTCGTCCGAGTTGGTGTGGCCCCCCTCCGCGTTGATGATGGCCGTGTCGGCGTCCGCGGCGTCGTCCGCTCCTTTGGCTTCGTGCGTGAAGTAGGTACCTGAGGTGGAGGGGATGGAGGACAGAGTCACGGGCCGGGTAATAGGCCTGCTGCGTGGATGATACAAAAGATTAAAATGTGCCTCTACGTCCCTCAGCACCTAATTATGTAAATCCTTCTTGGTGCGGCCATTTACACAAACGCAACACCGGCAGGCTGTAATATTCAGATTATACATCATTTCCCCTCCTTTTCATTCCAATTGGCACATGAAAATCAGGGTTTCTGAAAAGGATCTTGAGTGTGTGGAAGAGCGCGGCTCACACCTTCAAATTAACCTTGTCAAGTTCAGAGGAGGGAAGAGGAGGAACTAGAAAGCCCCTTAAAAGTGAATTCACAAGATTTATTCACATCCTATCGCAGTGGAGGTTTATTATGAAGGCAACATTCCAGATCGAATGAAAATGGGCTCTTCAAATGAGGGGAAAAAAACTCAGCTTGAATAGATGGAAACAAGGTTGAGCTGTATCGCAAGGATGGTTACCTGGAATGTGTTGAGATTGTAATTTAAAGCCAAATCCTATTTATTTCTTCA
Source organism: Gasterosteus aculeatus (assembly GCF_964276395.1). Lineage (NCBI taxonomy): Eukaryota > Metazoa > Chordata > Actinopteri > Perciformes > Gasterosteidae > Gasterosteus > Gasterosteus aculeatus. Next base: position 28,657,692 of record NC_135694.1, on the reverse strand, counting down.
ATTCGGTGTTTGATTGAATTTGATGCGTTCAGCACAAAAGAAGGATCCCTGTTGACTTTGCAATGCGATTGTTTTCATGCTGAGGGACAATTAGTGTCCTTCGACCCGAAACCATTCAAAAGTTCAATTGTGTGACTATTTCTAGAGAATTTAAATATAACATTCGTATTAGTATATAAGACACAGATGCTTTTGTTTACCGTATTCTGTGAACGTTTAGATTTAGAGTTAGCTGCCTCTATAATTACATTTTTCAGTATTTCTTTTCTCTTTTATTCCTTGTTGGTTTTATATCAGTCCCTTTAATGCGTGTGAAGAGGGACTGTTTGCACGTTAGTGATGTGTCTTCCTGCCTTTGAACAATTTATTTTCCGAACTCAGTTTGTACATCGTGTGCCCTGTTTTTCTAAATACAGAGGAAGAGATGTATCTGCCAAGATACTGTAACAGCATCTTCATAACCCTCCCACCTCGACCTGTGACGGCATTTGATTGGCTGACCAGTTTGCTGCCGCGTCTCCATGGCGATTTTGATGACACTGAGTCCGGCGCACGACCTACTGTCCCCGTGCCGCTTTTGGTTTATCAAGCCGTATTGGCTTCAGGCCACCGACCTTTGTGTCTTGCGAAGTAGCGCCCCAGGACGATGAGTAGACAGAGCATGGCGAAGACGACCACGGCCACCACTCCTCCGATCACGGCGTGGTCCACCGTTCTGGGCGCTCCTTCTCCAGCCCGCGAATCTGAAAGCGAAGGCCAAATACAATCGATTCAAACATATTTTGCCACTAGGAGCTGAAATGAAAGTGTGGCGTGTTTGTTCATGTTTCAGTTTCACTTGCTTGTTGAAAAGGGCCGCTGTGAAAAATCTCTAAGTATAGCGTGCACTTAAACTCCAAACTTTCTCTGAACTCAGGGCACGCCGGCTGCCGTCTAGCAGCAGGTAATACACAAAGTAAGTTTGAGTACCTCGTTGAAACCCACTTCGAACAGCCCTTCAAACGCAGGCGCCCCGGAGCAGCAGCGCGCTGCACCGATGAACGGAATGAAGCAGCTCCGATGTGGCCGAGAACTTAAAATATGTCGGTTCTCAATGACTGCTCATCCTGCAGAGTGCATGATCTCTGTACACAGACATATTCCAATGGACCCCACCATAACTCAAATGCACGTGTGCTCCAATGGACACACCAAAACCTTCATTTGCCAAAGCTTAAACACGTGGCTCCGCGGACTGAACCGGCTGGCTGGTGTTCGTTGAGTTCTTGACTTTATCCATTCATTTGTGATTCCATTAAAGGAATACAAGGTATTAAATGGAATCACGTCTTCTTTCTGTATCTTTTGTTGCCAATGAGAAGTCACAATCCTGGGACCGGTTTCTCTCCGACTTATCAAGCCGACATTTTAATAACCACTCTACGAAATTGCCACGATGATAACGGTTTGGTTTTGCCATCAGGAGTTGATTAAACTGAGCGGGACAGGAGTGACGATGTCCTTGCGGGGAGGGGGGGGGGGGGGTGGATCACTCGGGGACAGGTTTACTAAGAAAAAGGCGTTGCGTAAATGTGCGCTGCAATTTTCATCGGGCTTTCTGCAGCAATCTGTGTGTATTCAGCGGCTGATTTACTAAGGCAGCAGCAGCTCATTACGCAGTGGGCTCCTGGTGCTGCCCTCCAGACACACTCTGAAGGAGAGCTCATTACTATAACTCAGAATAAAGTTAGGATTTCATAATCTCACACTGTTAAGCCTAATGTCTTCATATCTGTTTCTAATGATCAGTTATTAGGGGACGGCCAGGCGCTCGCATCTATAAGGCGCGTTTCGCTCGCACAAAGGTAGAGCTGTGGTCGCCGTTGATCCGGCCGCACCGGAGAGAAATCCGCATAAAGCCGGAAATCGAAGCGCATGAGCCGTTTTAAAAGCTGCGACTTCCACCACACGATTCCCCACAGTGCAGTGACAGACATTTGGGACGTAATCTGTGACACGGGCAAAGGTTTGAATGGCTGCCCGTCTCCACGGCGACCCGAGCAGCGCTGTGGACACCCGCAGGTGTAGCCGACGGGACGGATTACTCGTCGCGGCTCAGGTGAACGCCATCCGAGCAGCACCTCCTCTTCCCCCCAGCGAGATCAACCTCTGTTAAAACCTCTCGTCTTGTACCTGAGAGGAATCTCTAAGGCAAACGTGTACACAACACACACACACACACACAAAGTAGCCACTAAATAGAAATGTTGGATGATGTTTTTAAGGCTTAAGTTAAACCGGACAACAACGCGCCCCTGGAACTCTTGGCAGTAATGCTGTGTGAAAGCGATTGATCAAGTGTGGAGATCCATGACAACCCAAAGTTAATATCCGCTAGCGGATGTGATTCGCCCTTCTCAGCACAAAGGAAGAGCACATTTTTTCCATCGCTGGCCGACGTGTTGCAGCAAAATGGATGGGAGGGGCGGGGGTGAAGGTGCAGGTGGTGGAGAGAGGATAACTTACTCGGCTTCAAGTGTTGCATCGAGATGTGACCCGGAATTAATTCGCCGCCCGCCCAGCACTCTATCTTATCTAATACAATGTGTACATTGCTAATGCATTTTTGTGCTTTCAGCTTATTAAGGGACCATTACACCGAACCCTTAACCTTCACTTCCCAGATAATGTCTTTTTTAAAAGACAAGAAAACAGGGATTGCCAGAAAAAGTACAAAAAAACCGAACGCCAGCCAGCTCTTAGCAATCCGATCACGTGGAGGAAACCATCAGCCCCCACAATCCATTAGCTACTCACTAAAAACCCCAACACACGCTTCTCCAGCCTCGTTCGACACTCAAGGGATTTGCTGTGAGCTCCAGAAAAAAAAAAAAAGAAGCATCGGGCCACAATTTATTAACGAATAACAGAAACAGAGAGGGAGAAACATCATGGATAACATCAGCTACCACCCACCTCTACAACCTGCAGGAATAAAAGAGGGAGGTGGGGGAGGCAGATCAGCGCCACCTGTCAAACCCAACAAAACATTACCTGAGGGATCTAATAGGTTATTTTGACTTCAGATTTTCCTTTTTTTAGTGCTGGGCAGATTCAATTAAACTGAGCAGGAATCCCTCTGACATCCAATTCGCCCTTGTCAGGCCGCTAAAGCTGTGCTTTAACACACTTTCCTATTACGATGTCAATGTGGACCCTTGCTTTTGGGGAGGCGGGGGTGTGCGTTGCGGTCAGAGTGGTGGGGGCGGCGTGGACGGTTGCGGTAAACGATTCTTGGGTTGTCTGTATGATACGTTCCTGGCTGAGATTCACATACGGGCGAGGGGGGAGGAGAACATTAAAGGGTCCATAACAAGTCCACGTACAAGTCTATATCCTTTATTCCCTTCCCTTTAGAGCCCGGCCTGTAAGGTAGCTGCTGCCCTGTTGGTGGTGCCAGAGGGATGGATGTGGGGTCAGTAAAACCTCCTCTTACTCTGAAAGAGCTCGAGAGTACACGTCCTCTTACTCTGAAGGAGCCTGAGAGTATATTCAACACGGGGAAAACTTCCCCCCCCTCGCAGGTTGCTTTAAGGTTGGAGGTCCTCGGAGCGCCCCCAGGACCTCACCCGGGGCTCCTGTCATTCTTTGTTTAACGTATCCTTGATTCCTTTCCTCTCCTGCTCGTGCAGCGTGCCTTTTAGCTGCTGGTAGAGCGCTGCACCGAGGCGGAGTTCTAACTCAAGCGGCCCGGGTTTGTACCCCCCCCCCCGTCTCTCTTTTGCCTTTCCGGTCCCTCTCCGAGCTATCGCGGAATGCCAAAAGATATCTTAAACAAAGAGTAACTGCTCCAGTCTGCTTCTCCAGCTCTTTCAGCTATTGAAGCCGTGTGACGCTTACGCTGAGAGAAATATTCAAAGCCAATACATATTTTTTTCACAACCATTCCATCAAAAAGAAATATTGTACACGTCGTACACATCATTTCAAACCCATTCCACCAGAATTTGGCCTGACATATTTGTTATCTCTGGGATCTCAGCTGGAATTCAAAGTTAAGTTCGGTGTGTTTGAAGAGGTTGGTTTTCCAAATACTTGGCAAGGTGTCTTCTTCTTAAAGAGGAGAGACAGCAGGAGGGAGAGAGACAAAAATATGGTACGATTTACAGGCATCCTCTTTGGGGATTGTGAATATAAATCATTTCACGGCTGCGTGGAGGTCAGTAAAGGACTGTCAGACCAAACGATCGATCATCACTGAAGCCGCAGAAGTAGTGAATGGAAATTGCAATTTAAAGAATAATTCACGGTTCAATACCAGTCGGATAATAATAACTTCTGCACTTAAATGCTGTGATCGGAGAATTTCTCACTTGGTTGGTTATCATCTGTGATGATAATCTAAAAAGAAACATTTATACATGAGTTGTGATAAACCGAAATGATCCTTTAGCTTCACTGTCAGGTCCTATTTGTAATGATGTTTGTTTAGTCCATTTGCAACAGTCTTACTGTTTGTTAATATGCTGGGTGAGGGTCTGAGCCCAGTTTCATAGCATTCAGCACGCACACACAAGTGAGCACAAAGCTCAACATGCTCGCTGGATCCAGACCTCTGCAGGTATTTTATGCTGCAGCAACGATACGCCTGACGGAGTTACAGGGAAGTTGAGAAGAAAGATGGTCTTCCTGCTGAATATATGCTCGTTATCCCGTTCGGAAAACTGCCCACCGTATCCGCACCTCAACTGCATGTAGTCACCTTACGTCTTATTACAAAGTATTCTAACAATAAAGTTGTACAAGAGCGCACAGCACTGTACAAGATTATAATTTTTTTCAACAACGACATCATGGTTGCTTTGGGTGGGAACTGCGAACTCTGAGCTTTCCAATGCACCTGAACACATCTCGTTTCAAGAACCCATTAGCACATATGAGACATTCAGTGGCTCATTATCCATGGCCAAAATAATAGCCTTTAAAATATATGTATTTAACATTTTAATTTTAATTTAATTTGTATTTACTCGTTACTGGTTATATAAATAATGCTAGCGGACCTTTCAAAGGACACCAGGAATATGCATACAAGCTTTTTGGTGAGGCGGTCGTAGTCTTTGCTACACTGTTTTAGGCTTCCACCCCCCCCTTGGAACTATGGCTCAACATTAAAAGTTTTTGATGGAATGACAAAGCCAAAGACATCTGTCATAATCAAACAAACCAACCAAAAAAGAAAGGGGGTTGTCTGGGCTCCATATTTTGAAAGAACCCTGTTTGTAAACCGCAAGAAGTGCCCGGGTGACAGCTGCAGAGCCTGTGCTGTCAGTCTGTGGGGGCACTCAGTCCCAGACGTCCCATATGAAGCAATTTGCATGTCATATCAGCGCGTATCAATTATGAGCAATTACTGTCACCTCTTGAAATACAGTTTGTGGTATTATCTCACAAGAGTCAAAATTGCATGGGTCATTGTTTTAACAATCAAAGAAGTGCACTCTCCAGGCAATTTGAGTTATTGCCTTTCCTTGAGGGTCTCTTCTGTCGAGCGTTCGATTAAGTGCCGTGACGCGTGTGTGGAGATGAAAAACATCCGATATCCCAAAAAACGGTCGGGGACATTTATATATATTACAAAGAACCACGCGGCTGTCTGAGTACCATGACTCGTTTTAAAGCTGTTCCTCCAGCTTCTTGTCCCAGAGAGTCAAATCCAGAAGAAGGTCCCCGAATTGTGGATTATCTTGCTGAACAAAATATGGAAGTTTCATCTTTTTTTTTTTTGCTTTCGGTCCTGAAAACCATATGAAGGGCCTTCAAAATAAAACTCTGAGTTAATTTCCCGCCGGGACTAAAACATGATTATTCATGCGTCCACGGGGCTCAACAGTCAATCGAGAGCGGTCATTTTTGCGGGCGGGAGGCTCAACCTTAAGAAGGAGTATCTCATTTTCACGAGGCATGTTGACGGAGGCCTGATTTGAGGCAGAGGAGATCTCCTAATTGGATCTCCTAATCTGCTAATTAAGCATTGGTGATTTGACTGGTGTGCCTGTGCTGCCCGCCGGACAGAAGGGCAATCAGGAACACGGCGGGCCGATGCGTGTGCGGTGTCATAGGAGCACACGCGCCTGTCAAGATCCACTTCCATTGCCCACAACACTCACCGGTTAAAGAGTGAATGTAATTAAAGTCCCAATGAACCTTTCCATTGGACCTCTGCTCTGCGCCGCATACACAGAGTGACTTGGCCTTGGATTTATTGAGCCTTCTTTGTGTGTGTCAAGAAGAAGCGTTGCACGATAAAAAGGCAAAAAACCAAGTCGCTAAAGGGTCAGATGAAGTTGAAATGAGTAAAACCAACGTGATTAAGTTTTTACTTAAAAAACACTGATATAAATTCGGAGGGCTTTGGCGGGGCGAGAGTACTAAAGTGTCACCAAAGGTTCCTGGTGGCAACCAACATCTCGTCCATGTGAGAGGCCAGATGATCATTGGGGTCACTCCATGTGTAGCCTTCTGATCGTGGCGCGGGGGTGTGGCGCGTGGTAGAGCGGCACGTCCTTCTGTCAAAGGGCCGGCGGTTTGATCCCCGTCCGCGGCGGCGCGACCTCGGGAAAGGCGCTTAACCACAAATCGGTTGCTGCAGCGCCGCCGACGGGTGTGATGATCAGCGGCCACTATCGGCGTGAATTGGTGAAGCTTGAGTGGTCAGAAGCAACACAAGAAGTCCATCTGCCGCCGTAGCCTTTCATTACAGTTGTAGAGGAGCGTAAATAATGGAATATAATTCAGTCGGACTGCCTTTTGGAACATGCTTTTCTACGCTTACGCAGGTTAGACAAAGCAAGTAGGACAGTGGCACGTCATTTCAATATAAATTCATTTCAGTTTTCATTCTATAATTATTTCTTCTTTTGCAGCAAAATGACAGTTGTAATTAACGGTTACACCGAGGAATCGACTTCAGAATATGAGAAGTAGTATTCAGAAGTAGTATTCAGTATTCAATACAAGTATTCAGTGTTCATTTTCACTTGTGGTTTTGCATTGAACATAAAAAGCTCAAAAACTTCAGTTTTAATGTAATATCTGGAGCTGTGTGCATGCATTTAATTATTTTTTGGCCGCAAACAATACAGTTCTTGCGGCTCTTAACCAATAGAGAATCATCTCTTAAGAAACCTTGCACCTTGTTTTTTTTTTCTTCTTCTTTTTTTTTTATCCTGATGGAGCTATTCATCATTTATCTAATCACGTTCGGTATTCATCCAAAATGTAATATAATTATGGCCTATAACTGTTCCGGGCCCCGGCGAGCTCAATAAACACCTTCTGATGATGGCTTTTAGTGGTCTCCGGAGTGACTTATCCCAACACATTGAGGACTCTCTGCGGCTCCCGAGGCCAAATGAGTTTGCAGCTTGTTCCAGAGATGCACATCAGTCCCGTTAATGGGGGCACTGTGGCAAAATAAATAAATAAATAAAAAGAACCCCCAGTGGAGTTTTTCTCCATCCACCAGACGGCCCTTTTCTTCTCTCAAAGCGTGATTATCAAACCCCTCCGACGCTCTCCTCCCCATCCCGCTGCCACCGAGCTGCCTCCAGCTTCGCTCGTTTCATCCGCGGAAAGAAACTCCCCGGGATTGGTGCCCGTGGGTGCGTGAGGCGGCCTGCGTGATTTCCTTTCCTTTTTGCCGTCCTTTTTGCCCTTACACCTGACATCTGAGGATTCCCCCGTGTTATAAAATGCGACTTTAACAGAGAAAAGGTCAAAATGACCGACTGATAATTGGCCGTGTATCTGTAATAAAAGAAACCACTCGCTCGTGAAATCGTTAAACTGTGTTTGAGAGATACAAAGAAAACAATCTCGCCAAGGTCAAAGTGACAGAAATGGACGGCATTGATTAAATTGACTCTCCGAGTCAAGTCCTGTCCCTCCTCCCACGCTCTTGGTCTGGTGATAACAATAACAGAGAGTTGTGTGTGTGCCGGTGTTGTGAGACAGAATGGTATCAGTGAAATTACATCGGGGGCTTTGTGTAGATCTGTGTACTCAGCGGAGACATCTGACGGAACTGTGCCAAAGAAACCAGGGGCCAATCCCGGAAAAAAAAAAAGAGCCCGAGACAATGGCTTCATTTCCATACGCGCCGTAAACAGGCGGTGGCTCATTCTCCGGTCAAGGTCGCTCACAGAGGTGATCCGTCCACACCGACGTTTCATATCTCACCCCTCAGGCTCAATAAATCCACAAATAAAAGAATGCGTCTCCGGGTGTGTTGCTTTCAGGTTGAAAACGGTTCATTTTTAAACCCCATTCAAACCTGTTTTAGCTTCGAGTTGCAACAAACTTTAAACAAGCTGCAACTTTCCCTTTTGCACCACAATGTAAAGTGTAGGTACTAACTTGAGTGGCGGTAATGATCCTTCGTTCATGGTTTTGCGACACCAAACAAATAACTGCACATGATTTCTAATAGCGTGATGTTGGTCATTATGTAAAGATGGAGGCCCAGGGGGATATTTTCTTTTCTTATTCCTTGTATGAGGCTCTTGTCATTCCCGTCTTTGAGGAGCAGTGTTGTGGCACCGGTTCGGTCCGGATGCAGCACCGCTGACAATGATGAAATCCTATAAGAGCGCTGAGTACCGGGTGTCTGTCGGCCTCTGATCCAAGCCTCACCTTTACGTGCGCGTCAATGCTTTTTGGAAAAAGAAAAAGGAGAAATCTCCTGCTTTCAACGTACGGCTCACATAAGACGTTGGATCAGAGCTGCTAAGCGTGATGGTTTGGTAGATTTTTAAAGACCGATATCCGTGCAATGACCAAGCCCCGGTTGTGCCACTGTGGGAAAACTTTTCTTCCAGCTTTTTTTCTGTTAGCGTCCCACAAGATGGAGACCGAGGCCTCGGAAGGAGCATTAACGCAGAAGGAAATAGGGGCAGCTCTTGTAACGCCGATTAATAATCAATTTTAATTTCCTCTCAGATGCGATTCTCATTCTTTTGGAAGATGGGCGAAGGTTTTTCCTTACAAACTATAATTAGTTTCTTCTTCTTTTCTCTGCCCTGCTGTGCTTCATGCCAGCACGGCCGAGACAAGCTACAAAAAAGAGAAATAAACAGTACAACTTTCTCAAATTAAAGTTGCAGCTGTCATGACAACACTGATCCTAAATGCTAATTATAATAAGAGCATTAAAAAGCAAGAAACGTGCAGGTAATACGCCTCGGGATCCCATTTTGCAAATTGCAAAAGTAACAATGCCGGCCTGAAGCCACCGCCTGCTGCGTGCGCCTGCTTGGCGCTCAGCGTGCTAACCGCATTATGACCATTATTAACGCGCTTCAATGTATTCTTTGGTACCATTCAATAGATATACACGTATGAACTCGGGACAACACATTGCGCGCTAATAGAGAGAGTCGGCTGCAATGTAAGAAAAATAAGAGCAGTAAGATGTTTTGATGGAGGGTTGATTTAAGGATTAAACGTCCAGGCCGTTCAGCATGAAATGTATTCTGTTCTGTGGTAATCACAACTGTCCTCATATCAGATTTCTATTAAAAGATTATTGTGAACAAAAATGTCAAGATGCAATTTCAAAGAAATTAAACATATTTTTTTAATGTTAAAAGTCAGATTCATCCTCAACATTGTGTCTTTTTCTGGGAAACCTTAACTGTGTTCAAAAAAGCACATTATATATACATACACACAAACACACACACAGTACAAGTCAAAGTACACTTTCTCATTGAATTAAATGAGTAAATGTGTCCAAACTTTTGACTGACTGTGTATAATATTTGTATGTGGACACCAAAAAGTGTGACTACAACAAAAGAGGAACAAAAACAATACTTTCCACTTGTTGACCTCCTGTTTAAACTGATTAACTTTGCTGTGCGGACTAATTAAAAAGATGTCATGTGACGGCCATGTCGGTCTCACCGTGTGAAAGCCAGACGCAACCTTAGAGGTCCACTTTGTCACCTGCCATACTTGGTTTGAGTCTAAAACTAATTAATGCAGCATATGTGCCTCGTGTGAACGGAGCCCCGAAGGCGGCGTCGAGGCGCCGGCCTCAAAATACCGACCATCTCTGTGTGCACTCACAGGCGTCCTGAGTAAAGAGGTCCCACAGGGGCAACGACGACCCTCTTTGCTCCTCCACATGATGGTCGGACAGGTTTCCTTTAACTGAATGTGGATAACAAGGTGAAGGTTGTGCCGTATTCCTGCAGTGACATGCTAGAATGTTACGGCTCCATCTCGGCCCTTCTGAAGGAATAACAAATCTTTCTTTTCATTTCAGAAACACACGTTACACAACGTAGGAAATAGACTTTCAGTGCTTATCCTTGAACAAAAAACCTTTCAGTTTCCACTCTCTTATTCGCAGGTTTGTGGCATCCAGCCTCAGCGGGGAATGTGGTGTATTGATATTTTCCGAATAGGTGATTTGTACTGGAAATGTTTAAGAGCACCTTGATAAAAAGCAAATGTGTGGGTATTTTAGTAAAAGGAAATGACTACATGAGGCTCAACGGAGCAGAGCTGGATTCGTGGTCCCAACACAATGTCTAACGTGACATCAGAGGATCTACTGCTTCATCCTCTGCTTCCACCACTTTTTTTTAATGATAATTCCACAAAAAAACATGCAAAACAAAAGAAAAAGTATATGCACAGTGATTATCTTACTGATTCCTTGGCTGTCAAAGGAAGAAGAGAGGAACAGCCGTGGTGTCCCTCTAACCTCCCAATATGTCAGGCTCTGAGTGATGTAAGCGAAGCCATCTGTCCCTTTGATAGTCAGTCCGCCCGAGATCACCTGTGCGCCGCTGCGTCTCCGCGAGGACGCTTCAAGTCGGAAAGGGACGGCATTTGGAACGAGGCCAGATATTAAAACCGAGTCTTCCCAAATCGTATATATCCGTCCTCTGCAGAGGAGACGAGTCTACAGACAGACCGCACACTCAAATAAACAGACACGCACTTAAAAATACTTCCCCCGAGGAAGCTGCAGCAGTAATAAAAAAAAAATAAAAAAAAGAATCACTACATTTGTCTCACATCAATACGTGATGGTAATTTGACACAGTGTGGCCTTGTCATTTAATGAATGCCTCGTGTCTTTGATAACATCCAAATGTGACAGCTGAGTCCTCGGATTAAAGAGAAAGGTCCCGCGCTTCACCTGCCACAATCCCGCTGTGAGCAAAGTGGCCATTACGCCGCCGCATCCCTCTCCGCCATTAGATCTCCGAGCGCGGCTCAATTATCCCACTGCTTCCCCGCGCCCGCTGACAGCAGCGTTGGCAGGTGTGTCCTTTCCCAGACGCTCTCACCTCTCCGGATGGGAAATTAGTCAGTGCAGCTCGGCATCAGCCAAAGCGACTGACATCTTCGACCAGCGTGCCCTTTCATTAAGAGCGAGGAGGAGGAAGTGAGGCGAGCAGAGCCAGCGCGGCTGGAACATCACACCCCCCCCCCCCCCTCCCTCAAAAGGCTCTTTGCCTTGCGCCATGTGCATTTTTGACAAAAGGAGAGACGGGGAGTTGAGTTTGATTTACCCACCGTACCGCTGCCCCGATGAGCCCAACTAAGACGAGTTCACCCTACAGGGGTCACGGGAACGCACAGACTAGCAGGTGGGCCGGTACACTAAAAGAATATCAGATACTGATGTTCAGTGTAACAAATCAAACAAGTCAACTTTTCACAACATTTCATCACGTTTTTTTTATAATGTCACATGGTGAATTGACCAATCTCCACTTTGTCTACTGATTTCGGCTTGAAATGAGCGTCTCTAACTCAAACAAAAAGGACTTTGTACCACGAGAGCTTCGGGGAGCCAGAAGCGCAGCGGGGTTTATCCACATGCATAATAAAATCAGTCATTATGTCGGCGCTGTCCAGTTCCTCTCTCTCTCTCACGCTTAATTCATGAGAGCGTAACATTCGAACACGCACTTCTGCAGCCGGGCCTCTTCTTGTCTCCGCCGCGTGTTTGATTTGTTCCCCCGACTGCCCGCCGCGCCACTTCCCCCGTACCCGGCCTACTTTAGAGGGAAGTGGACAATCTCGGGAAGTGCCTTCGTTGCTCAACGGTGTCTTCCTCTCGCTTTTAGTCCTGACAAGCCCGGGGCGTCACCATGGCAACAGCATTTGCGAGGACACTGCGAGGCGAGGCGGCCAGCACTGACGCTTTCCTCGACAGGCTGGGACTCGATGACACGCAAGCGATTCATCATACTGGTAAAATAATCACAAATGAAGTTTATTTTGAACGTTAGTTGGCAATGGAGCTTGAACATGATACTGTTATACGGCTCAGGAGGTTCGAAGCCGATGAAGAAATGCCGGGAACGAGCTGGAGGCGATTCCTCCGGTAGCTAAAAATCTCTTGTGTATAGAAGAGGTAAAATGATAATACAGCAAAAGTTCTTTTTTATTCATACATCCTCGGATTCTGTCATTTTCCCCTGTTTCTGGTTTGCACGTGTCTTAATCTATCTCTCTATCTATCACAGCTATCATTATAAAAGGTTGACTCGTACGAAGGCGCGTCGCTATATTCCCTCCAGAGCTGTATCAGTGTTTAATGTTGCTATATTACCTCCACTGGGCCAGTTTATCAGAAGTCTATACAAAATTGACTTTTGTAAATGCGCCATATTAACCTTTTAGTCAAACGTATTTGCTTTAATTATCAGGAGCGGCAGCCGTGTTCCCATGGCATCAGACCTGTGGGAAGTGTTTCTCAATTTAATAACTTCCTCTACCCGCTGGCTCCCTCGCCCTGTGGGCCCGTCATACTATTGATGTTCTTTTCCTCGCGTTGACCATCACTGATTCATCACTGTCCACATTCGCTGAAATCCAAGTCGTAAGAGATTCACCGCTGACATAAAACCCGTCTGCATTGTATTTGGTCCTTTTAAACATCAACATCCCTAAAAACGTCAATATTATAGCCATTTAAAAGTGGAACAACTTCGACCCTGATGTATTTTCAACGGATACTAACTTTAAAAACTTAGAAATGAGTCAGAGACAGTTGCACATCGATTGAGGCTGACTCAAAATCATTAGAGACTTCCGTGGGTGTTAAAACGAATGAGGACCAACATCTGAGTTCCATCTGAATGAAATGTTCATGTAACTGCTGACCTTGGATGTGTTTAAAGTAAAAGGCGTCTCGTCAACATCCTACGATCATTCCCACGGTGAGATCATCAGCTGGATTTAGGGTTTCATTCCCTGCGGGGGCAAAGGACGCGCAGCGCTGTTCTCTGAGCAAAACATGTTTAACCTTCAAGGAAAAATGAGCAAGAATAATTTGACGTATAAAATACGATCAATATGTCGTGAGCTTGTATTTTAAGACTGAACTAAGACGTGTTCCGAGGCTCTGATGTTTGTGGGCTGTTTGGCATTTCAGGGGGCAAAACGTGATTATTCAGCTGACCTAATATTTCCACCGAAAGCCCGATTCCACATCGACATAAGCCCCGTGGAATGAGTGAGAGTTAATTAAATTGAAATATTCGATGCAACACCTGAACCCTCCATTTATGCTCATTCACCAAATCCTGTTTGCATATTAACGGGATTCCATCTACAGGAATCCACCTTGAGAACCCACTCGTCTAGTTTCAGCTGTTCTTTTGCTCTTTACAAATATTTCATGAGGGAAATACTGCAACCGGAGCCCTTTTCCCCCCAAACCTACATCCCATTAAAAAAACTCATGAAACAGAACTTATGCGACCCCTTTCACACCCGCTCTAAACAGAGGTCAAAGAACAAAGTAAAGGAGCTTCGGCCCGACGTCGTCCACAAAGGAAACGGGACGGCGGAGCTGAGCGGCGGAGCTTCGGGTTTTTTACGGCTACAACTTTCAGCACCAAAGAGTCTGAAAGTGACTTCGTGGCTCGTTAAGCCGAGTGGAGCCGATGATCCTCCGTCACTCTTTCACTCAGAGATCAGATTGTTGTTTGATGTTTTCATGTGACTTACGGCAGCTTAAGTAGCCAATGATACATTTTAAATGTGCTTAACGAGATACTGCAGTTTTCTCTCCTGCGTTTATGACTGTAGAGCAAGTGAGAAAAAGTTTGCCGAAATGATTATTACCACAAACAGTGTTGGCTTCCTGCAAACACTTTCATTTTAACGTCTTTTCGCTGGTAATTCTTTTTTTTAAAAGAACTGAGTAAGATTATCCTGTCAAAGTGTTTTTCACCGAGACGAGAAAAAAGAAATTTGATGGGATTTAGAAAATCTTTTTTTTTTTTTTTCCTCACTCGTAAGATCCAGATAAAAGTTAAAAGAGGCATCAAAAAGATTGTTGTGTGGAAATGCTCGATCCCAGAAGATCGATAAAGCTCGCGACATAAAGAGCAATACTTTCTGCATCGGGGGGGAACGTCGGATTGAACGTGTTCCACCATCCGAAATCCTTCGCTATGATCTTATTGAGCGGGACCTTTTAGAGAGATCTGGAAATACAAATAAGTCACTTTTACAGTCAGTAAGGTTTGTGGTGAATATTAACACGCGTCGCGCAACTTAACACGACCTTGAATCATCTACAATCTTGATTCTACACTGTTTATTGCAATTAGTTTGTTTCACCAGAAATGTTCTGATTTATATTCAGAATATATTCATGTCGCATTAATGAACTTAATAATTACAATGGGAGGAAATGATTATGAGTTGAGCTGTGAAACAAGAGAGAAGTCACACGCAGCCAACGGAAATGAGGTGCAGACTAGTTTTAAATAGTTCCATCTGATCACATCACTGGTGACAGCGACAAAATGTGACAAAAGTGCAAATCTTTCTGCAGACACTGATCCTTCCTGTGCATAATCGCTCACGCTGTATTTGGCTTCCTCTGGAGGTGCATCATCTGGGGCTTAATTGAACACACAGGGGGCAAATTGCCAGCAGGTCAAGTCATTACAAACCCACCAGAACCAGATGTTTCACGCTGGACTGAAACCTTTGCACCCGACGCGCAGTTTTTTGCTCCCCGCGAACACCGCTGTGAATCAAATAGACAGACGACATTTAAAATCCAGTCTGCCTCCCCTTTGTTCTCTGCGTGGGAGTCCCCCCTCGACGCACAGCGCGTGTGCGCCGGCGAGCAGGAGCATTACCGGCGGGCGCGGCTCTCCTCTTACGAACCGCGGCGGTGCCGTAGAACATCTGGGGAAGCCATTGAAGAACTCAAATGTTGACAACGAATCTGACGAATAGGAGCATAAAGCATCTGTGGAGCCCGGCCAATTCGAGCTGCCAACATCATTCTGAGGGAGAACGCCGCCCCCCCCCATCAGCCTGACGCAGGAAATCAACAGCGTGTTTCAGGAGGCACTTCAACTGCCTCGCATCCCATCAGTGTGATTTATTAAACATGCCAATTTATGCTGATTACATCATTAATTCAATTTGCGCATAAATTAGAAGACATAATTCGAAACACGTGGGACATGGAGATGAAATGGATATCTTTAAGCGTTACGGTGTAAGAAAATTGTTTGTACGTCCTTTTGCATCCATGCAACGTGGTGCTTTAAATTTAAAGCTATTCTCTGAATTACTAAACCTTGTTTACTGACAGATAATAATTAGTAAAACTAAGATCAGCACATAGAACAGTCGGTCATGGTCATTTTACAGGAGAATTAAGTGTGTCGCTCTTCTCTGACAGCTCATTATCATTGGAATTGTATTGTCTGCATAGTGATAAAAAAAAAAGAATCCTCTCGGATCGGATTCCGACCGTCAAATGAAATGCATCCCTCACTCATGCACTCAGACTTTAAAGGCTAATTCAATTGTAAAACCTTGAATACAAAAAGCATTATGACTCATACAATAAGATGAGAGGCCAAACCTGCGCCTATCAAATGCCTCCATCCATTTCACAAACGGATCCCCTTGTAAGTGGGAATCATATCCATCATCTAAAAAGATAAGATGGCCGCATGCGATCCTCTCAAGCGCTCGTTGTTTATTCCTCTCAAGCCCTGAGCTCTTTCATTGTGATAAAATCTGACCGTCGGTTGAAAAGCGACAAAGAAACAAAGCAATGTAATTGTGTGAAGGCCCCTTTTCTTGACGAATTAGTATCCTGGCATAATAGGCTTCTTGCGTGGGGTTTCGGGCCCTCGGGGGGAATTTCATCAATGTGTTTGTTTTATCTGCCAATTTATAACCGTGTTTGTCTGAATAACATAAGCGCTCCTCACCGATTGCATGATTTTCCTGATCTGGATCTCAAGGCGCAGCCGGGGGACAGAAGTGTCCCGTCTGGAGACCTCAGAGCTTTTCGGGCGGTGTGATTTTGTTTGCTTCGTGGGACCGTGACCCTCAGCACGCATTGGTGGATGGTCTGGGTTTGGAGCAAGTCACTTCCCCTCGAGCGCTGGAGATCGAGTATCTCAAAGTCTCATGAAGACTGTGGACTGTCATGGCGACGAGGGAGCAAAGCTCTCGCTTGACCAGTCAGCCCCCCGTTCCGACCTACGGTCACCAGCTTTGATTAGAGACCCAAAAGAATGAGATCGCGGATGCAATCGGTCCACCAAATGAGCTTCCTTTGTGGGGCGGCCGGGTTCAGCCTCAGCGGCGCCTTGAGGGAGGCGTCCAGAGTGGAGCCGCTTCACCTTTGCATTTAAAGGGGGCAGCGGAGGTGGTCTGGGCTTCCGATCAGGATTCCTCTTTCTTTAAAGGTTATCCAGGCATTGCTTGAGAGGGACATCTTGACCCCCCCCCCCCGGCAGCTAAACCTGCCCTCCTTGCCCCAGATAAGGATGGATTAATACCCACAAACGGTGGGTCACGAGCTGCACGGCCCCCCATGATTTGATATTCAAAGCAAAACTGAGCTCATGCTGAAAGTTCGAGAATTTGTTCAAACTAATTATGAAACTTCTGCCACAAAATAATGAAAAAAAAACACATGCAAATTAAGCAAAATTAGAAAATGATGCATGTCGTCCTCATTCAAATGAATGAAAACGAGTAAATGAGGTTTATTTCTGCTTCCACACAGAATCCTTTCATGCTGTTGCTGTAATCAGCCCTGGCCTCAGAGTGCCTTTTATTCCTCAGTGACACCTGCACGCTGCAATTGGTTCGTCCTTTCAACCATTTCAAAGTTCCATTGAGGAGTACGAGAAGCTTTTTCCTTTTAGAGAAAAGGTGTTTGTATGCTATGCGTGACTCTATTCAGTGACACTATGTGAAATAAACATCTCCGTGGCACAAATAATACAACAAGAAAAACAGCCTGACTGTTGCTTGACAGGTGCTCTGTGACCTCAAAAGGCCGGTCCGCGGGATCAATACACCACTGAAACCAGCCACACGGCTGACATTTCAGAACTGTCAACTGTGCAATAGTCAAAGTAAGCATGCGGCAGGGAGAGCAAACAGAAAAACAAACAAGAGACATCAAGAGGAAAGTAGAGATACCAACCATGAGCTGCAGGTTCAGTGCTGGGCGCAGTGTCTGAGCACACAGGGAGAGGACATGGCAGTTGAGGAGGGAGGTGTGGAACAGGAGGAACAGCATGCAAATAAAGAAGAAGTTGGGGGAGAGGGGGGTCAGGGAGGGAGGGAGCGGGGCAGGGGGAGAAAACAAATGACACCCATAAGCAAGCATTCAGAAGACCAGAACATGACAATGACAAAAGACACAAGGCTTAAGGGAAATCAAAGGGAACCGAAGGCAGTGCCGAGATAAACATAAGCTTACACACACACACACACACGCACACAAATGCACTTTGGGTTGCACACACTGGACGCTCCGCTCAGAGGGGAGGTCGGCTGCTGCTCGCGGAGATACGGGAGAGACCATTATCTTCCGCTTTAGGCAAACTATCGAGAGGAAATCATTGTGCGCCTGTCCCGACGTACGACTTTGAAAACACTCGCATCTATTTGCAAAGAGAATCCTTTGTATGGCGACGACTCAAGTTTTCACAAAGTAAACTCGACGGCAGTGCGGCCAGTGGCCCTGAGCTGCATACTCTGAGCCTCTAGGCATTAGTTTAGGATGATGTGTCTTTTCAGAATAAACCTCCGCGCTCACTAGAAACATACGGTTTGTGGGCGTTACTCATGCACAGTTATCCAGAGAGTCAGAATTAGAGACCATTTACAACCCAGTAAAGAGCTGAAATATACATTTGAATATTAAGCAGCATGGGGTTTAGTCATAAGCATGTAGGCATGGGAAATACATCAGAACACACTTTGTTCAAACAGGACAGTTTCAGCAGATGTCATTTCGAGATGCTGGATTCACAGCAGGGTGCCTTCGGTTTCCTTCGGCCTTCTGTCTCGACGGAGACACGAGAAAGTGCCAGAAATCCATTAAGACACAGGCAGAGGTTCCTGGAAGAGAGAACGCTGCCCGGCACGTGCAATTGTTGGGGGACCAGCAGCTCTGCCGCCGGAGGCTCGGGGTACGAGGGACGACCCCCCCGAGGTGAGAACGCCGTGAAGTGCAGAGGCCTCTGTGGGCCTGTTTCCTCCTCGAGTAGCTGAGACAGCGCTAAATAAAGCCGCCACTCTGACGGCGTATTAGCACATTTGGTTTGAACGTGTAAAGCTTCTCATCCAATCAATGGACCGGAGCGACCAAGGGATGTCCCAACATGTTTGTAGCATTTACATTTAAACAGACGGGACCCAGCTGACCAGTTAATTATAGGTGATATATGCGGTTGGATATTTTATGATACGAGTGTAAGATAAAGTCTAAAAATGTTGCCGCAATAATTGAAAGTATTAAACTGAGTGCTTCGATGTCAAAATAATGTCATTTAAGAAAAAGAATGAAACTGCGCTGTGTTGTCGAGGGAGCCACGACGCAGAAAGAGATACCAGAGGGCAATTAATGGGTAACGTATCGTCCTCCAGAGTCGCAGCCTCATCGCTTAGACAACCACACAGCTCGACGGCACCAAATCCTCCACATCCAGGCAAATGGATGGGAGAGAAAAGTGTGTAGTTAGCCAAAGGAAGAAAGCGAGTCCGTCGGTACATGTTAAAACAATCACAGTTAAATAAACGTCCCGGAGCGATGCGGTTGGTGTCGGTTGGCTCGGCGGTGGAAAAAGGATCAACTCTGACCCTGCGAGCTTCAGTCAGGAATCAGGAATCGGCGACTCGCCGTGTCACGACGCCACGCGCAGAGATGTCTGCATGCCGCTGGCGGCCCGAGTACTTTTTTGTCGGATCCACTTTCGCGACTCCGGCTTTTTGTTTGTGGTTTCCTACACAATTTCCTACATCGTTTCGCCTTCTCCCACTGTGCTCCGTTGATGAAACCGGCACCCCGTCTGTTTTCCCCAACGACAGTTTTCGCCCTGTGACAATTGTTGAATGTTGTTAAAATAAGAGAGGAACTTTATTCCTGAATCCTGAGAACTAAACAGCATTCCGGATGAACCGTTTTTGTTGCACACTGTTCATACATTAAAATTCGGACTGAGGAAAACCTTAAGATACTGTCTAAATAGCCCCTAACCCCCCAAGCTGTAAACCTATAAGGGGGAACACTATAATACAATTACAATTCCCCATTTGTGCATTCACAAACCAGAATATTACCTGTAGTTTTTTTGTACCAGGCTGTAAACAAACTAGGTCATTTTAACATGGAAGGGGGGGGGTTAATGGGGATTGATGGCTCTGCAGTTCCTGTCACTTCAGGGTTGGCTTCAGTTTTCAGCAAAGGAGGTGGTAACGGTACAATTTAGCACTTTAACACACTCCATGCAGTCTAGACGCCGTGAGGTGCCCTAATTATAAGTATTTGCACGGAGTCAAATGGTCTTTTTCAGATACCGTGCCGCTAGCTGATCACCTCCTCCGTCTCCTTTCATGCCTCTGAACGTCCGCGTTAAGAAGCCCCGCTGCTCTCGGGACTTTCCACGATGCCGAATGCGGTTACATCGCCGACGCTCTTTCCGTGTCGCGCGTCATGTTTCCATTGACCTTAATCAAATTAGTTACGGCCGGCTGCACCAATTTTACGACAAAGACAAGAAATCAATCTGAGCAAAGTGGGAACAATATCACACATTATCTGGCACAATGTGCGCACGTGTCGGTCCGGATGATGTGGGGCGCAAACACTTCTGAATTCATCAAATTCTCGTCACTTCGCCAGATGGTGTTGATGTGATTTAAGACCCAGACAAAAGCAATAGATATTTGTTTCTCTTCCCTGCTCGCTGTTTGTTTTGTTGTTCTGTGGTTTAAATTAATGAGTTGTCAGCACCGCTTATGGTCTTTCATCAGTTAAACGTAATGCTAGTGTGGGGGAGCGGCTTTATTTGCACAAGGCACACATTTATTATTTTCCTTCCTTTTAGGGTTTAAGTGGCGGCACAGTCCGATGTGTTGAATTAGGGAACAGTGATTCATATTGTGCGGATGAGAGCGATGCGGTAATGATAAAGCCAGAA
Organism: Gasterosteus aculeatus; assembly: GCF_964276395.1. Classification (NCBI taxonomy): domain Eukaryota; kingdom Metazoa; phylum Chordata; class Actinopteri; order Perciformes; family Gasterosteidae; genus Gasterosteus; species Gasterosteus aculeatus. Next base: position 28,637,191 of record NC_135694.1, on the reverse strand, counting down.
CATGTGGGAGGGAGGAGAATAGGATCCCTGGAAAAGATGTCAGTGCATTTGTGCTTTTGGGTGTGCGTTTGACAGAAGACCTCCTTTTGGCCCCCCGACTGCTACCAGAGCAAAAGACTGCAGCCCCCGAGGAACGTGTGCAGCCTAAAATGTTGCCTTTCAACGAAAGCTCCCCCCCCAGCTCACACAGAAATGGCAGAAAAACAGAAAGAACACAGAGCAAAAAGTCAACGTGACAAAGGAGACACACGCGACATTCACTTCCCTGAAAAATTAAGTAGACTGTATAATTGCTATTATTATTTTCTACTAATTGTAGGAGTCGGTCTGCAAGACATCTCAATAAAGAAATGTATTTAGTAGTGAAACAGTAATTGTCATTTCCGCATGAACCCGGCCGAGCACTTAAGTGTTGGGCCACTAATAGATTGTTTTAAAGTGCTCTGTTCTGTCCCTTTAACGGGTAACTGATAGAAAAAGAAAATCTCAATCCCACTCTGATGGATTCATTTGGCGGTGGGCGGACGATGTGGGAGAATGAAATCAACTGGCACAGCGAATTATGGCCATATGAGTCTGCCTTCCCTCTATGCGCACAGTTATAATGGAATTCCTCTGACGGCGGAAGGCAAAGGGAAAACATCTGGAAGAGGACCGTTAGTGGGTTATTTGAACCTGAAAATGTTGCGGCTGAAGACGCGAGGTTTGCTTTATCGGGTGTGGAGTCCGCACATCTCAACGCAATCGTGTTCGCCGGCGCCTGAAATAACTCCGCCAGCACTCTGTACACAATCCTCGGCTCCATCTGGTCTTACTCCGTCATTACGGGTGGACGTGGGTGCAGAGAAGAAAGCCAGCGTTATTTCATTGGCATGCACGTTTGCACAGAAATGAAGCCCCTTTTCTACTGTTGGTATGCTGGTCACTCATTGAGCATCATAGTGTGTTTTAATCCCCACAGTAATGCACAATAATGTGATTATGAATTCGATTAGAGTAGTGAAATCACGCGAGCTATTTAACAATCATTTTCACTTTACTTAAAGCTCCACTTAGTCGTTTATAATCATATAATAATACATAATGCATCATAAAAGGAGTACAATGCTTAAAATAAAGGAACCTGTGATACACAATGATCCTTAAAAAGCAATGATTGTTTATAATTTGATTTATAATCTACAACACATTAAGACATTGACATCATATTAAGTGTTCCCAGTTTACTTTGTTAATCTGTTTTGCAAATTGAAGAAGTCAAACTGAGACGATGAACCTCCGATGAACAGCGGCCTCCGTGCCGGATGCTACTTACAATAAAAAAGGAAATAATCCAAGGGGCACCATGCGAGATCCAAGATTGTGAGCATTTCAACGGACTTTCACCACGGTGATGACAGCGCTGACGGGGCGGACGGAGGTCGGGTGCCGGGACGGACTCGTCTGTTTTGATGGTTTTAAAAGCTGTAAACGCTTAAACGCGTAAAGGCTTCTGGCTATTAATTTCTTATGAATTCAACTTTTCTTTTCCAATTGTAAACTAGTTTGTTTTTGACTTTATTATTTTCTTAAGCTAAAAAATCATCTCATTTTTATTTATTGCCTAATTCACTAACCTTAAGGAAATACTGGTGTTATTATTAACTTTAAAGTAACTTTTAATCCGCAGCAGGAACATTATCAATAATCAGCGTCAGTTAAAATAGAAATAATCAGGCTCGTGCGGATTCCCGACTCCTTGATCTGAGGCAAAGGAGCTATCAATCATACTGCATATAGATAGGTATTCTCTTTAATCCAATCAGATGGCATAATCAAGAACAATGCCTGTGATTTCTGCCAGCGCCGTGAGATTTGTTCCAATTGAGCGGTCTGTCACAGCGGCTGTGATTGCATTCGGGGGCTCAGGCTGATTTCTGACTCGAGGCCTGAGGTGATGTTTTCTATCTTTACCCTTTGGAGATTTACGCTCACAACAGCCCCGAGTTGTGTTTCTGTGAGAGCACGATCGAATTTGCCAATTTCCAAAAGGGGCCTAATTTTAAAGTGCAGCTGTTGAGTTATTGCTCATCCTCACTGCCGCCCTCCGTCAACAACCCACCTTCCATCATCTACGATGCATTTCATCATCATTTCGTGTCTTCAGCGACTGAATATTATAAAATAATCGTCAGACCCTTATAATTACCGCCGTCAATCCAGCCTCCGTGCTTCATAGTTTCACGGCCTTCTATTTGTTGTTCTTCTCCTACTTTCATGTCACACTGCTGTTTACAACCGTAAAGGAAATGCATTTCTTGTGTGATGGAGGGGTTTGCAGTTTGGTTGGAGAAAAGGTCCAACCTGTTGTGAGACCCTGTTGTGATTTGGGGAACAAAGGCAGCGGGTTGCCGTGAGAGGAGAAAGGCACCGTGGCCCATTATTTGTCCTCTCCATCAAAAAACACCCGTAAACACTTCTAGTTCTATACATGGTTTAGAGGACTTTTAGGGATGAGGCTGGAGTATTTTTTTATCCTCCTCTTGTTAAAAAAAGCAGCAGAAAAGCAGTCAAAAACGGTGAATGACGCCAGAAACTGATTTTAACCCATCGTTAAAGGAACTCATGAGGATGGAGATACATGGAGTGATTGAAGGCTGTGCGGGGAATAACAAAGCGCGCACACACACACACACACACACACACACACACACACACACACACTTAAAGATAGTGGGAGGGTGATACTGTACCTTGATTGGCTTCAGGGTAGGAGATGGTGGTGATGGTGGTGGTGGTGGTGGCTGTGGTGGGTATAGGGGTAGTGGTGGGAGCATCTGGATGAAAGGACAAATACAATGCAAACACAGGGGGGAAACAAATGAGTATAAAAGCCGTGAAGATAAAGTAAAGTCACTGTGAAGCGATGGTATCTTTGTTTGATATATCACCAACAGCTCAATGTGCTTCAGAGTGTGTGTGTGTGTGTGTGTGTGTGTGTGTGAGAGAGTCAAAGGCTGGCTGCAGACCTTCTGATGGATTGGTAATGGCAGTGCATTAAATATTGTACACACAATGATGACAACGCAACACATCATGTGGTCTCACACACCGACTGAGACGATGAAAGACTTGTTGGGACCTCCTTGCTTTTTGACATGAAATACTGACAAAGCTTGCGAGCACATGGTTGTTAAAAGTGATTAAATGTCTAATGGGTAACACATGCTGGTGTAGTACTTATGCTGTCATTGTTATGCAGCGAGATGTCTTGAGCAACAAACGTGTCTGTGCATTCTTAATATCTCAAAGGAGATCCAGGAACAAAGTTGGTGAGGATACTGGCAACAGAAAAAAGGCTAAAACGAAAACGTAAAAAGTCAAACAGGATGACACAATAAATGGCGGTGCACATACAACAGGAGGGAAATAACAAGCACACAAAACAAATGGGCAAAAGAACGGATGAATTACTACCTGGCTGTTTATTGGTCAAGTGATTTACATCCAAACTGCAATGCCTCCATCATGTGATCCCACGAGTCATTGGCGTGAAATTGATTCATTCTTGAGTTTCGTGAGGTCACATTGACCTTTGACCAGCAAATCCTAACCAGCTCAGCCTTGATGGCGAGTTTCGCCGCCGGCCTTCGTGAGACGTGGCGATCAGAAGATTGGAGCCCACGGTGACCTTCTGACTTTTGACCCTCCAAAACCCAACCGGCTCCTCATTGATTTTCACTCGGATGTTTGTATCAAGTTTGAAGAGATTCCCTCCCAGCATCCCCGAGGCGTCCCGCTCACCGGGAACGGAGCGGGTAGACCGACGCACACATCGCGCCTGCGGCCGCGGGCCGAAATTAATTGAACCGCGTCAGGCCGGGTTGTTGAGTACACAAACTTTGACTGGAGAGCATTTTTGCTCCCACAGCCTTCACTTCATTATCCAGGTTGGACTCCCCAGCCCGACAATGACCGGGGGGCGGGGTATCAAAAGTGACATTTCCCTTGTCGAGGTGGCCGTGCTGCACTGATATGACGCCGCTGGCGGGGCAGCTTTGTAAAAGGCCTCCTCTTTCTGCTCTGATTGCCTGGGAATGGAACCTACAAGGTTTTGGGGTTATTGAAATGTTGTGAAAAAGTGTGTTTTCAGCCGTTGATACGGGAGGAAGGCAGGTCTGCACCTAATCTGCACGGACATTCTGCATTGTAAAGAGGCGCTGGAGGCGTTTGGGCCAAGAACGGGGAGGAGATTGATGTGCGGCAGACAGGAGAGGTGCAGTTTTTAGCAGTTACAAGCTTTCACATTGGTTGTGATGGTGGACGGAAGCTTTGTTGCAGTTTATTGGACGCACAAGACGAGGAGCTATAAAGAGGAACACGGTGCAGATGAGAATAGTGACGGTGTTATTCCTTCCCCCAAAAATATCTATAAATAACATTTTAACTAGCATCAATAAAAGGTGGGCCAACCACAAATGGCAGAGAGGGCGATTTTTTTTAACAATAAAACCACTTGTTGCTGGTTTGCCATTGATAGCGTTTGCTAATGGTGACGCTTGAGACATGAGATGAAATGCCCTTGTTTGTTTTAAATTCGCACCATTTCCACATTCAACGTTCGTAGTTTTAACATGTTAATTTATTCTGTCATGTAGGACATAGAGTTCAATGCGGGTGGAGTCGCCTTTGGAGCGAACTTCAAGAGGCTTTTTTTGGGGAACCACCGTTTCTGGAACCTTTGTGTCTTGCTCCACATCTCTGCACCCCCGTGTGCCTCTCGGTCATAAGTCACATTTATGGTTATTGCAAATCTGAGCGCACAACGAGATGTTCAAGTAAAGGTATTTCCACGAAGACATCGCTGAATTCAAACTGCAATACATCCAGAAAGAGATAATAAAAGTGAACTGGCCCCTCGAGCAGGATGTCTTCCCTAAGGTTACAGAGTTTATCGTTGAAAAGGAATCTTCTCCGACGGAAGAAATGGTTACTTGACAAATCCCTTGACAATTTTATGAAATTTATAAAAAGAAATTCACCAATTCAAATAACAGGCAGAGAGGTCCGTGATAACTTTGCCTGCAGCACATTTTTAAATGCTAATGAAGGCCTTCGGGTGATCACGATCAGTATCCCACTGGTTGCTGTGCGGCATATTTTTTTTAATCTACCATCAATTCAATTTTTTAAGTCAACCTTGATAATACAAAGGGTCTGTACACAACAACGTGCTGGGGGGGGGGGGGGGGGGGGGGGGGGATCCATTGGGAAGTCTGCTGGCAGATGAAGCTTGAGCTGATGAGTTTCACACATGCTTGAGAGCCACGACTCCAGCTCCAGGGTGGCGCCGTCTAATTGCTTTTTATCCCATTATTGAATGTGAGGGTCCAGCAGATGTTTGGGATCATCAGTGTCAGCATCTCATTAAAACAGTAGCAGTCCAAAAAATGATAATTAAAGATGAAAAGAAGGACTGTCTGAACGTACACTATATTTTCCTTTTTGTGACCACCTGGTGCAACGTATCAAAGGACACCGGAGCTTGTTGACTCGCGGATGCGACAGGCACGAATGTGCTTTTCTTTCCCGCTGAGCCACTGATGAAGCTCACGGATCTGCGTTTCTGCTCTGAATGAGTGGAGCGGGCCTGCAGGAGGCTCCGGGATGGAGCCTGACAGGAATCATTCCCAGTTGAAGTTAAATAAGTCGATGTGAGAACAGCAACGGCAGGTCTGCACAGTCTGCACAGTGCCGGTAAGCAGACCGAGCAATATTAAACCTGAAAGAGTTGATTATTATACATGGGAATAAGTGAGGTACAGCACAGTAGGGTACGTCAGATCCACAGCGCATTGGACTATAGTAGGGTGTAGTATTGTATAGTATAGTGTTGCATTACAGTTTAATGCAGTACAGCCTTTTGTATACAATTATGAGAAGATTATTATTATTATCATCAGACTTTATAATAGTGGTAACTGTCAGCCTTTGGGAATGAGAGTAAAACATAGTATAGTATTTAAACGTTCTAGTTAAAAAAATAACCAATATGTTGAATGCCAATAAATGTTTGACCTCTGGAAATGTGGCTTCCAGTTTTCTGAAAACAAAAAAATGGGATAAACAGAGAAAGACTCTGCAAGAGGAGATAGCGTGCTTCGATTGTGATCGCACAGTAATGTCAGAAATAACGTACAGGTTTGAAGTACAGCATTGGAGATCCATCGTGCTCTGAAGCCCTGGTTGACGTTCCCGTGTGAAGTGCTCATCAGGACGTCTTTTTCTATCGCTTTTAGCTTTCATGTTTCCAAGCTTCGTTGGGGTGTTTGACCTTCTACAACATCTGACTGTAATATTGATTTGCTGCTTTGTGTCCCATTTAGCGTCTCTTAGCCCTGCGGCGCTTATCTATGGTGTATTTCCGACAATCCTCCGGTGTTTCGCTCGGGTACGTTCTTCCTTGGCCCCTCCAGGCGGTGTCCTCGGCCCCGGAAAGTGAAAGAGCCTATTGTGTGTTTGTCTTACAACTCTTGCCTTTCATCTTTCCAGAGAGACGATACAAAGAACTAACGTGAAGTCAAACTAATCACTCAAATGCTCTCGATCGGCTCCCTGTTTCAGAATGAATGAGGCTCTGCTGTGTGAGTAGATAGTTGGGCCTCATGTTTATCGCAGATCTTTGAAGAAGGACACCAAACCGTTCAAAAGGCTTTCAGCTTCAGATAACAAACTCGAGGCCGAGGGGTCAGTCTCCATGTGTTGGAAAGAAATGTAAAGAAAAAAAGTGTAAAATACAGCCTCCACAGAGCGGGGGAGTGGGAGGGGGGGCGGGAAATGAATGCTGGGATTCAAAATGACAGAATTTCCCTTGAATTTGCTTTGGAGGTGATGAATTACTTTTCCCCCCTCGTCGCATTTCACACCAGAAATTTCGCTTCCACTCAAGTGCAATTTCAGCAAACTAAGAGCGCTTGCAGCCCGAATGGGATGTTTTGGTACACTTTGCTCCTCGCGAAGAATCGTTGGAAGCCACTTAGAGAGCCAACAGTGATTTGTGGAGAGAATTCCCATTTTGTTTTAATGGAGAAGAAGTGTAGAAGAAGTATGAAGGAGGAGGACTGAGTGCAGCGGGGGGTCACTAAACGTGCTGCTGGAGGAGCAGGGAGAAGCAGACCTCCCTTATTGGGTAAGCGGCAGCCGGTAAACAACTTAAAACCCCTCGGCGCCGGGTCTCACTCGACGGCGAGAGGAGCAGAACCCCGGCGGTTGTGTTTTCTCACCCTGTGAAGTACGAGCGGCAGAGCGAGCTGGAGCGCCGCGGACTGCATTCTTTCTGCTGTTAACATTGTTAGTGTCAGCCGGTCTCACGGTGCTCTCCATCACTTAGGGTCACAATACTGGAGAATCCGATGCATTAGAAGAGATGGCGGCCATAGCTGCATTTGTTTGTGGCTGTGTGGCGGGCGGGAGGAGGAGGAGGGGCGGAGAGGCGACATCATCCTTTTACACAGCTGCAATGTACAGCTTGGGATCCAGGGCTGATGGTGTGGTGCATTTTTACCTTTAATAAAAGAAAATGTCTTTCTTCTTAACGCCATAGAAAACGGGAAAAAAACACTCATTTCAAGATGCTTTTTGGGGCATCGTGGTGCATTAAGGGAGGGATTCTAACGTTCAGAGAGATCAGAGTTGTCTTCTCCTTACTCGCCGCATTTGAAGGAGATTTTTTGGGGTTAATAAAATGCCAGATGTAGTGCGGGATGATGCTTAAATACAAAGGGCAGGACAACTCCACTATAAAGTGAACCGCCGGGCCGCGGAAAAGAAAGAAACAACTATTATTCATAAACTTTACAATATTTTTCATGTCAGTTTCTTTTCCTGAAAAATAATTTATTTTGAAAAATGGCCGGATTCTCTCTTAATTACATGTCCTGGTCCGTCTCAATACAGTTTAGTTTTTTCGGGTCGACAGAATAGCTGTGTGCAAGGCGTGTGTTGTGTGTGTCGTGCATGTGTGCGGGTGTGTGTGTGTGTGTGTGTGTGTGTGTGTGTGTGTGTGTGTGTGGCGGTGGGGGGTCCGGAGGTTCAGCTTCTGACACTCCGGCCACAACATCCTGTCTTCCCATTAGCAAGGCGAAGGTTCCACGTTGCATTCGCTGTTGAATTACAGTGGACATTAGTGGTGAGGGAGCCCCGGACACATCAAAGTCATCAAAAGAACCAGCTGCAAAAGGATGGAGACCTTCTGTGCTTTTAATGGCTGCTGCTGTTTTCTTTTTTTTTCTTTTTTTTTTGGGCGCAAGGCTTTTAGTTGCCCACATGTTGCATTACCGCGTTTATGTGTGAGCCTCTCTCAGTGCGGGGGGATGCGTGGGCAGTTGAGAGGGGAGATCTTGCATCCCTCACTATGGGATTTGGTTGTTTCAGGCCAGGGGAGAGTGATGTAGAAAAAGCCTGCAACAATTACCAGAACATTCACACCCGATGCAAAGTAGTGGATAATGGAAAGTACAGAGGTGAGCAACAATAAGGCTGCATGTAAAATAATTGCTCTTGTCTTGTTGTTGATCTGATTAGAAATGCACACACACACAAACACACACACACACTTTGTCTTACCGTACTGTCTCTCTTCTCATTTTAATATTCCAGGTCCAATCCCTTAACCATCATTAAATGAGAAACACTTATTAAAGTTACTCGACCCGAATCGCGTTGCTGAATTGCAAAACAAATGATTTCAGTCCTGGAAAATTCTTTAATCTGAAGATCCGTGTGTCAAGATCACATGTCACACAGCGCCGCATATTCACGTAGATCATTTACATTCCTGTCAGCTCGCCAATTGGTGAGAGAGAACTGACACACACACACACACACACACGCACAGACACACAAAGAGGCTTACAGTGTGCTGTTAGTATTGACTAACAGCTGTAATATAGCAGGGGGCAGTAGGCTGTTTCCTGCTTTTCAACAACACCTCTGTTGTTTTATTGCACGCATCATTAGCACAGCCACGCGCTCCGCTGTAAATAACATCCATTCAGCTGGCATCCGTCAGGCATTGGGACCTCCCCCCCCCCCCCCCCCCCCCTTACATGAAAAAGAGGCCTTTCACTCTGCTAATTCTCTCGGACAATAACACAACTTCCCCGCGGGCTCGGGGTCTACCAAAAGTGAAGGTGAAGTAGATTTTGCCAGGGAAAACGAGCACATTAGAGTTTTATGCCCCACCTAGGGAGGACATGTGACCGCAATCAGCAGTATAATAGCATGGTAAGATAATGCTTATGAGGAAGAAAGAAAACAACATTACAAAAGACTCCAGGGAGCTCCAGCAGCAGGAGGCTAAATCGAATAAACCTGGCAGAGGTGGGCGGAGGCATGTTCAGGATCACCTGACACCACCGTGTCTATTGATCCACAGCTGGGTCGTGGTTCTAAACGCAATTACTGAGATGGTTTACACTATGCGGATGGTGGTTCTCACTGCAATGGGTCTGAGAACAGAAGAGGTTGTATGCTGCACAGCTGGTAAATCACTTTTTGCAGTATTGTGTAACGCAAATATCACCAACAGTACCATTAAAGTAATAGTAATTAGCAAAGAACGTATATTTATATACGTATAAGTAAATGTACGGCACAGACAAGCTATTTGCCGCTGCTCTTGCTGCGGAGAGAAGCCATGTCCCTCCCCCAGGCTGAAATCTGTTGCCTGTGTCAGTGCTGGTAGCATTGACAGACCAGCTGCCCGCTCGTATATTTCCGCGTTGACGTGTCTGATACGACTGCAGTGATTGGCTGCACGAAGATGAAATCCGAGGACTCAATGGGGTGAGATCGGGTTTACGTTTAGTAAGAAACCCACTGCTGATTACCTTCACTCACTCCCCTTCAAAAGCATAATAAAAGTTAATAGCCTCAAACCGTGACGGTCACTTATGCTGAGATTGCGAGGTTTTCCCAATTGAACGCAGGCCCCAGAGATGTTTGACTAACCAACTCGGAAAAAAACTCTGTAAATGTTGTTTTTCACGTGAGAAATGTGATGTAATGTAATTTCGAGGCACTTTTCGCAATTTATCTGGCTGTAAAAACAAATCACCTGATCAATTTCCCATAAAATCTTCATCAAAATGTGAAATGAGGAATGCAAACTTTACTTCTGGTCTAAAATATTTCACAAACCACGCAGAGAGAGGAACAACACGGAGGACATGACCTTCTCTCCTGCATCAAAAAATAGCAGCGTGTTCAAAACGTGTCAAGGCGCAGCGTTGCTCTTGGTGTGTTGCTCGTGGTGTGTTGCTCGTGGTGTGTTGGTCGTGGTGTGTTGGTCGTGGTGTGTTGCTCGTGGTGTGTTGCTCGTGGTGTGTTGGTCGTGGTGTGTTGCTCGTGGTGTGTTGCTCGTGGTGTGTTGCTCGTGGTGTGTTGCTCGTGGTGTGTTGCTCGTGGCGTGTTGCTCGTGGTGTGTTGCTCGTGGGGTGTTGCTCGTGGGGTGTTGCTCGTGGGGTGTTGCTCGTGGGGTGTTGCTCTTGGGGTGTTGCTCGTGGGGTGTTGCTCTTGGTGTGTTGCTTGTGGTGTGTTGCTTGTGGTGTGTTGCTCTTGGTGTGTTGCTCGTGGTGTGTTGCTCGTGGTGTGTTGCTCGTGGTGTGTTGCTCGTGGTGTGTTGCTCGTGGTGTGTTGCTCTTGGTGTGTTGCTCGTGGTGTGTTGCTCTTGGTGTGTTGCTCGTGGTGTGTTGCTCGTGGTGTGTTGCTCGTGGGGTGTTGCTCGTGGGGTGTTGCTCGTGGGGTGTTGCTCTTGGTGTGTTGCTCTTGGTGTGTTGCTTGTGGTGTGTTGCTCTTGGTGTGTTGCTCTTGGTGTGTTGCTCGTGGTGTGTTGCTCTTGGTGTGTTGCTCTTGGTGTGTTGCTCTTGGTGTGTTGCTCGTGGTGTGTTGCTCGTGGTGTGTTGCTCGTGGTGTGTTGCTCGTGGTGTGTTGCTCGTGGGGTGTTGCTCGTGGGGTGTTGCTCGTGGGGTGTTGCTCGTGGGGTGTTGCTCGTGGGGTGTTGCTCTTGGTGTGTTGCTCTTGGTGTGTTGCTCGTGGTGTGTTGCTCTTGGTGTGTTGCTCTTGGTGTGTTGCTCGTGGTGTGTTGCTCGTGGTGTGTTGCTCTTGGTGTGTTGCTCTTGGTGTGTTGCTCGCGGTGTGTTGCTCTTGGTGTGTTGCTCTTGGTGTGTTGCTCTTGGTGTGTTGCTCTTGGTGTGTTGCTTGTGGTGTGTTGCTCGTGGTGTGTTGCTCTTAGTGTGTTGCTCGCGGTGTGTTGCTCGCGGTGTGTTGCTCGCGGTGTGTTGCTCGTGGTGTGTTGCCTGTGGTGTGTTGCTCTTGGTGTGTTGCTCGTGGTGTGTTGCTCTTGGTGTGTTGCTCTTGGTGTGTTGCTCTTGGTGTGTTGCTCTTGGTGTGTTGCTCTTAGTGTGTTGCTCTTGGTGTGTTGCTCTTGGTGTGTTGCTCGTGGTGTGTTGCTCTGAGTGTGTTGCTCTTGGTGTGTTGCTTGTGGTGTGTTGCTCTTGGTGTGTTGCTCTTGGTGTGTTGCTCGTGGTGTGTTGCTCTTAGTGTGTTGCTCTTGGTGTGTTGCTATGGGCGCCGGCGGGAAGAAGAAATGAAATCCAGTTTGAGTAATCATGACATTGAGCTCGCATGGTTATCAGAGACCAACACAGGTTGGTCTTGATCTTATTTCTCTCTTGTTGTCTTCTGGTCTGGATCCAAGTGGACTTCTCGATCCAGACCAATAGGGGTTAAACGTGCACTGCTGCAGGTAGGAAGAGAGAAAGCGAGGCGGCGTAGGATCAGTGTTGCGTACCGTAGACGTAGAGGATGTAGTCGTCGAAAGACTCCCCCACCGTGTTGGAGGCCACACAGCGGTAGGTTCCGTTGTAGGACTTGTTTAGGTTTTCGATGTAAAGATCCCCTCCGGTGATGACGGCGTGGGACGGCACGTCGTCGTCCACCTTCACCCAGTTCACCCGCTGTGGCCTGAAATGAAGAGCAGAGCACCGGGTGGATCTTGTGGATGTGGCAGACGGTGAAAACAGAGTGGAAGCGACGGATTATCTGATCATCCCGTTGATCAAGAACAAGCGTTCGTCCTTCGAGTCTTTCTGAATTCTTTTCTCTCGCACCTTTGAAAGAAAATGAAAAATGTGTCCTTTACAGTGTATCTTACAAAAAGCACATTCTGCCTGTTGTGCACAGCTAAAAGCAACAATAACCGCAAAGCAGCTTTGTTCTCAGATTGCCGGCGTTTCACACTTGTAGCGCCGCGTTGCCGTGTAGGAGGCAGCCACTCAAGTGTGGCCATTTGTTCCGTTCTCTACCTTGACTGAGGTTTCTGTCGCGGTGACAGATTCCATTTTCATGACAATGAGCTCGGAGCCACGGAGGGGGAAGAGGGGAAAAGAGAAGACAAAACGCCTCCATTTTGCTTCCTGCTCCTTCCAATGGCCGCTGCCAGCGACCGTTATTTCCCGCGAGCGCGCGCGCCGAGGGTCTCTCTTGTTGCTTTGTGATGCTTTAACTTGTTTCCCTCCATTTGCAAACAGCTGGAGTGAAGAGGGGAGCAAAGCAAATAGGACTGGGGGAAAGAAGATGATGTGGAAAAAAATGACAAGAAAATATGAAATGGGTGTTTGAGCTCAATAACAAAAGCAAACAAACCATATGCAAGGGGGGAGGAGGGGGGGGAGGGTGGGGGATGCCTGGGAGAGAGTGCGTCTTTTACTCTCCAAATGAAATGTAAATAACCGGTAAACATTTAAATGAGAAGGGGTGAGAGGCGTGACCTAAAAAAAAAAAGAAGAAGAAGTATAGATAGGATGTCGTGAGAAGGGGGGAGAGTGAGAACTCCCTCCCCTTCTCACAAAGATAGACGAAAGAGGTGAGATGGAGCTGCAAGCGGAGGAGAAGGGCAGGCGTCTGGAATACAAATGGCCCCCTGTGCCATCGCCTGGTAATGACTGCACAACCCTCGGCGGCTCTAATGAAAATGACTTCCAATTCCCGGCTCACTGTATTGATTGTGTTTTCATCTTTATAAAATGAATATGGGTAGTTAGCTTGTCTCTGGGCCAAGTGTGAAAACTTCAGGGGTGCAGGTGGATGGCGGAGGCCTCCAGTGCCGTCGACAGCCGGGGGAAGGCATGAGAAAAAGGACCGGCCCCAGCGAAGGACGCGAATAGATCTTCACTGAAACCACCTGCACGTTGGTCACATGAGCGTTTGAGGTGAAAATACGCACAGCTCCGGCCCTCATCTGATGAACAGTTTGTCCCGTTCAAATTTGAACTACCGTGTCAACAAGCTAATACGACTGATGCCGACAGCACATTTGCGCCGATGTTTGGACAGTCGGGCTCGTGCCTGAGACACGGAGAACTGCCTCCGTCACTCACCCATCAGGGACCCTAATGGCTTCTTTTGCATTCCATTACGCCTCCAAAGGCAAATACCGTCTCAACAAAACACAACCTTGTTTACAGATGCTTGAGAAATAACAACCTAATGGGTGTCAAACAGCAGCTTGCGGATTCTTATGCCGGAAATATCACACAACCGACGAAGGCCACTGGAGGTTCATTTGTGACTCAACCTTCCTTCTCGGCCCTTTGTGCTGCTAAAATCCCTCCTTTCAGATGTTCAGCGCGCATTCCGCTCACTATCAGCAACGACCCTTTCTGCCAGTAGAAGAACATCTGTGTTTCATAATTACAGGCCCCTTTGTCTGAGTAAAGTTCTCCTCCCTTCAACATTTACCTGCATTAGTACATATAACAGAAATCAGCAGCCCGGGCTTTTATTTGCTTCAATTACTGAATCCAACCGCTGATGCATCTGGTCCAGGAAATTAAGGCCTTTTGTACAAAACTCTTGCTCGACAAAGATGGGAAATACAATTGAATCGTTTGTTTGAACCAGTTCGACATGCCACTTTTTCTCTATCAATGGCCCACTGTTAATTGTGAGAGTGTGTGTGTGTGTGTGCGTGCGTGCGTATCGTACTGGGGTTTGCCTTTGGCCTGACAATTCAGTTCCAGGTTCTCTCCTTCCCTGGTGAGACCCTGAGGGAACTCGACCAGGATCTTCACCTCCGGTTTGTCTGAAAGGGAAGGAGACGGAGACACGTGATTGATGGCTGAGGCCACGTAGCAGACAATGTTCTTTCTCATTAATTCCTCTTTGCAGTAATCTTATTATTGGGATTCATAAACATTAAGGTTGGAAGGATTGAAACGTACGATATGAATATAAGACGAGCCCGTCTTCCACAAATGTGGTCTCTGCGGCGTGATGTCTTTTCTGGTAGCTCGTCTATTATCAAACTTTGTGCTCGTTTCCTCCAAAGAGGAGCCGAGGCAAACAGGCAGGATTCATTTCCCATCAGGAGAGACATTAGGCTCCGTTGTTCAGGCAGAGCGCCACAGTTGAGTGAATCATTAGCTGATTGGCTTCAGACTCTCCATCGGGCTGCCTGCTGACGAACAGCGTCCAATCACATTCACCGGGGTGTACGACAAAGACGCTCTAGCCCGACGCCTCGTGTTATTACCCAGCTGATAACATCACGCCCAACGTATCATGCACATATTAATGTAACATATCCTGCACAATGATTGGTCACTCACAGGTTTGTGTGGTTCTCCCATAGATTTACTTAATTAATCGCAGCATAATGCATTAAAGAAAATAATACACTGTGATCCTTGCAACAAAAAACCTCATGAAACTGAAACATATGTCATGAAGAAATGGTTGGCCATTGATGTGATCATTTCCATAACCATTTATAGACATTTGTAGAAAGAACACAACATTTACATGTGTTTTTGTGTTTTTCCATCAGCACAAACAAAAACACAAGAATAAGGCAGAAAAACAACAACTACGACCTGCCGCAGCAGTTTTGGAATGAACGAGGTAAATTGCAAATATACAGAGTTTGAATCGACATAAAGCGACCGATCCAACGCACCCACTCCTCCCTCGCGTCAACACTCGCGTCGGGGCTACTCATAGCGTAGCATTGAGTAGAAGACCGCGCGCACGTCTGCAGACTCTGGCCGACGGAGTTGCCACATGTCGAGGATCTGCGGCAGCTGCAAAGAAGCGGCTCAGGGTGTTGTTCTGATCGTCAGCGCTGTTCTCTGCCTCCGTGTGCTGCCGCGGCGTTTCTACCGCGACACACTCCCGTGACTGTTGCTGGTGTTATCAAAGCTTTTCCTCATCTCCGTGTGAGAGGTGATCTTTTTATTCTGGAGGAAAATGAAAATGTTTTATTCAATCTAGGGATTGAGTCGAGTGTACCCGTGCAGCGAGCGTTAAGGCTGAGAGGAAACGTGGGCAACAAAGGTCCTGCTCCAACTCCAGGTGACGGGAGACGTCTTGTTTGGTTCACTTCATCGTGTCTCAATCTCCAGGTGGTGTCGTTTTCTTCTAAACTGTGATCTGTGAACAGTGACTTTCTTACTTTATTGTCACTGAGGGCTCCACAGTAGCAAGAAGCCGTCTGAAATAACGGCCAACATTTTTTCGGGTAAAATATCAATAGCTTAATTAACCTGGAGATCACACTTGAATGCTTTCAGCACATTACGCCTTATCTTGTTTACAACACAAGGTTATTTTGTTACTCCTACAGATCAGATGCTCCAGATAAATACCCGAGTCATCTCACTACAGACTGATTGCAGAGTTACAATGGTGTGATTAGACTTTTCTGATTGTTCTTTTGCCCATTTTACAGCCTAAATGCGCCGCTCGCTACTGGTGTTTTTAATCAGCCTGCAGGCAGAGGGCCTGAGTTATGATTTCAAAGCCGGCTGTTAAGTCTCACACCGCCGTCCGACCTTCTCCGCCGCAAACAACACTTGGCCTGGCCATCCATCTGTCCAAATCACACCCTGTCAGCGGCCGACTTTCAGTCGTGGTGATGGACAGCCGATGGGCCAAAAGCCAAGTCTTCTGCTCGGTGGGCGTGCGCCATTTAAACGGCAACCCTTTGGTTGTGTTTCCACTGCAGACGCAACGCGGCGTCTTGCAGCCTTGTTTTTTTTTCTCCGATCGCAACGTCCTCTGACCTTGTCATCTCGGAGCGGTAAACACGAAGGACGCTAGGCTTCTGTAAGTTGTTTTGAAAGCCTCAAGTCGTTATGTCGGAGCTTTCTCGTCTCTGCTTGATGGAAAAAACACACACACACACACACACTGCACAGCCGGATCTGGATACTGCCACTTTGGTGGAAATCAAGTAAGATTTACAGTATGCACTAAGGCCAATATCATTATGCTAACTGAATTATTTGCTTTATTGTTTTCCTCACCTCACAAGCTCTCGGGAAGACAATATCCATCTCTGACCTTAAGGGAAAACCAACCCGCAACGGAGCAAAACAGTTTTCTTTGCCTATACACAAACATTAGAGGCTTATTTAATTATGCTTTCCCCTGACAGTGGCCTTTCTGTTGTTTCTGCGCTACACAATGCGCTCCATTCCTCTCACAAATTGCCCACACAGTGAGTGATTGTAATGTAAATCACTTCTTCTATCTGTATAATCAGTAAACAAACACAGTGTGTGACAGCAAAAGTGAGCTTCAATTTACGGACCCCGTTGTTTATAATTTTATAGAAGGGAAAGTATAGGTAACTGGGTTCTTAAAAGGTTTGTGGAAAGGTACATGTAATTCGGGACTAATTACAAGGCAAATGGAGATGGGGAATCCTTAGACAGCTCGAAGCATTTAGAACACGACATTAAAAACACATCAACCTACGAAGCGAATAATCCCGTCTGAATCAGTGCAGTGTAAAGAGGTCCGTCTCCTATTGTTACTACTTTTAACACCATTCATTAATTCATTCATTTCAGTAGGTGTGGGGGGGGGGCCCACAAAAAAAGAACGCTAGGACACGACAGAGGCCAAAGCCGTGAGGTCACAGCGGCATAATACACATACATTTTATTATTTTGCATCACAGAAAAGATCTAGAACGCCACTTTACTAAGGCATTGCGTTTGACTTGTCACGTGGCTGAGTAGTCAGTTTAGATTTATTTCCCACCTCATGGGGAGGCCGTTATCGAATACCTTTCATGTAACCTCTTTTTCAAATAGTCATCCGCGATGCTTTTCTGATGCCGAATGAAACAATTGTAGCAATAAAAACATGACCTCTGACCTCAATTAACCTCACGCACTCCTTGCTGACGCCGTTGAGCTCGGCCAAATTTACCGTCCTCAGGGTCACGTAATCAAAAGCGCTGCTCGGCCATATTCTCGAGGGTCGCTCGACCTCTGAGACATGTGAGTGAAATAAGGAAATGGGTTCTGTGGGTGATCACAAGTCTCCCGTTTACAAAGATGCACAGTAACCTGATGCCGTACTTTAGTATATTTCTATGGAAGATGTTTGAATCCCCTTTTCATTGTTCACACTCAGTTTCCCTTTAACGAGATGGAAGAAGTTTCGGTGGGTGGAAAAAGTTTGTCATTTAATTAGTTGAGATGGAAGAATCTAGAGTCCAATAGACCAATTTTACCCTTTTATTCATTATAACCTATGCGACGAGATAATTTCCCCTCCGTGACACTGCCGCACATGTCACAAGATTTTCAGTTTAGGAAGAAGTAGCAAATTTATGCGAATTAATTAGTGTGCAACCCTATTCTCCATATTTTTAGTCCAAGCTGATTAGACACTTGAAAAACTCTTTCAAGCATATTATAGCTTAACATATCCATGCAGATTTTTGTAGTTATTACTGACCAGAAGTACTTACACTGAACCTCCAGGTACTTCTGTGCTTGGAAATCCTTCACCGCAGGGTGGTCGACGATGCAAGCCACTGGGACACCATCATCCTCCTTGCTGACGGTGAACTTCAGCCGGCTGGTGACCGTGTACATCTTGTCGTAGGTCAGCTCCACCTTGGGCTTGCCTGGTGGAGACGTCAAAAAAACAAGCTGACTTTAACACCGCGACACGTGTGCGTTTTAGGCCGCAGTTGAAATAAGAACGAGCGTCTCATTGTGGAGCCTGCACAGTTATTTAAAGAACAGGGTGCAGGGAAAGTGTCGGGAGCTGAAAGCTCATTTGCTTTTAACCATTGTTGTTTGACAGTCCAGTTTAATGTCATGACAATTATGACATTCAAGGGGAGCAATTAACAGAAAAGGAACATGCAATTATTTTTCAGCTAAATACAGCGGGCCTTCCTCGAGAAGCTCGATGTGCTCAAGCCACCGCGGCGTTACGGCACGCTGGTGCTAAAAAACTCAAAGGTTGCAAAAGATGGAGGCAGTTGTACAAACATTACACTCATCTCTATCCACCCATAGCCACTCGTCCTTTGCAGGGCTGCAGGGGTTTGGCGCTCATCCCAGCTCACAATGGGTGACGGGTTTTCACTATGTGAAAGATTGACGAATATGAACAAACCACCATTAACGCCTACAGGCAATTCAGGCGCTCCAATCAATTGTACCTCTATGAGTTCACACAGTCAGTTTCCAGCTGGAGGATTTGAACCAATGAGGCGACTGGGATCACCACCATCATATCATGATCATATCACGCTAGAACATATGAATAAAGTTGGCATGCCGTTATTATTTTATAATAATTAATAACACAGGTAGATTCCGACTGGTTGAGATTGAGTCAAAGGGTGTACTTTATAGAGCGATGATGTGTACAGTACCAAGCGTTCCATATCAGCGCGCACCCAAAGTAATGGTTAGATTTTTTTCTTCCGTTAGTTGACGTTTCAGTTTTTTAGCTCGGTGGCGAAAAAAGACAGGAAACGCCGCAAATAACCGGTTTCAATGCAATGCGGGCTTTTTGCAACCGAACCATCAAGGTGGGCCGTCATGAGTGATGTGAGTGAATGAGATGGTGCGAGATCTTGCAAGGAGACCGGGGATTTCAGACAACGCACAAACGAATGTCGATCTCCTAGCTAATCATCAAGCAACTTCTGGCGCTAGGCTAACAAACGCAACGTTCCCAGCGCTGCTTCCCTGTTTAGCCACACGCACAGGGACTATTTCCTCTAAGCTACTGAAATGCGATACACAACGTAGGCTATACTATTTTGTGCTGAAAGGCAGCTACTTACTTACTATTCATAATTTTTCTGAAAACCGTATTATAAAAGCAATAAGGTACTTGAGGCAGTACTTTATCTTTATGCTTTATAACAGTTGAAGGGTTGGCCAACAACACCCTCAAACTTTTACATTATTGGACGATAAAGTACAGCCTTTCGTACCTTATTGCTTAATAAAAATATTACCAAAGGCTCATATTTGGTGTTTTCTTCGGAACTTGCAAAAACTGTTTTTTTTTCATGCAGCCTTGGTTCCTCTGGGAGCACTATGTAAAAAAAAAACTAGTTTAGTTAGAAGGGTCCGACTGCTACGTTTTACTTGGGAAAATAACAAAACTGAAACCTTCACGGCTGCGAGGCAAAATGCTGATAAACACGGCCATTGTGTGGCTGAAACGTCTTCCTTTCGCTGACCTCACACAATATGGAAAGTGGAAATAAGGAGGGCGTCCTTGAGGATGGTCAGAGAAGGTGAATCAGCTAACAATTGCCTGCTGTCAGCGGCTGCTGTGCGACTGTGAATCACTCATTAGGTTTTAAGGAGCCAGATTTATTGCGTGGCCACCTTTGGCGCAGCTCTGAAGCCCGCAAAGTAACCCCCCCCCCCTCCGGCTGCTCTGTGATATCACACAGACAGTATGGAATGAAGAGGATACCTCATCGCGCCCATGCAAAAGAAGAGGGGGAGCTGGAGACAGCGCTTCACTGCGGAGCCACAAACACAGATTGATTGTATGTGCCCCTTTGTCCTACTTCCCAACAGTCTGTTGCACACGTGTGTGTTTGTGTCGCGTCAATAAAACAAGCAAAGGAAAGGAAAAAGAGGCTGCCTAGAAAATATGCTACAGAGAGAAAATTGCTCTTAATGTGAGTAGTTGCATCAATCCTTTTGCATTTCAGCTGCAAAATATGCACACATCCTATCCGCTCCTGTGCTGCAGCGTCGTCACCGCGGTGACAGCCTGATGGGGAAGCAGCGCCGTGTGATGCGCCTGTTGTAAAGGAGTGAATAAATACCACGAGAGGCTTCAGATGAAAGTGAAAGCACCTGAAACGAGAACGTGACGGGGCCTGCTCAAATCAAAATGTCTTTTGATATGCATGGAACAGCGGTGAGGAGACGTCTCCATTCAAGTCCCGTCTCTGGATCGCTTTCTTTACACCTAAGGAATTTATTGTAAAAGTGTCGGTGGGTTTGGGACTGCTTACTGTGGAAGACATGTAAAAATAACAAATGGTGCCATAAAGGGGAATGTGGTTGAGAGAAGTCTTAATTCTTGCAGCGCCTTCTCACCCTTTACCATCAACGATGACTGGTTCCATTTGCATAGGAAGCATATCACCCCGAGATGACAAATGCCTCTGCACACTGCTGTCATGGAACTATGAAGGAGACTGAAATCAGTCTGGGTGGAGGTGTCATCACATGACCACATGGCACCCTTTAGCTCCACAACACGAATAGACAACACAAGCGAACCCCCCCCCCGGCCCGGAGGGCGGCCGCGGGGACAGTTATCCAGAGACAGGGACACCGGAGCTAACTCCATCAAATGTGTTCGGGAAGAAACAATGTAGCTCTTAAGGGAAACACGCTCCATGCATCCACACAGCCCCACCGACGGTGTCCTACTGAAGCCCACTCTGCGGAGGCATCATGCAACGTCTATGCAGATTGCTGCTGGAGGATCCTCCCCAGATACCACGCGTGGCGACAATCACATGACGCGGCAGTATGTGGATCGCCCTTTAGCCTTGACGTAAGGCAAACCCACAAAGCGGCATATGCATTAAGCCTCAGAGAAAAAGGGGGGGGGGGGGGGGGGGAGACTTGGCAACACAGTGACTGTTTGCAGAGCTCAGCTATGACCAGGAAAAAAGGAAAGTGGCAATGGACTTATGCAGTTAATGCGCGACGCCTTGGTTTTTATCTTTAATGCTGTAAAACTATCAAGGAGTTGGCGATGATGTGACTTCAACAGAACACAGATATAAAAGCTCTGTGTGTGCATTAAAATCGAATTAGTGAAAGCTCCAGTCATTCTGCGTCGAGGACTAAGAGAGCAGGCAGCGGAAGGTCAGGTGGTACTAAGTGTTCTGTAGACCTTAACAGACATCCTCGGGTGGCCTTACTCTCTCCCCTTTCACCCTTATTGTCTTACCACATTCTTGTGGAGCAGAAAAAGGGGTCGGGTGAAGTTCAGTCCATTCACTTCAACCGCTTTTCTTTGACAGAAACATTCTTTCATCCACTTGTGGAGTCTTCCTGCGGGGGACGAGTGGGGTGATTGATCGACATTGTGGGTTTTTTTTTTTTTTTTTTGGGCTGTTCTGGCGCCTGTTAGTCAATAATTTGCTCCACCTACCGGCTCTGCTTCTGTTCTTTTGTATTAAAGAGAAGAGAATGACCTCCACAGCTACACCCTTCACTGCAATAACCCACTCTCTTTATGACTTATAAATCAAGCAACGTGATAACAGTAAAAGAAAAGGTGAGATTATGGGCCTGCGTTTATTAGGAGAGATGTTTGGATTTACAAGTATGGTAATTGCAACCTTTAAATGATATTTACAGTAAGCGAGCCTGGTTATCTCTCCAGGTAGTTAAGTCAAATTCTGGGGACGTTTAATTGGAAACAAGTCTTCTAGGCACGAAGCCACAGCGAAACATAATTTAAGTCATTCTTTGCTGGTATCAGGAGTCTATTCTTTCACTTCCAGCGGAGCAACAGCAGGATTCCTTTCAGATGGTGGCTGTGTAAGGATGATAAAAATGATGTATTATTGTTGCATTGAATGGGTTAATATAAGGTAAAATATACTTAAAATGTTCATAAAAAGGTAAAAGTTAAAAGGCACTAATGGTCTGTAGATCAGTGATTCATTGTTCGGTGGTTTAAGTTTCACTTTAAGTTTAGGTATCAGTGCAATTAGATTGATTGCTAATGCCTCATTCAGGGACGATCTGTGAGCGATTGCTAATGCCTCGTTTTGCCTATGAACGGAGCGTGTGGCGTACGGTCGTTCATTACAACTATGGCCGACACTGAGCTGCATCGTGTCCGTGTCGTATGTCATATTTCCTCTTTTACAGGTAAGAACGAGTGTTGTATTAAGGTTGATCAATGTATATATGTGTTTCAATACTGTAAGAAACATGCGGGAGTAGATGTTATTATAAGGAAAAGGTAAAAGTGTTAGTAACGTATAAGCTAAAGAGAGAGTGTTTAATGTGAAAAGGAAAGAGTCTTTTTTTTCAAGGTTATTTTCCCACGTTGTTTTACGATGTTGCAAACATATTTGATATTTTGGTAACTCACATTAAAGGCTGTTTCAGGTCATTTGAGTAATATGGAGCCATAACTGATCGAATTGTATTTGTCTTAATTGTATAAGCTCTTAAAAAGACATTACCGCAAAGGGAAAATAACATGTTTAAGTGCGATACTGAGTGTATAAATGTGTTATTATGCTTTTCATGTTCATTACAACTATGGCCGACACTGAGCTGCATCGTGTCCGTGTCGTTGGTCATATTTCCTCTTTTACAGGGGCGTAACAGCTGCAGAGTAAAGACGCTGTTAAAAAAAAATATATAATATATAGTAATATAGTTTAACTAGCAAAGGCTATGTGTGTTCAGACTGGCTTTTAGATATGCTGTGTTTCCGCAATTCTTCTGCAGCACTTTTTCACCTGCGGAGGGAATTCATAAAAGAAAATGACATCCTCCAAATGCAGTTTAAAACAGTTTCTATAATTAAGGCATTTGCAAAAGAAAGATACGTTAACTTTTTAAAAGCTACATTTAGGAGCTTCGAAGAATAGTGCCCACAGCATCACCATAGGCTATTCAGTACTTAGTAAACTAGTCAACAGAAACACAGCATTGTAAGAGCATTTTGAGACTTTTTCCTGGTGTTAACGGCTATGTGTAAGAGCAGCCCTGACCATGGCACATTGGAGCATTCTCAGATTTCAGCAGACCACGGAGGTCAAAGCTGCTCCCCTGTGAGGGGGAAGCTGCTCGGGGGCCTTTTACGCAACTTCTGATCAGGACCTTTGTTTCAAAGTCTTTACAAAGCTGGCCGCTCGGGCTGCAAGGTGGAGCTGCCTGGCAGGAGGCCTGTTCACCCCTGAGCTCTGCTCACACTTCTAAAGCTCAGCTCCCTTTGATGAAGGCCTGGAGGTTGTCGCCGTGCCAACAGACTGTGGCCACCACTGCACACCCACGCCGGCTAAATGGGAACTGTTCAAACGCAACGGCATCGACGCGAGCAGCGCATGCGGGACGCCAGAAACTGTCCGCTTATACCCATTGCACAAGGGCGTGGAAAATGCACACGTGCATGCGAAGGAATGTGGGAACCCACGTGTGCTTGTGTGCATCCTGGATTCAACAGGAGCACCAAAGTAAAAACGCAAAAAAAAAATCATTTTCACTGAATTGTTTTCAGAAACACAACAAAAACAAGCGTAACGTTGGTACACTAACAATTGTGTTGGCAGATTTATGTGTTTTCTTCCCTGCTTTACAGAGGAAATCTTCAGAAAGGGCATCGAGCCACCGGTGGGCAGCAACACGCCGTTTGGCGTCGACTCCGGGATCCATCTCAAACACTTGTTGATCCCTGGAATGGTTCGGCTCTCGGAGCGTCCCAGCAGCTGTGTGGCGCGGCCCCTCGCGGCATTGGGTCTTATTGGTTAAGCCATTACTCCCTCAGCAGACGGTGCAGCCCACCTGGTGTCGACAGCGGCTGAGTTTGGTCCATGTTGGTTGCAGTCATGATTAGATTTCTTCCATCATAATGCTCAGTTTAACCGTGATAGCCTTGCAGATAATATTCCTAATATTCCCAGGTAGGAACCCACTGGTCCGTGGTCTTCTTAAGGAGTTCTTTAAGGATTCTGCTCTGATTTCAGCGGATTCGTTAGACTCACAAAGGAGGAGTTAACCGGCGAAGGATCCGGTTATTTCAGGTGCATTGTCAATTCTTGGGAGAAATTACATTAAAGTGGCGGGAGTTTAACACGTGGAAGGATTAATAATCAGAAGATTATGAAAACACACAGTTCCGCACTCTTATGTGGAATGGAATGTATGTACCATGTTTTTTTGTTTTTTCTAAATCCACACAAACAAACGGTGGAAACCGTATTCGCATCATTCTGCCTCTTTTCCCCGGTTCTTGGAACGCGTGTTGGTGTCGCACAGAAGTATTCTTTGTTACCCAAATCAAAAAAAGTAGACAGATGAGTGAATATTCGTGAAAGGAACGGTGGCGGCGGCGGCGGCGGCCACACAGCATACCGGCCTCATTGTGTTGAGACAGGAAATGTCCCGATGTGCGGCGGGAGCCGACCTACCTGGGAGCTCTTTATCCCCCTTCATCCATCGGATGGTGGCAGCAGGCTTACTGCTCATGGCGGTGCAGGTCATCTCCGTCTCATTGCCCTCGCTCAGCACCTCATCCCGGGCCTCGATGATGGGGTTACCGGGGGGAACTACGACGGGACGCACAAACAAAACTCTGTAAACACGGGGGGCCACTACATGATCCAGGAGAGAGGAGCTTTGAGGGGCCTGATGTTGGATTACTGAAGTAAGGTACGTGGTTGATGATGGATTCTGGTGCTTGACCGCATATGTAACCACACAAGTCATTCAAGATGGCTTCATAATATGTTTTGCCCATAATCTGATGTTGTTATAGAGCAGGACTGATATTTCTGACGGTGCATAACTATAAGATTATAAACCACAAAA